>NC_090442.1:708063132-708366703 GCF_031143425.1 Pleurodeles waltl
GAAAGAATTAAAAGAAGAAAGGAGGAGAAAATAATGAAAAGAATGGCAGAAGAGTACAAAGCGCAAACTAGGGGAACTAAAAGGAAAAGGGAGCTGACAGAATTTTAATGGGATAAAATTTGTGGGCTAAATTTGTGTGATGACAAGTAGTCATCAGAGGAGGGATTGATGAAGCAGAAAATGAAGGTTTTGATTTATTAATGCATAAACGTAGTGCTGACATAATCGTGTGTGACATTAACCGAATTAATAAAGATTGTACGGGGACAAAATGTGCCCTCAGAGTAGTTTGCCATCATTTATATGCGTGCTTTATATAACGTGGTGTATTAGAATTGCACTAATCCGACATAATCATAAACGTGTGCTACGATTTGCTTATTTGAAATGCCTTAGCTTGGCATTACTTTAGCGGAGGCTTTGGCCTAGTTGCCTGGTCTCATGGTTTAAATGTTCGTATATTTTTTTTCCACTGTGCTATTAAACGTGTATTTCTGCTTGAAGCTGTACTTTTCCACCGAGACTGCTCACATGCTTATCTTAAAGTTGGTGCCAGCATGGCATATTTTCTCTTAAATTCAAGGTCGGCTTGCAGGTGCGGACAATGGAGGCTCTGAGAGTAAGCTAATGGAGAAACAATGTTGCAACTTGCGTACCCATCTCCAAGGATAATGTATGCTCAAGTAAAAGCTTGAGAACTGACGTTTTTGATTGGTCAATTTGAAGCTAACCTATGAACCCACCAATGGAGACCCTACAGGACTTGAACTGTTGTCTATAAAAATCAGGTGCACGAGAGAGAAGCTCTCTCTATCTTCGGACATCCCGCCATTTTGACTTCGTAGCTACTATGACCCATTTTGCTGCGACGCCATTTTGAGAGACTTTGATACTTTCTCTACTCGAGAGAAAGAGACTTTAATGATTCTTGCCCTAGAGACTTTAACCTTGATTTGCCCCTTTGCATGAAATAGTAGCCTTACTTTGCCGCCGTGAGGCAATTGCCCCGTTCACCTTTGCCCCTTTTGTCCCGGTCCTATGCTGATCGAGAAACGATACCTGTGAGACGAAGACTTCATTGATTGCTGGTTGGAAATTGGTAATTATGAAAGGAAATTGTAAAATTGCATTGGGTTTCTTTTAGGTAACCAACTGCTGATTTTGATAAGGACCCTAGCTAGGAGTTTTCTAAATTGATGTTGCCAAATTGTTTTTGCATGAAGTCCCACATGCCGATGCTAATTTGAGGTTAGGTGAGGATTCCATATGTCGCACGATGCAGTTTGAGATCTTGTTATGCTGACTAAATGTACGCAATTAGCCCATTACAGATTATCGTATTAGTGCTTTGCATTGCCACTATCGAATGCCTTGTGATTCAAATGCTACATAGATTACACCTGTTCCGACGATATGGACAGCTATTAATGTTCATTTATGTTTACCATTTGGTGTTGAGACACATCTATATAGTGCTAGCTTTGTTAATATAGGGAAATAAACTCATTAATTTTGCAATAAACTGGTGTGGTCATTCCTGGCTGAAAGGTCAGGGTTCGCCGAAATGTATTCTGGATTAATTGTTAAGTGTTATGTTGTTCAAGGTGTTGCTTATGTACGTTATTGATTAACGATATAAGGTGAGTGATCGATTAATAGTACAGAGAGTTCCCACATAGTCAAAAGATTCATCGACCTAAAGAGCGTTCGAACGCAGGTAAATTGTTACCACGTTCCGCTCTATCAAGGGTCGCCATTGGAGGGGCCAACCTAGCAGAGGGAGAGATAGGGAACTCAGCGGAGGCAGAAAGCTGTTCCCAAATACCCCCCTCACCTTAATTATACAATGCTTTCACACATTCCACTCCCATTGCTTCATCGCATTTGTCCGAATGGTCCACATATGTCTTAGAAATTTTGCGACAGAACAAACATGAAGTGGACTGGGGTCCGATCGCAAAATTCTCAGAGCAAGCATACTGTTACGTGCCCCCAAGACCCTGGCAACCGGCTTGATCCGCTTTAAGTCCCCCGATGTTGCCGTTTAAATTTTTTGTTTTTTAGAGCGCATCGGCAGTTGCAAATTCGCATATGGGCTGTTCATTTCTTTATAGTGTTCTGTAACGCACCTTCTCTTGTGTTTTTAATTTATAACTCCATCTCTGAAGAGTAAATTAAAAAAGCCCAATTGGCCGTCGCATCATCACGTGCAAGCATGAATTATCATGCTGTGTTGGGCATTTTGGATTTCTTTGCCACTGCTATTCAGCTTTGACAACAGGCACGCTTTTGTCTGCTTTTTGCTGATGCTGTTCAACTTCAGCAATAAGCACGAGCAAAGCCAATAGTTAAGTTAATTCATTTTTAATTCATTTGTAAGGTAAGACCTATTGCCCTGCAAATGCCGTATTTTTTGGTTTAGTCAGTCCATCAAACTTTCTGTTTGGGAAAGTAGAGAGACATTGTCTTCTGATGATGTCTGTAGGCTCTTCTCGGCTATGCTGTCAGTGTATTGAAGATTCTCTTTGGCAAAGGTTGTAGTTGGTGGTGTCTCTTTGGGTTTCTGCCTGAATTGAATCAGAGCATGGACGGTTAATTCTAGCAGAGCAGGACAATTGTGTCCTGCTTACTTCAAGAATGCCTTTAGTAGTGTTGGATAGTCATGGTGCAACCTGTTGCCCTCATTCTGATGGGCAAGACCTCTGAAGTTAGGCTATTATGCGGTCACGTCGTTTTCTGCATAGTTATGGATTTACCCCACCTGCAACATAATCCAACGTATGCTGCACAATTTGTAGATTTTAACAAAAACAAATTCCAGCTCTAATGGATCACAAGTCAATAAAAACCTGGTGGTGTGAAGTGGCAGGTCCCTTCCAAAGGTTAACTTGTCATCTTTTAGATGCTGATTGATGTGTGCAGGTGTTGTTCTATTACAAATGAAGTGATGCTTTCCCCAACTCATATCTATATGTTTTTACATGACAAAATATTGAAATAATCTACCTCAAATGTGCTACATTACTCTGCACAATTTACATTTACTTCTTATATACTTTAGTCAACATGGCCTTCAATTGCTGTTTTATTGCAGGATTTGACGGTTCTTAAAACAGGAATGTTGTAGGTGCGCAACTTTAGGGATGATCTCAGATTTGTAGATCCCTCACAAACGTGGGATCCGCTGCACACATCAAAATTATGCCCATGGAATTTAAACATAAACTCACAGTGACAGAATTTTCAGAGTATTCATTAGAGAGGCTTGAAGAATATGAACCCTATGCTATAGCTACAATAGAAACACACTCGGTTAAAAAATAAATATTCTACAAATCTTTGGCACACATTAACTCAGTTACGTGAAGCGGTGATTTACAATAATTCCATTGTTTTCTGTTTGTACCTTGAGCACTGTATACTTGCCTCCATCCACAATTCCCCCTCCACAATTCCTCAGTGCCTCGGAGCAACCTGTGTTATACACGGAGCACCCAATCCCTAACTGTCAGACCCAATCAAGGGGACTTAGGCACTCCGGGGTTACTGGGCTTCAACAGTGTGAGTCAATTTACTGACATCCCAGGGCCTGGTCTGCTGTGTACAGTGATAACTGAGCACCAAGTAGAGCCCCTTAGCCCTTGATTTTCAAGGTAGTAAGGCGAGCAGTCAAATGTTTGCTCAAGAAGGTGATGTGAGGTTAGGGATTCAGAACTCAACAGTTATCATAATGTCAACAAAGGAATGTCCAGGCAGTGTTTTGACTGTATAAAAAGAGAAAGTACTTTATTTTACAAACTACTCAATATGACACAAAAAGATGGTCAAGGGACTTAGGCTCTAGTAATGTAATGCGAAATTACTAAGCTTGAAAACTGGACAGGTACCGGCTTACAGTGTGAGTGGTGAACAGCTTGCTGTTTGTGCGACCCAGAGGTCAGTCTTTAGTGCATGTGCGTTGATTTAGTGACTTTTTATCCTCACTTGGGCTGAGGGAGGTCAGGCTTGCTGTTTTTCCTGAAACACTGCAGTGAGTTCCTGACCGTGATGTCTCTACTACTGAGTTCAAGTCTTTATGTAGCCCCACCCTTCTCCAGACACAAGCAGCCGTTCCAGAGAGGGGCTGATCAGTCAGAGGTGTGGTCATAGTTCACAATTTGGTTCTTGCCCATAGGAAAATCCTCTCAAACAAAGCTGCACAGGCCACCCATGGATCTTGATGCAAGTTCACAGGAACATGTAAGGAAACTGAAAGTAGTCTCAAGCAGCATGATGTAAGGGTGGTGCCAAAGATCACAGGAGGCATGAACCAATATCAGCAAAGTCGAGTGGCAACAACAACCATAAATGGTGGTTCAGTGTATCCTTTCAGCTCCGCAAACAATTCTTGAGCAGAGTTCAGTTCTTCACTGCTGGATGTGGTCACACTTCTGGGTGCAGCATGCCTCAAGCAGGGGATACAGGGAGGACCACTTTGGTCATGTTAGGTTTGGCTCCTAAAATGTGTCTTTGTTTTTTTCACATCAATCACCAGTCTAATTGCTGGTAGGCCCTGTAGCGTAACCCAATAAGGGTAAATGAAGACACATACCACAGAAACAAAGAGCTCACCACAGCTCAGGGCACCACCTACTATGTCCTTATTTCAAATTGGTATGTGGCAGTTCACGTTTCTGAGCAGTTCCTCCACCAGGCAGCTGCAGCTAGGCTTCTTCCTCTAGGCAGACTCCTTCTGCAAGGATACCTTTACCACCCTTCTCTGAGCAGGCAACGCATACCCACAGCCTCATCCAGTAGAGAGCTGCACACTTCTTCAGTTGATGCCATCTCACCCCTGGGAAACTGGCTGTTAAGATACCAGCCTTGACCTTGAGGTATCCCAACCACAATGACGAGTGTGACCTACACCAATCAGTGAAAAGTCATAGTACTCTAGCAATTTCAGTCCTTATCTAATACACCTTTCTCATTTGTGTTTTGTTCCACATGAGCTGTTCTGGAACCAGATATAGGCACTTCCTTCACTTTGTGTATCCCTCCTCTTTCAATGTAGACACACTCTTTGTGCGTGCTGATGGCAGGCAGAATGAGGTGATGATCGGAGTCTTCACTGGGAGAAACCCACAACAAAAACACAAAGAGGATGACAGCCTTCATACATGATGCCCATTAGCCTTTTGGGAGCAGCATCTCTGGGGGAACAAAAGTGGGGAGTCCCAACTAAACGCTCACCGTGCACTCCAGAGCAGACCACTGTTTCCAGACTTTAAGGCCTTCCATCTAATCTAATGACAGCGCTCCAGCAATGAGCAAAAGTTCACTTTTGAACATCTACAGGGAGTACATGTAGACTCTGTTACTGCAAAAACGCCACAGGAAAGCTAGTTACACAATGCTAGGCTAACAACCTCCATCTTGTACAGCACGCTCACAATGGCAATCCAAGCTGGAATTGGCTGCCTAACAGTTAAACAGGGTACACACTTCACAGGCAAATACTATCAGCTACCCATAAACATGAACTAAAGAGGCACACGGAATGTAGCAAATACCTGGCTATAAAAGACTTTGGGACCATTGGAGAGGGGTAAGGCCAGTGGAGCACTCACTCAGTGGAAAATGGCATGCTTTGCACCTATGATTAATATACATGGATGGGCCTCTATCTGCAGTTGCACAGTTGGGGAAAAGTGATAGGTTGGAATGCTTCCCAGAGGGATTGCCAATGGTATAGACTATTTCCAAGTATCCCCCTTCACCTTTTATGTTTTTAAAATTGTATGGTGTCACTACTGACAGGCTAGCCCATAGGGGGTGTGGAGGTGTTCAAGTCTTACCTCTGACTTTTTCCCTTGTTTTGTGTGAGAGCCTGAACACGTGCACCACAGCTTCAAACTCACTCCGACAGGGAAACAAACCCAAAATGCACAAACTGCACATATGTGGATGGCAAGGAGAACTTATCCAGGCTGTCATATACAGTTTGTATATTTAGAGAGCTGGCACAGAGACCTCTGTTTGAGCAGAGGTTGGTTTTCAATATCAGAATTCGGGCTGGCAGGAGATCCCAAAGGATATAGTTGACAGTCCCAATCATCCACCTGTTGCTACTCATGTAATGAATAATAATGCATTAGTGGGAACCCAGGGAAAATAGTGAAAATATAAGACACCAGAAAACTCTGATTCAAAATGGTGCCAACAGCAACCTGGGATTGTCTCAGAACCACCACATGGTAATCTTGATAGAAAAACAGAGACGGACAATGACTACACAATTAGAGTCTTGTGAACAATCAATTGTTAACAGGCAGAATAAGGAGTGTTATCATCTTACCTCTAATTTGGCTTGGAAGGACAGTGACTAGCCTTGGTCCTAGCAGGTTAAAGGCCTGGAGTTGATGATGCTAAGGAGAGAAGCAAAGTACTGCTGAGGTGGAATAGGCAGCACATAGACAGCAGTTCTTGAGAGCAATGATTGATACAGGTATGGATGAAACCTTTTGGTAAAGGTGTTGATAAGGGAGGCAAGGGAATTAAGCTGCGAATATTAGGCAAATGAGACAGAGCATGGTAACCAGCATTACAAAGATGGTAAAAAAGATAAATAGTTTAACTATGGTTCTGTGATTGTCTTAGTATACTCCTATCTGTAACTACCTACACTACTGAGAGCATAGTGGGAACACCCTTTTCCAGATCTATTGGGAAAACCTGAACCCCATACCTGGGTTTGATGTACCAGGACACCATGAAGCCGGCCTGATGTAACGCAGGCTATTGGTCCTGTAAAGGGTAGAGGTCCAATTCAGGATCAGAGTCAGCCAAGCTGCATCTCAGGCACTGCATGCCCCCGTTCCAGGATCAGCCCAGCGAAAGTGCTCCTCTATCGCATATAGCTCAGTCAGTTTATTTAATACAAGCACCATCCATTTCACATTGATTCAGAGGTGCAAGCTCATGCAGTAATATGTCTACAAATGTGGAGCTGTCTCCACAGACAATCAGAATGTTTAGGCATTGTGGGGGTCATTCTGACCTTGGCGGTCGGTGATAAAGCGGCGGCCAACCCGCCAACAGGCAGGCGGTCCAAAAAATGGAATTCTGACCCTGGCAGGAACCGCCAACACAGCCCGCCACTTTAACACTCCGACTGCCACGGCGGGACAAACAAACAGCGCGGCGGTCACCGCCAACAGGCAGGCGGCAGACAATGTACCGCCCACCCTATCACAACTCACTAATCCGCCACCTTTTCCGGGGCGGGAGCCCCGCCGATAAAAACACGGCGGAAACAGACTACGAACGGGAAAACGCTCACCTCTATACACTCCACGAGGAAGGAGGACAGCATGGAACCCGAATTAAACATCCTACCAGCTATTGTCTACCTGCTCATCTACCAGGAGTACGAACGCCGGCGCGGACGACAACGGGGAATACTGCACCTACGACACAGGGGAGGGGGGAGGAGGAAAGGTTACGGGCACACACATACGCGATACACCCACCCCCCCACCCCAAATACCTACACACCAATGCAGAGCAACAAGTCAGAGTGACACCCCCCAAACCCCACGGAATAATGCAAAGACAAAATTAAAATGATCTTTAAAATTAAAGTATATTATAGCTCAATTGAAGTTATGGGAAATATGCAATATGAAATATACATATTAAAGAATGAACATAGAGAAAAATATATACATAGGCAATAAGTCCTGCACATTTTGGCAAAGTTCCATAGTCCGTGGGCCAATGTGCACAAACACATGGGCAAAGCCCACACACGAGACCAGATACCATTGGAGAGAACACTGCTGGGGCATCAGATGATAAAACTACAGGCACCTCAGGGGGAAGGGAAGGGGGGGCACCTCAGCCACATGAGTCCACGACGCCAGATCCACGAGGGGCCTCCATGCCCACTGTACCATCCTGGGGAGTGCAAAGCCACAGTCTCTCAAGTCCCTACAGTGGGTGGGTTGCCCACTGTTCCATTCTGGGGAGTGCAAAGCCACAGTCTCTCAAGTCTCTACAGTGGGTGGGTTGCCCACTGTTCCATTCTGGGGAGTGCAAAGCCACAGTCTCTCAAGTCTCTACAGTGGGTGGGTTGCCCACTGTTCCATTCTGGGGAGTGCAAAGCCACAGTCCATCAGATGGATTACCGACTCCACTGGTAATGGAGGAGGCATGGTGGCCACAGTGCTTCGTGAAGCCCTGCTCGACACAGAACCGGCACTGCCAATGGGCCAGCGGTGCTTGAGACGGCGGTGCCCAGCGGAGCGGTGCTTGACAGGAAGGGCCCAGCAGAGCGGTGCTTGAGACGGCGGTGCCCAGCGGAGCGGTGCTTGACAGGAAGGGCCCAGCTGAGCGGTGCTTGACAGGAAGGGCCCAGCGGAGCGGTGCTTGAGATGAAGGGCCCAGCAGAGCGGTGCTTGACAGGAAGAGCCCAGCGGAGCGGTGCTTGAGATGAAGGGCCCAGCGGAGCAGTGCTTGACAGGAAGGGCCCAGCGGAGCGGTGCTTGAGATGAAGGGCCCAGCGGAGCGGTGCTTGACAGGAAGGGCCCAGCGGAGCGGTGCTTGAGACGGCGGTGCCCAGCGGAGCGGTGCTTGACAGGAAGGGCCCAGCGGAGCGGTGCTTGAGATGAAGGGCCCAGCGGAGCGGTGCTTGAGATGAAGGGCCCAGCGGAGTGGTGCTTGAGATGAAGGGCCCAGCGGAGCGGTGCTTAACAGGAAGGGCCCAGCGGAGCGGTGCTTGAGATGAAGGGCCCAGCGGAGCGGTGCTTGACAGGAAGGGCCCAGCGGAGCGGTGCTTGACAGGAAGGGCCCAGCGGAGCGGTGCTTGAGACGGCAGTGCCCAGCGGAGCGGTGCTTGAGAGGAAGGGCCCAGCGGAGCAGTGCTTGACAGGAAGGGCCCAGCGGAGCGGTGCTTGAGATGAAGGGCCCAGCGGTGCTTGACAGGAAGGGCGCAGCGGAGCGGTGCTTGAGATGAAGGGCCCAGCGGAGCGGTGCTTGACAGGAAGGGCCCAGCGGAGCGGTGCTTGACAGGAAGGGCCCAGCGGAGCGGTGCTTGACAGGAAGGGCCCAGCGGAGCGGTGCTTGAGACGGCGGTGCCCAGCGGAGCGGTGCTTAACAGGAAGGGCTCAGCGGAGCGGTGCTTGACAGGAAGGGCCCAGCGGAGCGGTGCTTGAGAGGAAGGGCCCAGCGGAGCGGTGCTTGACAGGAAGGGCCCAGCGGAGCGGTGCTTGAGATGAAGGGCCCAGCGGTGCTTGACAGGAAGGGCGCAGCGGAGCGGTGCTTGAGATGAAGGGCCCAGCGGAGCGGTGCTTGACAGGAAGGGCCCAGCGAAGCGGTGCTTGACAGGAAGGGCCCAGCGGAGCGGTGCTTGACAGGAAGGGCCCAGCGGAGCGGTGCTTGAGACGGCGGTGCCCAACGGAGCGGTGCTTAACAGGAAGGGCCCAGCGGAGCGCTGCTTGAGATGAAGGGCCCAGCGGAGCGGTGCTTGAGATGAAGGGCCCAGCGGAGCGGTGCTTGACAGGAGCGAACTCTGACCTGTTTCAGGTCCTGAGCTCGCCCCCCACGACCGCAGCACCAACCTGCTGCCTTCTGCCTCTGCCCCACGAGCACGCTGCCGTTTGCGTGTTCGAGGCCCTCCTCCACCCGCAGGCATCCTCCTGCGCCTCATCCCTGGTGGCTAGTGGGCTCACTTGACCCGTGTGCCGCTTCCGCCGTCCTGTAAGTAGTTTTTTGGCTTTTTCGCTTTTTCAGAGCCTCGCCGCCGGCGCTTCTGCCCCCTTTGTGCCCCCCTGATTGCTGTCTCCCCGATCATGTATTGTGCCATTATTGTTTTCTGATTGTGTGCTTTTCTTATTGTAACTGCTTGTATTTTTGCTCGTTTTCAGTGTTTTGCCCCTTTTGCGCTCCCCGTTCCCTGCCGCTGCCTCCCTGCGGCCCCGCCCCCCTCGCGCCCCCATTTGCCGCTCCCTCCCGCCTCCCGCCTCCCAGCTGCTCCTCCCTCCCCCCTCCCTTCTTAATGGCTGGCGCTGCGCGTCGCGAGTGAGCGAACTCTGACCTGTTTCAGGTCCTGAGCTCGCCCCTCACGACCGCAGCACCAACCTGCTGCCTTCTGCCTCTGCCCCACGAGCACGCTGCCGTTTGCGTGTTCGAGGCCCTCCTCCACCCGCAGGCATCCTCCTGCGCCTCATCCCTGGTGGCTAGTGGGCTCACTTGACCCGTGTGCCGCTTCCGCCGTCCTGTAAGTTGTTTTTTGGCTTTTTCGCTTTTTCAGCGCCTCGCCGCCGGCGCTTCTGCCCCCTTTGTGCCCCCCTGATTGCTGTCTCCCCGATCGTGTATTGTGCCATTATTGTTTTCTGATTGTGTGCTTTTCTTATTGTAACTGCTTGTATTTTTGCTCGTTTTCAGTGTTTTGCCCCTTGTGCGCTCCCCGTTCCCTGCTGCTGTCTCCCTGCGGCCCCGCCCCCCTCGCGCCCCCATTTGCCGCTCCCTCCCGCCTCCCGCCTCCCAGCTGCTCCTCCCTCCCCCCTCCCTTCTTAATGGCTGGCGCTGCGCGTCGCGAGTGAGCGAACTCTGACCTGTTTCAGGTCCTGAGCTCGCCCCCCACGACCGCAGCACCAACCTGCTGCCTTCTGCCTCTGCCCCACGAGCACGCTGCCGTTTGCGTGTTCGAGGCCCTCCTCCACCCGCAGGCATCCTCCTGCGCCTCATCCCTGGTGGCTAGTGGGCTCACTTGACCCGTGTGCCGCTTCCGCCGTCCTGTAAGTTGTTTTTTGGCTTTTTCGCTTTTTCAGCGCCTCGCCGCCAGCGCTTCTGCCCCCTTTGTGCCCCCCTGATTGCTGTCTCCCCGATCGTGTATTGTGCCATTATTGTTTTCTGATTGTGTGCTTTTCTTATTGTAACTGCTTGTATTTTTGCTTGTTTTCAGTGTTTTGCCCCTTGTGCGCTCCCCGTTCCCTGCCGCTGCCTCCCTGCGGCCCCGCCCCCCTCGCGCCCGCATTTGCCGCTCCCTCCCGCCTCCCGCCTCCCAGCTGCTCCTCCCTCCCCCCCTCCCTTCTTAATGGCTGGTGCTGCGCATCCGCGCAGCGGGCGCTCCGGCGCGCCAGAGGCGAGCCCGTCTGCGCCCGTCCGTGCCTGGACCGCGCCCAGCGCCACCCCCCCTGGCCCCCGCACCCCCCACATCCGCTACTCGACCAACGAACTCCGCGCTTTCAACCCCGGCCCCTCCACTGAATGCTTCCGGGTGTCCCCGAAGCACACTAAAGGACCTTTTTCCAGCCGCACCTGCAACTTCTCCTGCATCAGAACGACTAATCCAACTACTAAAATTTTCAACCCCAACCACCTGAACTGCATCCTCATCAACACCCGCTCCGCACGAAAACACGCCATCGAGCTCTGGGATTTGCTCGACACCACTGCACCTGACGTGGCTTTTCTGACCGAAACCTGGTGGAACGACTCCTCGGCTCCGGACATCGCCATCGCCATACCGGACGGCTACAAAATCATCAGAAGAGATCGAACCAACGGAATCGGAGGTGGAATAGCCATCGCTCACAAAGCTATCCTCAAAATCCACACCCACTCGGATGACACCCTCAAGACAGCCGAACACCTCCACTTCCAGATCCACACGGACCCCAACACGACCCTCAGAGGAACCCTCATATACCGCCCTCCAGGACCAAGAGCCCCCTTCAGCGACACCATCGCCGACCTCGCAAGCACCCACGCCCTCGCCTCCACTGATTACATCCTCCTGGTAGATCTAAACTACCATCTGGAAAACGCCAACGACGCCAACACCGCATCACTGACCTCCAACCTCCTCAACCTCGGACTCCACCAGCTAGTCAACACTCCCACCCACATCGCCGGACACACCCTTGACCCCCTCTTCACCTCAAGCAACCACATCTCTTTCAGCCACACCTCCGAACTCCACTGGACCGACCATCACTGCGTCCATTTCACCTATAAGAAAATCACAGAGCAACACCGCATCCAGCTACTTCCTCACCGCCGCTGGGGCAAAGTCACCCAAGACCAACTGACCAGCACCCTCATCAACAACCCTCCACCCGACGCAACCGACCCGAGCACAGCCGCCATCAATCTCCATCAATGGATTCTCGACTGCGCCAACACCCTTGCCCCACTCAAGAAACCCACCGCAATCCAAGGAAAGAAAAAACCAGCCTGGTTCACAGACGATCTAACCACCTCCAAAAGCATCTGCCAGAAGCTCAAAAAGAAATGGATCCAAGAACGCACACCCGACAACCTCGCCACCCTCAAAAACGCCAACCGTGAACACCACCAACAGATCCGGCTCGCCAAGCGCGCCCACTTCACCGAACGCATCAACAACAACGCCCACGACTGCAAAGAACTCTTCGGCATCGTGAAGGAACTCTCCAATCCAAAAGCCAACTCCAACGACATCCCGCCCTCCCAGAAACTCTGCGACGACCTCTCCACCTTCTTCCACCAGAAAATCGCCACCATCCACAACAGCTTCAACACCGGTCCACCGCCAGACCCCACCCCAGACGTCTCCTCCCACGACCGCCGCCTCACCGCCTGGACCCACGTGGACGATGCAGAAACCATAACAACCATGAACACCATCCACTCAGGCTCCCCTACGGACCCTTGCCCTCATAACGTATTCAACTCAGCCAACGCCACCATCGCCCCGAACTCCGCAAGATCATCAACCTCTCCTTCACTTCCTCAACTTTCCCGGACAGCTGGAAACACGCAGAAATAGAACCCCTCCTCAAGAAACCCAAGGCCGACCCCAACGATCTCAAAAACTTCCGTCCGATCTCTCTCCTCCCTTTTCCAGCTAAAGTCATCGAGAAGATCGTCAACACTCAACTCACCCACTTCCTCGAAGACAATTCCATCCTGGACCCCTCACAATCTGGATTCAGACGAAACCACAGCACTGAGACTGCTCTCCTCGCCGCCACAGATGACATCAGACATCAAATGGACAACGGCGAAACCTCAGCCCTCATCCTCCTCGACCTATCAGCCGCCTTTGACACAGTCTGCCACCGCACCCTACTGACCCGCCTCCAGGAAGCCGGCATCCAAGATAAAGCCCTCCACTGGATCTCATCCTTCCTCTCCGACAGAACTCAGAGAGTCCGTCTCTCCCCTTTCCGCTCCAAAGCCACCAACCTCATCTGCGGCGTCCCCCAAGGATCCTCCCTCAGCCCTACGTTGTTCAACGTCTACATGGCCCCCCTCGCTAAACTGGCCCGCCAACATCATCATCTCGTACGCCAACGACACCCAGCTCGTCCTCTCCCTGACCAAAGACCCGCTCACCGCCAAAACAAACCTCCACGAGGGACTAAAAGCCATCGCCGATTGGATGAACAACAGTCGCCTGAAACTCAACTCCGACAAGACGGAAGTCCTCATCCTCGGGCGCACTCCCTCGGCCTGGAACGACTCATGGTGGCCCTCCGACCTCGGACCCCCGCCCACCCCTGCCAACCACGCAAGAAACCTCGGCTTCATCCTGGACTCCGCCCTCACCATGTCCAAACAGGTCAGCGCCGTCTCCTCCTCCTGTTTCAACACCCTTCGAATGCTCCGCAGAATCTTCAAGTGGATTCCAACGGAAACCAGAAAGACGGTGACCCAGGCCCTCGTCAGCAGCAGACTTGACTACGGCAACGCACTCTACACAGGCATCCCAACCAAAGACATCAAACGACTCCAACGTATCCAAAATGCCTCCGCCAGACTGATTCTCGACATACCCCGCCGATGTCACATCTCCCCTCACCTGAAGGAACTCCACTGGCTCCCGGTAGACAAGAGGATCACCTTCAAACTCCTCACCCACGCTCACAAGGCGCTTCACAACACCGGACCCTCCTACCTCAACACCAGACTTAACTTCTACACTCCAACTCGTCAACTCCGATCCGCCAACCTCGCCCTCGCCATCGTACCCCGAATCCAGCGCAAGACCTCCGGCGGCAGATCCTTCTCCTTCCTCGCCGCCAAGACCTGGAACTCTCTCCCCACACCTCTACGCCAGACCCAGGACCTCCTCGCATTCAGAAGGCTCCTCAAGACCTGGCTCTTCGACCGCTAAACAGCAGCGCACCACGCCCCCCCCTCCCCTCAGCGCCTCGAAACCCTGACGGGTACATAGCGCGCTTTATAAATATTGTGATTGATTGATTGATTGATTGATTGAAGGGCCCAGCGGAGCGGTGCTTGAGATGAAGGGCCCAGCGGAGCGGTGCTTGACAGGAAGGGCCCAGCGGAGCGGTGCTTGACAGGAAGGGCCCAGCGGAGCGGTGCTTGAGACGGCGGTCCCTGTTCAGCGGTGCTTGTCACGGCGGCCCCTGTTCAGCGGTGCTTGTCTTGGCGGGGTCCTGTTCAGCGGTGCTTGTCTTGGCGGGGCCCTGTTCAGCGGTGCTTCTCACAGCAGCCCCTGTTCAGCGGTGCTTGTCTTGGCGGGGCCCTGTTCAGCGGTGCTTCACACAGCGGCCCCTGTTCAGCGGTGCTTGTCACGGCGGCCCCTGTTCAGCGGTGCTTGTCTTGGCGGGGCCCTGTTAAGCGGTGCTTGTCTTGGCGGGGCCCTGTTCAGCGGTGCTTCTCACAGCGGCCCCTGTTCAGCGGTGCTTGTCAAGGTGGCCCCTGTCCAGCGGTGCTTGTCACGGCGGTCCCTGTTCAGCAGTGCTTGTCCTGTGTTTCTAGGGAACCAGACCTGGCCAATACTTCCCGCTCAGTCGCCATCCGACCTTTCGGTTGCGGGGCCCTCCTATGATGGAGTCCTGGGCCCGTGGGTGTCGTCCGTCACACCCGGAATGGGGCTGGTGGGGCCCTCCTGGTCAGCTCGCCTGCTGCCTGACTTGTCCGCCCTGCTGCCCTTGCCCTCCTTCGCTGAAACTCTGTGGCCCTTGCCTCCCTTTGTTGATGTGGCAGGTGACGGGGCATGGCTACTGTCCTTGGTGGCAGCCGTCTCAGGCTTGTCGCGCCGGCCCTTCGTTTTTTTGGTCCTCTTCCCAGGGGGTGGGCTGGCTGTCCCCTTGCTGCTGGCCGATGTTCCTGCCCTAGGAGCTGGTGGACTCCAATAGCCCTGAACTATGGTCCTAGTAGATGCAGGGCTGGTGGTGGCTGAGGTGCTCTTTGGACTCTTACCAGATGGAGGGGGTGGGTCAGTTGTTGGAAAGAGGTCAAGGTTGGAAAGGAAAAGCAATTTTGAAAGACAGGGACAGGTAGGTGTAGTGGGTATGGGTGTGGAGGAAGAGGATGTGGTTGTAGGAGAGTCAAGTGTGCTGTCTTTGGGTGCAGGTGCTTGTGACGGAGGCTGTCGTGAGGTGGATGGCTGTTGGGTGGGTGGCTGCATGCGTTTGTGTGGTTTGGAAGAGGGGGTGACAGACACACTGGGAGAGAACACAGGGGACGTGTAAATGGCAGTGGGGGTGGCGACTGCACGTGTGCGGACTGTACTGGAGGGTGTGCTGGTGATGGAAGTACTGGCTGATGGTGGTGTGCATTCAGGTGTGAGTGGAGACATCACAGGGAGGGAGGAGGGAGACGAGGAGGTGGGGGACACAGAGGTGGTAGTGACTGTTGGCATGTCTGCATCTGGATGTTGCTTGGGTGAATGCTTGTGTGATCTGTGGTGCTTATGTCTGGATGAGCTGCCCTTGGGTGTTGAGGTGTGTGCAGGCTGGTCTGATGGTGTGGATGGGATAGGCAGAGGAACAGGAGACTGGGACTGGGTGGAGGGAGTTTGAAGAGGGAGGCTGGAGACAGGGACAATGGCTGCCGTCAGTGCTGAGGCCAGAGCGTTGAACGATCGCTGATGGGCAGCCTGACCCGAATGAATGCCCTCCAGGTATGCATTGCTCCGATGCACCTCCCTTTCTACCCCCTGGATGGCATTCAAAAGGGTAGACTGCCCAACAATGATGGTCCTCAGGAGGTCAATGACCTCCTCACTGAGGGCAGCAGGGGTAACTGGGGCAGGGCCTGAGGTGCCTGGGGCAAAGGAGATGGCCGGCTTCCTGGCCGAGCGGGCACGGGGCGAACGCTGAGGGGCTGCTAGGAGGGCGGAGCTGGTGCGCTGGGTGGCGGCTGTACCTGTTGTGGCGGTGGGCACGGATGTTGCTGCCACCGCAAGGGAGCTCCCTTCCGAGGACGTGTCTGGGTCGCTGACGTCTCCACGGGTCCCCTTTGTGGAGCCCCTCTCGCCCTCCGTATCACTGGTGTACTCGGAGTCGGTTGCATGGCCCTCCGGGGCCATGTGAGATGCAGCTCCCTCGTGCGCCGATGCCACTTCTCCTCCGCCTGATGATGCTAATGCACACATGAACAGGAAGACAAAGAAAATGGGGGGGGGGAAGAAATGAAGACAGGTTGAGTGCATGCATTGGCAACACCGTTGTCGGAGAGGACAGACACAGAAGCCCCCAGCACTAGGCCGCGCAATTGGGGTACACTACTCAGTTATTGTGACTAGGCCTACAGGTCTATGGACGACAAATGCACACATAGGTGAGGCCGGACCATGGATAGCTGTACTTGGCACCCTACAGAGGTGGGGGGCGGGGGCACAGGGCCATGCCTAACGGAGGGGCCTAGCCTACAGAAAGCGCCCTGGCCTAGAGATAGCCACAGCCCTCCTCCCCCACCCAGACACCTCCACTGCGCGCAAAGATAGCAGAATGTGCTGATACTCACCCCCTTGTGTCTGCTGTGATGTCCTCACACTCCCATCCAAATCGGGGTAGGCCACCGCCAGAATCCGGAACATCAGGGGGGTCAATTGGCAGCTGCCACCCCTCCTACATTGGGAGGCCATCCCCAGCAGAGCCTCGGCGGTCTTTCTGGTCCCGCAGCGGATGTCCTCCCACCTCTTTCGGCAGTGGGTGCCCCGTCTGTTGTGGACCCCCAGGGCCCGGACGTCCTTGGCGATGGCACGCCAAATTTCGATCTTCTGATGGGCGCTGACCTATGTGACATGTACAGGGTGGGAAAGGAAATATCATCACTTTTCTGCATGGTCAATGTGAGTGGCCCCCCCTCACCAACCTTGCCATGTGGCACATGCTCTCATCTGTCGTGCGTTGCACTCCTCATTCGCTCACCTCCCCACCATCTTACATCCACCCCACTCAACACAGGCATAGCCCATACAACGTGCACCCTGTGTACTAACCTGTTGGTCTGGAGGACCGTAGAGTAGCGCATACTGGGGGAGGACCCCATCAACAAGTTTCTCCAATTCTTCTGAAGTGAAGGCAGGGGCCCTTTCCCAGTCGCAGCAGCCATTGTATCTTCCAGACCGAGGTCACAGCAGCACTTGCAGTATAGGTCCTCTCCTGTGGATGATCAGGTCTCGAGTGATTAATCAGATAGAAATTGGCGGTCACGCCCGCGGCGGTGCGTACCGCCGCGGTGCCTACCGCGACCGCCGGCGCACATCGTCATTGGCTCCTGAAACCCATAGGGTGCAATGTTAACCAATGCGGCTTTGCACCGCGGTCTTCGACCGCCTACCGCCACGGTGTGCCACGCCAGCGCATTGACCTCACATCCCATTGTCACACTTCACAGGTCAGGCAGCCGCTATTTCAAGGGCCCACATGGCATAATTTCTACTGCGTCACACAGGCCTAGGCCTTGCATTGCCACTCATACAAGACTTTCAATGCATAGCGAATCGTGTACTGTGCAAGCTGTGGTTACGTACCTGTGGGTTGCTTGACTCTGTGCTCCATGTTGTCTTTCCTAGGCACCGTCCGCTGGGACTTGCGAGGAGAAGGATGAATCCTCCCGTGTACCGACCGCTGGTGGACCTGTCGACAATGGAAGAACGACATATCATACTTAGATACAGGCTTGACAAAGCCACTATACATGAACTGTGTGCCCAGCTGGAGCCAGACCTGATGTCCCCCATCCGCCAACCCACAGGGATTCCCCCTCTGGTGCAGGTTCTGTCAGTACTCCATTTTTTGGCAAGTGTGTCTTTTCAGACAACAGTGGCCATGTCATCAGGGATGTCTCAGCCTATGTTTTCTAAGGTTTTGTCCAGAGTGTTGTCTGCCCTGATGAAATACATGCGGAGCTACATTGTGTTCCCTGACGTGGGCGATTTGGCTACAGAGAAGGGTGATTTCTATGCCCTTGGACATATTCCCAACATCATTGGTGCCATTGATGGGACCCATGTGGCTTTGGTTCCCCCCAAAGAAAGTGAGCAGGTGTACAGAAACAGAAAAAGTTATCATTCGATGAATGTCCAGGTGGTCTGTTTGGCTGACCAGTACATCTCCCATGTAAATGCCAAGTTCCCTGGGTCTGTGCATGACGCGTACATCATGCGAAATAGCAGCATCCCTTATGTGATGGAACAGCTACAGAGACACCGTGTGTGGCTAATAGGTGACTCTGGTTACCCCAACCTGTCGTGGCTACTGACCCCAGTGAGGAATCCCCGGACCAGGGCAGAGGAACGGTACAATGAGGCCCATGGGCGAACTAGGAGGATCATAGAAAGGACCTTCGGGCTCCTGAAGGCCAGGTTTAGGTGCCTGCATATGACAGGTGGATCCCTAATGTACTCACCAAAGAAGGTGTGCCATATCATCGTGGCCTCTTGTATGCTTCGCAATCTTGCTTTGCGACGCCAGGTGCCTTTTCTGCAGGAGGATGGTCCAGATGGTGGTGTTGTAGCAGCTGTGGAGCCTGTGGAGAGTGAAGAGGAGGAAGACGACGGGGACGACACAGACAACAGGGATACAGTCATACAACAATATTTTCAGTAGCACACAGGTAAGAATCACCCACGCCATTTTACATTTACTTAAGGCCTCCTGCGTCTCTACTGTCTGTGTTTCCCCCCAGTTCCTTTTAACTGATTTGTGACTTTCCCTTCCCTTTTCAGAGCTGTATGACCCACTGCGTGACTTCTGCTTTGTTTGCCCATGGACTAAAGCTTATTGACATTGGTACGTTGTCATCACAATGTAACTGAACATTATTGCACCGTTATGTGTAATACATTTGTTAAGAATACAAGCAGACTCCTGATTTTTTAAGTGCAATAAGTGATTTATTATAAGTGCTACATATAGGTACATGATTGTAAAACGGTGATGGGTGGGGGTGGAGTCATGTCCATGGCAGAGTCCAGTTCTCAGTCTCACAGGTGCATTGTCCATATGCCTGTGGAAGGATGGAGCAGGGGCAGTTAAAGGTTGGACAGGGTGACAATGTGGGACAGTGGGATGACATCAGGGGGTGTCTTATGCTGGCGGGGGTCTTGGCATCCTACTCTGTCTTCTTGTGAGATCTCAGGTTCCGCTTGCGGGGTGGTTCTTCTTCTGCAGGAGGTGGGGTTCTGGTGGCCTGTTGTTGTGTGGGGGCCTCCTGTCCACTAGCGCCGGCGGAGGTGGTAGGCTGTTCCTGGTCTGGGTTAGTGACAGGGGCCCTTTGGGGTGCCACATGGTCCCGCAATGTGGTGACTATCTGGTTAAGGGCCACGACGATGGTCCCCATTGCGGAACCAATGTTCCTCAGTTCCTCTCTGAACCCCATGTACCGTTCGTCCTGCAGTGCCTGGATCTCCTGGAACCTGGCCAGTACCGTAGCCATCGTCTCGTGGGAGTGGTGGTAGGCTCCCATGATGGAGGAGAGGGCCTCTTGGAGAGTGGGTTCCCTGGGCCTGTCCCCCCCCTGTCGCACAGCAGCCCTCCCAGTTCCCGTGTGTTCCTGGGCCTCTGTCCCCTAGACGGTGTGCCCACTACCACTGCCCCCAGGTCCCTGTTGTTGTTGGGGTGGTGGGTCAACCTGGGTGCCCTGTAGTGGTGGACACACCGCTGATTGACGTGTCCTGGAGACAGAGGCATGGGCCCGCTGGGTTGGAGCTGTGCTGGTGTTCCCAGAGGGGGTTAGGTCTGCTGTAGCCTGTGGCTGTCTGTGGGGAACCGACTGTCCAGAGGTCCCCGATGGGCCGGGCTGGTCATCTGGGTCCAGGGAGACAGAGCTGCTGTCATCGCTGGGGGCCTCTTCTGGGGATGGGATGGACATCTCTGTACCCTCCGTGGCGGTGTGGTGGCGTTCGGGTCCTGCAGGGGTATAAGGGTATGGTTATTGCTTCTGTGTGTGGCATTTCGTGTGATGGGTGGGTGGCCGTGTACCCAAGTGCAGGCATTCCCTTGTGGGGGCTTTTGTGAGGGTGTCTCTCTCTGGCCTTCTCTCGGTAATTGTGGTCGTAGGGGTTTGTGGGTGATGTGGGTGTGTGTTTTATATTGTATTGGGTGTGTGGGAGTGTTCTTTGTATGTGTATCAGGTGTGTGTATTTCAAATTGTCCAATGTGGTTGTGTTTTGTAAGGGTGTGTGTATTTTGACCGCGGCGGTGTGTACCGCCAATGGAATACCGCGGTTGAAGGACCGCCGCGTGGATTCGTGGGTCGGAATGGCATGGGCGTATTTCTGTTGGCATGACGGTGGAGGTTTGGTCATCGCCATTTTTTCGCTGACCTTTGGTGTGGCGGACTTTTGTGGATGTCGGGTTTTTGGCGGTTTTCAAGTTGCGGGTCAGAATGACCGTGGCGGTTTACCGCGGCCGCGGCGGCGTTATGGCGGTCTTCTGACCGGCGGTAAGCGCCTTTGACTGCCGGGGTCAGAATGACCCCCTGTGTCTGTGTGCTCAGCCTTGTTGCAGAGTGTACAGACTAGAAGGCGACAGTGCTTAATAGGAACAAGCAACATGAATAATGATTTTTACATTATAAAATAAATGAAAAGCCATGTAAAAGGTTACCGAATGAAAAGAAATGCTAAGTTAAAAATGTGCATTTAAAAATGGAAGCTCTAAGCATGGATTATCACTACAGCAGAATAAGCCCAAGCAACTGATACCTTGACAGGCACCACCCCAGTACCCAAGTGAGTCTTATATCTAGGGGAGACCGGGTTCTGCTGGTGCTCAGCACCGGCAGTTCTAAAAAGCAGGTGCTGAGACAGGTCCCTATCGAGCTCTCTCCATTTTTCCCTCGCCTTCACAGTGAAAACAAAAATCTTAACTCGACCGCAGTACCACTCTTTACTGCCTTTGATGTTACTTCATAGAGATTCATTATAGTTATTTCCCAATCTTGTCATTGCAGAACTAAAGCATTTAAAATATTATATCCAACAAAGCTATTGTTGTTACTTTTATATATTATGCAACTAACAAACATTAACAAAACCTATAGTTCTGGCTTGTTTTAGGTGTAATGTAAGTTGTATTATTATATATATGGATGCAATAACAGAAAGAAGCAGCACAATACCAGTCAGGCCACACTCTTAATTGCTCTTGGAGAAAGGGTTACACAGTTCATCTACAGTTCAACACAACCTTTCTGGTTTCAGAGAAGAAGAAAAAACAGCTCTCAGAGATAGAAGCCGCCTCAAATCTAAACAATTTATTTGTTACAAATAAAAATGAAACCAGAAAAGGTTTGCATGAATTGAATTGCACTGTCACCAGAATTGATTTTAAATATTTTCTTTCTACATATGAAACTGAAGCCAGGAACGTTTTTGGTTGCACTGTAGATGACCTGTGTAACCCTTTCTCCAAGAGCTCAATTATGGCCCAAACTGGGCTCCTTGTATTTCCCAAACCAGTAGAGCTTTCTGCAGAGGCCTGCATGAACAGACAAACACTTAGTTAAATAAAATGAAATTGTGTACAGCCTTAAACATCTCTGGACACAAACACACTGTTGTATTTCCTCTCCTCCCTCTTCACCCAGTACAAGCAATGAGATGGCTGTTTTACAGTGAAATAGAATGTAGGCCTCGCTCCCAACTCTGATTGGCTGTTGCCAACCAATCAGTGTGAAAGTGTATTTCACAAAACTGAAAGTGTGTTTGTATGACTGAGGGATGAGGGATGAGGAATGAGGAGTAAGGATGATGGATGAGGAGTAGCCATGATGGATGAGGTATTAGAAGTAGGAATGATGGAAGATGGATGAGAAGTATGGATGGGAAGCAGGGATGAGGGATGAGAAGTAGGAATGATGGAAGAGCAGAAGGGATGATGGAAAATAAGTATGGTTGAGAAGCAGGGATGAGGGATGGGAAGTATGGATGATGGAAGAGAAGTAAGGATGATAGATGAGAGGGAGGGGTGATATATGATGAATCGGAGGCAAGGATAATGGATGAGAAGTAAGGGTGAGAAGTAGGGATGATGGAAGAGAAGGAGGGCTGATGGATGAGAAACAGGGATGATAGATGAATAGTAGAGAGGAGAAGCAGGGATGAAAAGTAGGAATGATGTATGATGGATGAGAAGTAGGGATGATGGATTAGAAGTAGGGATGAAGTATGATGAATGAGAAGTAGGGATGGTGTATGATGGATGAAAAGTACCCGTCAGGGTTTCGAGGCGCTGAGGGGAGGGGGGGGCGTGGTGCGCTGCTGTTTAGCGGTCGAAGAGCCAGGTCTTGAGGAGCCTTCTGAATGCGAGGAGGTCCTGGGTCTGGCGTAGAGGTGTGGGGAGAGAGTTCCAGGTCTTGGCGGCGAGGAAGGAGAAGGATCTGCCGCCGGAGGTCTTGCGCTGGATTCGGGGTACGATGGCGAGGGCGAGGTTGGCGGATCGGAGTTGACGAGTTGGAGTGTAGAAGTTAAGTCTGGTGTTGAGGTAGGAGGGTCCGGTGTTGTGAAGCGCCTTGTGAGCGTGGGTGAGGAGTTTGAAGGTGATCCTCTTGTCTACCGGGAGCCAGTGGAGTTCCTTCAGGTGAGGGGAGATGTGACATCGGCGGGGTATGTCGAGAATCAGTCTGGCGGAGGCATTTTGGATACGTTGGAGTCGTTTGATGTCTTTGGTTGGGATGCCTGTGTAGAGTGCGTTGCCGTAGTCAAGTCTGCTGCTGACGAGGGCCTGGGTCACCGTCTTTCTGGTTTCCGTTGGAATCCACTTGAAGATTCTGCGGAGCATTCGAAGGGTGTTGAAACAGGAGGAGGAGACGGCGCTGACCTGTTTGGACATGGTGAGGGCGGAGTCCAGGATGAAGCCGAGGTTTCTTGCGTGGTTGGCAGGGGTGGGCGGGGGTCCGAGGTCGGAGGGCCACCATGAGTCGTTCCAGGCCGAGGGAGTGCGCCCGAGGATGAGGACTTCCGTCTTGTCGGAGTTGAGTTTCAGGCGACTGTTGTTCATCCAATCGGCGATGGCTTTTAGTCCCTCGTGGAGGTTTGTTTTGGCGGTGAGCGGGTCTTTGGTCAGGGAGAGGACGAGCTGGGTGTCGTTGGCGTACGAGATGATGATGTTGGCGGGCCAGTTTAGCGAGGGGGGCCATGTAGACGTTGAACAACGTAGGGCTGAGGGAGGATCCTTGGGGGACGCCGCAGATGAGGTTGGTGGCTTTGGAGCGGAAAGGGGAGAGACGGACTCTCTGAGTTCTGTCGGAGAGGAAGGATGAGATCCAGTGGAGGGCTTTATCTTGGATGCCGGCTTCCTGGAGGCGGGTCAGTAGGGTGCGGTGGCAGACTGTGTCAAAGGCGGCTGATAGGTCGAGGAGGATGAGGGCTGAGGTTTCGCCGTTGTCCATTTGATGTCTGATGTCATCTGTGGCGGCGAGGAGAGCAGTCTCAGTGCTGTGGTTTCGTCTGAATCCAGATTGTGAGGGGTCCAGGATGGAATTGTCTTCGAGGAAGTGGGTGAGTTGAGTGTTGACGATCTTCTCGATGACTTTAGCTGGAAAAGGGAGGAGAGAGATCGGACGGAAGTTTTTGAGATCGTTGGGGTCGGCCTTGGGTTTCTTGAGGAGGGGTTCTATTTCTGCGTGTTTCCAGCTGTCCGGGAAAGTTGAGGAAGTGAAGGAGAGGTTGATGATCTTGCGGAGTTCGGGGCGATGGTGGCGTTGGCTGAGTTGAATACGTTATGAGGGCAAGGGTCCGTAGGGGAGCCTGAGTGGATGGTGTTCATGGTTGTTATGGTTTCTGCATCGTCCACGTGGGTCCAGGCGGTGAGGCGGCGGTCGTGGGAGGAGACGTCTGGGGTGGGGTCTGGCGGTGGACCGGTGTTGAAGCTGTTGTGGATGGTGGCGATTTTCTGGTGGAAGAAGGTGGAGAGGTCGTCGCAGAGTTTCTGGGAGGGCGGGATGTCGTTGGAGTTGGCTTTTGGATTGGAGAGTTCCTTCACGATGCCGAAGAGTTCTTTGCAGTCGTGGGCGTTGTTGTTGATGCGTTCGGTGAAGTGGGCGCGCTTGGCGAGCCGGATCTGTTGGTGGTGTTCACGGTTGGCGTTTTTGAGGGTGGCGAGGTTGTCGGGTGTGCGTTCTTGGATCCATTTCTTTTTGAGCTTCTGGCAGATGCTTTTGGAGGTGGTTAGATCGTCTGTGAACCAGGCTGGTTTTTTCTTTCCTTGGATTGCGGTGGGTTTCTTGAGTGGGGCAAGGGTGTTGGCGCAGTCGAGAATCCATTGATGGAGATTGATGGCGGCTGTGCTCGGGTCGGTTGCGTCGGGTGGAGGGTTGTTGATGAGGGTGCTGGTCAGTTGGTCTTGGGTGACTTTGCCCCAGCGGCGGTGAGGAAGTAGCTGGATGCGGTGTTGCTCTGTGATTTTCTTATAGGTGAAATGGACGCAGTGATGGTCGGTCCAGTGGAGTTCGGAGGTGTGGCTGAAAGAGATGTGGTTGCTTGAGGTGAAGAGGGGGTCAAGGGTGTGTCCGGCGATGTGGGTGGGAGTGTTGACTAGCTGGTGGAGTCCGAGGTTGAGGAGGTTGGAGGTCAGTGATGCGGTGTTGGCGTCGTTGGCGTTTTCCAGATGGTAGTTTAGATCTACCAGGAGGATGTAATCAGTGGAGGCGAGGGCGTGGGTGCTTGCGAGGTCGGCGATGGTGTCGCTGAAGGGGGCTCTTGGTCCTGGAGGGCGGTATATGAGGGTTCCTCTGAGGGTCGTGTTGGGGTCCGTGTGGATCTGGAAGTGGAGGTGTTCGGCTGTCTTGAGGGTGTCATCCGAGTGGGTGTGGATTTTGAGGATAGCTTTGTGAGCGATGGCTATTCCACCTCCGATTCCGTTGGTTCGATCTCTTCTGATGATTTTGTAGCCGTCCGGTATGGCGATGGCGATGTCCGGAGCCGAGGAGTCGTTCCACCAGGTTTCGGTCAGAAAAGCCACGTCAGGTGCAGTGGTGTCGAGCAAATCCCAGAGCTCGATGGCGTGTTTTCGTGCGGAGCGGGTGTTGATGAGGATGCAGTTCAGGTGGTTGGGGTTGAAAATTTTAGCAGTTGGATTAGTCGTTCTGATGCAGGAGAAGTTGCAGGTGCGGCTGGAAAAAGGTCCTTTAGTGTGCCCCACAGGTACAGCATCCATTTTCGGACATCCTCATTCCTCACTCCTCATCCCTACTTCTCATTCCTGCTTCTCTTCCATCATCCCTGCTTCCCATCCCTCATCCCTGCTTCTCATCCATACTTCTTTTCCATCATCCCTTCTGCTCTTCCATCATTCCTACTTCTCATCCCTGCTTCTCATCCATACTTCTCATCCACCTTCCATCATTCCTACTTCTAATACCTCATCCATCATGGCTACTCCTCATCCATCATCCTTACTTCTCACCCATCATACATCATCCCTACTTCTCATCCATCATCCATCATCCCTACTTCTCATCCATCATCCCTACTTTTCTTTGGGTGCAGGTGCTTGTGACGGAGGCTGTCGTGAGGTGGATGGCTGTTGGGTGGGTGGCTGCATGCGTTTGTGTGGTTTGGAAGAGGGGGTGACAGACACACTGGGAGAGAACACAGGGGACGTGTAAATGGCAGTGGGGGTGGCGACTGCACGTGTGCGGACTGTACTGGAGGGTGTGCTGGTGATGGAAGTACTGGCTGATGGTGGTGTGCATTCAGGTGTGAGTGGAGACATCACAGGGAGGGAGGAGGGAGACGAGGAGGTGGGGGACACAGAGGTGGTAGTGACTGTTGGCATGTCTGCATCTGGATGTTGCTTGGGTGAATGCTTGTGTGATCTGTGGTGCTTATGTCTGGATGAGCTGCCCTTGGGTGTTGAGGTGTGTGCAGGCTGGTCTGATGGTGTGGATGGGATAGGCAGAGGAACAGGAGACTGGGACTGGGTGGAGGGAGTTTGAAGAGGGAGGCTGGAGACAGGGACAATGGCTGCCGTCAGTGCTGAGGCCAGAGCGTTGAACGATCGCTGATGGGCAGCCTGACCCGAATGAATGCCCTCCAGGTATGCATTGCTCCGATGCACCTCCCTTTCTACCCCCTGGATGGCATTCAAAAGGGTAGACTGCCCAACAATGATGGTCCTCAGGAGGTCAATGACCTCCTCACTGAGGGCAGCAGGGGTAACTGGGGCAGGGCCTGAGGTGCCTGGGGCAAAGGAGATGGCCGGCTTCCTGGCCGAGCGGGCACGGGGCGAACGCTGAGGGGCTGCTAGGAGGGCGGAGCTGGTGCGCTGGGTGGCGGCTGTACCTGTTGTGGCGGTGGGCACGGATGTTGCTGCCACCGCAAGGGAGCTCCCTTCCGAGGACGTGTCTGGGTCGCTGACGTCTCCACGGGTCCCCTTTGTGGAGCCCCTCTCGCCCTCCGTATCACTGGTGTACTCGGAGTCGGTTGCATGGCCCTCCGGGGCCATGTGAGATGCAGCTCCCTCGTGCGCCGATGCCACTTCTCCTCCGCCTGATGATGCTAATGCACACATGAACAGGAAGACAAAGAAAATGGGGGGGGGGAAGAAATGAAGACAGGTTGAGTGCATGCATTGGCAACACCGTTGTCGGAGAGGACAGACACAGAAGCCCCCAGCACTAGGCCGCGCAATTGGGGTACACTACTCAGTTATTGTGACTAGGCCTACAGGTCTATGGACGACAAATGCACACATAGGTGAGGCCGGACCATGGATAGCTGTACTTGGCACCCTACAGAGGTGGGGGGCGGGGGCACAGGGCCATGCCTAACGGAGGGGCCTAGCCTACAGAAAGCGCCCTGGCCTAGAGATAGCCACAGCCCTCCTCCCCCACCCAGACACCTCCACTGCGCGCAAAGATAGCAGAATGTGCTGATACTCACCCCCTTGTGTCTGCTGTGATGTCCTCACACTCCCATCCAAATCGGGGTAGGCCACCGCCAGAATCCGGAACATCAGGGGGGTCAATTGGCAGCTGCCACCCCTCCTACATTGGGAGGCCATCCCCAGCAGAGCCTCGGCGGTCTTTCTGGTCCCGCAGCGGATGTCCTCCCACCTCTTTCGGCAGTGGGTGCCCCGTCTGTTGTGGACCCCCAGGGCCCGGACGTCCTTGGCGATGGCACGCCAAATTTCGATCTTCTGATGGGCGCTGACCTATGTGACATGTACAGGGTGGGAAAGGAAATATCATCACTTTTCTGCATGGTCAATGTGAGTGGCCCCCCCTCACCAACCTTGCCATGTGGCACATGCTCTCATCTGTCGTGCGTTGCACTCCTCATTCGCTCACCTCCCCACCATCTTACATCCACCCCACTCAACACAGGCATAGCCCATACAACGTGCACCCTGTGTACTAACCTGTTGGTCTGGAGGACCGTAGAGTAGCGCATACTGGGGGAGGACCCCATCAACAAGTTTCTCCAATTCTTCTGAAGTGAAGGCAGGGGCCCTTTCCCAGTCGCAGCAGCCATTGTATCTTCCAGACCGAGGTCACAGCAGCACTTGCAGTATAGGTCCTCTCCTGTGGATGATCAGGTCTCGAGTGATTAATCAGATAGAAATTGGCGGTCACGCCCGCGGCGGTGCGTACCGCCGCGGTGCCTACCGCGACCGCCGGCGCACATCGTCATTGGCTCCTGAAACCCATAGGGTGCAATGTTAACCAATGCGGCTTTGCACCGCGGTCTTCGACCGCCTACCGCCACGGTGTGCCACGCCAGCGCATTGACCTCACATCCCATTGTCACACTTCACAGGTCAGGCAGCCGCTATTTCAAGGGCCCACATGGCATAATTTCTACTGCGTCACACAGGCCTAGGCCTTGCATTGCCACTCATACAAGACTTTCAATGCATAGCGAATCGTGTACTGTGCAAGCTGTGGTTACGTACCTGTGGGTTGCTTGACTCTGTGCTCCATGTTGTCTTTCCTAGGCACCGTCCGCTGGGACTTGCGAGGAGAAGGATGAATCCTCCCGTGTACCGACCGCTGGTGGACCTGTCGACAATGGAAGAACGACATATCATACTTAGATACAGGCTTGACAAAGCCACTATACATGAACTGTGTGCCCAGCTGGAGCCAGACCTGATGTCCCCCATCCGCCAACCCACAGGGATTCCCCCTCTGGTGCAGGTTCTGTCAGTACTCCATTTTTTGGCAAGTGTGTCTTTTCAGACAACAGTGGCCATGTCATCAGGGATGTCTCAGCCTATGTTTTCTAAGGTTTTGTCCAGAGTGTTGTCTGCCCTGATGAAATACATGCGGAGCTACATTGTGTTCCCTGACGTGGGCGATTTGGCTACAGAGAAGGGTGATTTCTATGCCCTTGGACATATTCCCAACATCATTGGTGCCATTGATGGGACCCATGTGGCTTTGGTTCCCCCCAAAGAAAGTGAGCAGGTGTACAGAAACAGAAAAAGTTATCATTCGATGAATGTCCAGGTGGTCTGTTTGGCTGACCAGTACATCTCCCATGTAAATGCCAAGTTCCCTGGGTCTGTGCATGACGCGTACATCATGCGAAATAGCAGCATCCCTTATGTGATGGAACAGCTACAGAGACACCGTGTGTGGCTAATAGGTGACTCTGGTTACCCCAACCTGTCGTGGCTACTGACCCCAGTGAGGAATCCCCGGACCAGGGCAGAGGAACGGTACAATGAGGCCCATGGGCGAACTAGGAGGATCATAGAAAGGACCTTCGGGCTCCTGAAGGCCAGGTTTAGGTGCCTGCATATGACAGGTGGATCCCTAATGTACTCACCAAAGAAGGTGTGCCATATCATCGTGGCCTCTTGTATGCTTCGCAATCTTGCTTTGCGACGCCAGGTGCCTTTTCTGCAGGAGGATGGTCCAGATGGTGGTGTTGTAGCAGCTGTGGAGCCTGTGGAGAGTGAAGAGGAGGAAGACGACGGGGACGACACAGACAACAGGGATACAGTCATACAACAATATTTTCAGTAGCACACAGGTAAGAATCACCCACGCCATTTTACATTTACTTAAGGCCTCCTGCGTCTCTACTGTCTGTGTTTCCCCCCAGTTCCTTTTAACTGATTTGTGACTTTCCCTTCCCTTTTCAGAGCTGTATGACCCACTGCGTGACTTCTGCTTTGTTTGCCCATGGACTAAAGCTTATTGACATTGGTACGTTGTCATCACAATGTAACTGAACATTATTGCACCGTTATGTGTAATACATTTGTTAAGAATACAAGCAGACTCCTGATTTTTTAAGTGCAATAAGTGATTTATTATAAGTGCTACATATAGGTACATGATTGTAAAACGGTGATGGGTGGGGGTGGAGTCATGTCCATGGCAGAGTCCAGTTCTCAGTCTCACAGGTGCATTGTCCATATGCCTGTGGAAGGATGGAGCAGGGGCAGTTAAAGGTTGGACAGGGTGACAATGTGGGACAGTGGGATGACATCAGGGGGTGTCTTATGCTGGCGGGGGTCTTGGCATCCTACTCTGTCTTCTTGTGAGATCTCAGGTTCCGCTTGCGGGGTGGTTCTTCTTCTGCAGGAGGTGGGGTTCTGGTGGCCTGTTGTTGTGTGGGGGCCTCCTGTCCACTAGCGCCGGCGGAGGTGGTAGGCTGTTCCTGGTCTGGGTTAGTGACAGGGGCCCTTTGGGGTGCCACATGGTCCCGCAATGTGGTGACTATCTGGTTAAGGGCCACGACGATGGTCCCCATTGCGGAACCAATGTTCCTCAGTTCCTCTCTGAACCCCATGTACCGTTCGTCCTGCAGTGCCTGGATCTCCTGGAACCTGGCCAGTACCGTAGCCATCGTCTCGTGGGAGTGGTGGTAGGCTCCCATGATGGAGGAGAGGGCCTCTTGGAGAGTGGGTTCCCTGGGCCTGTCCCCCCCCTGTCGCACAGCAGCCCTCCCAGTTCCCGTGTGTTCCTGGGCCTCTGTCCCCTAGACGGTGTGCCCACTACCACTGCCCCCAGGTCCCTGTTGTTGTTGGGGTGGTGGGTCAACCTGGGTGCCCTGTAGTGGTGGACACACCGCTGATTGACGTGTCCTGGAGACAGAGGCATGGGCCCGCTGGGTTGGAGCTGTGCTGGTGTTCCCAGAGGGGGTTAGGTCTGCTGTAGCCTGTGGCTGTCTGTGGGGAACCGACTGTCCAGAGGTCCCCGATGGGCCGGGCTGGTCATCTGGGTCCAGGGAGACAGAGCTGCTGTCATCGCTGGGGGCCTCTTCTGGGGATGGGATGGACATCTCTGTACCCTCCGTGGCGGTGTGGTGGCGTTCGGGTCCTGCAGGGGTATAAGGGTATGGTTATTGCTTCTGTGTGTGGCATTTCGTGTGATGGGTGGGTGGCCGTGTACCCAAGTGCAGGCATTCCCTTGTGGGGGCTTTTGTGAGGGTGTCTCTCTCTGGCCTTCTCTCGGTAATTGTGGTCGTAGGGGTTTGTGGGTGATGTGGGTGTGTGTTTTATATTGTATTGGGTGTGTGGGAGTGTTCTTTGTATGTGTATCAGGTGTGTGTATTTCAAATTGTCCAATGTGGTTGTGTTTTGTAAGGGTGTGTGTATTTTGACCGCGGCGGTGTGTACCGCCAATGGAATACCGCGGTTGAAGGACCGCCGCGTGGATTCGTGGGTCGGAATGGCATGGGCGTATTTCTGTTGGCATGACGGTGGAGGTTTGGTCATCGCCATTTTTTCGCTGACCTTTGGTGTGGCGGACTTTTGTGGATGTCGGGTTTTTGGCGGTTTTCAAGTTGCGGGTCAGAATGACCGTGGCGGTTTACCGCGGCCGCGGCGGCGTTATGGCGGTCTTCTGACCGGCGGTAAGCGCCTTTGACTGCCGGGGTCAGAATGACCCCCTGTGTCTGTGTGCTCAGCCTTGTTGCAGAGTGTACAGACTAGAAGGCGACAGTGCTTAATAGGAACAAGCAACATGAATAATGATTTTTACATTATAAAATAAATGAAAAGCCATGTAAAAGGTTACCGAATGAAAAGAAATGCTAAGTTAAAAATGTGCATTTAAAAATGGAAGCTCTAAGCATGGATTATCACTACAGCAGAATAAGCCCAAGCAACTGATACCTTGACAGGCACCACCCCAGTACCCAAGTGAGTCTTATATCTAGGGGAGACCGGGTTCTGCTGGTGCTCAGCACCGGCAGTTCTAAAAAGCAGGTGCTGAGACAGGTCCCTATCGAGCTCTCTCCATTTTTCCCTCGCCTTCACAGTGAAAACAAAAATCTTAACTCGACCGCAGTACCACTCTTTACTGCCTTTGATGTTACTTCATAGAGATTCATTATAGTTATTTCCCAATCTTGTCATTGCAGAACTAAAGCATTTAAAATATTATATCCAACAAAGCTATTGTTGTTACTTTTATATATTATGCAACTAACAAACATTAACAAAACCTATAGTTCTGGCTTGTTTTAGGTGTAATGTAAGTTGTATTATTATATATATGGATGCAATAACAGAAAGAAGCAGCACAATACCAGTCAGGCCACACTCTTAATTGCTCTTGGAGAAAGGGTTACACAGTTCATCTACAGTTCAACACAACCTTTCTGGTTTCAGAGAAGAAGAAAAAACAGCTCTCAGAGATAGAAGCCGCCTCAAATCTAAACAATTTATTTGTTACAAATAAAAATGAAACCAGAAAAGGTTTGCATGAATTGAATTGCACTGTCACCAGAATTGATTTTAAATATTTTCTTTCTACATATGAAACTGAAGCCAGGAACGTTTTTGGTTGCACTGTAGATGACCTGTGTAACCCTTTCTCCAAGAGCTCAATTATGGCCCAAACTGGGCTCCTTGTATTTCCCAAACCAGTAGAGCTTTCTGCAGAGGCCTGCATGAACAGACAAACACTTAGTTAAATAAAATGAAATTGTGTACAGCCTTAAACATCTCTGGACACAAACACACTGTTGTATTTCCTCTCCTCCCTCTTCACCCAGTACAAGCAATGAGATGGCTGTTTTACAGTGAAATAGAATGTAGGCCTCGCTCCCAACTCTGATTGGCTGTTGCCAACCAATCAGTGTGAAAGTGTATTTCACAAAACTGAAAGTGTGTTTGTATGACTGAGGGATGAGGGATGAGGAATGAGGAGTAAGGATGATGGATGAGGAGTAGCCATGATGGATGAGGTATTAGAAGTAGGAATGATGGAAGATGGATGAGAAGTATGGATGGGAAGCAGGGATGAGGGATGAGAAGTAGGAATGATGGAAGAGCAGAAGGGATGATGGAAAATAAGTATGGTTGAGAAGCAGGGATGAGGGATGGGAAGTATGGATGATGGAAGAGAAGTAAGGATGATAGATGAGAGGGAGGGGTGATATATGATGAATCGGAGGCAAGGATAATGGATGAGAAGTAAGGGTGAGAAGTAGGGATGATGGAAGAGAAGGAGGGCTGATGGATGAGAAACAGGGATGATAGATGAATAGTAGAGAGGAGAAGCAGGGATGAAAAGTAGGAATGATGTATGATGGATGAGAAGTAGGGATGATGGATTAGAAGTAGGGATGAAGTATGATGAATGAGAAGTAGGGATGGTGTATGATGGATGAAAAGTAGGGATGATGGATGAGAAGTAGGGATGATGGATGATGGATGAGAAGTAGGGATGATGTATGATGGGTGAGAAGTAAGGATGATGGATGAGGAGTAGCCATGATGGATGAGGTATTAGAAGTAGGAATGATGGAAGGTGGATGAGAAGTATGGATGAGAAGCAGGGATGAGAAGTAGGAATGATGGAAGAGCAGAAGGGATGATGGAAAAGAAGTATGGATGAGAAGCAGGGATGAGGGATGGGAAGCAGGGATGATGGAAGAGAAGCAGGAATGAGAAGTAGGGATGAGGAGTGAGGAATGAGGATGTCCGAAAATGGATGCTGTACCTGTGGGGCACTTCTCCTTCTCTTTATGGACTCAAACATTCCGACTATCCACTACCCCACTTGCTGAATAAGGCCCCTTTAACCACGACATGTTCACTAGTCACGTGGGATGTAGTGTAGCCAGTGAGGAATCGGCTCGTGATTCAAAGGAGGATGATAAGGAAGTAGGTGGTGGAGAAGAGGAGTGTGGGAACGGAATGCTCTAGAGGAAGTCACCCTATCAACGAGAGAGACAGACCCCGAGAAACAGAGCATGAAGGCCAACCCAGAGGCCAGGCACAAGAGAGAAACCCCTTGGGAAGAAGCTGTCATTTAGTTCATCCTGGAAGTGGTGCCAGAGAGTAGAGGGAGGCGCACTACGGGAGAAGCGAAGACTTTTGACAGCCCGGAGGGCCTCCGTAGAAGTGAAGCAGCCCGCTACACTCCTGGAGGAGCGTGGCATACCCAGGTAAACAAGTGCCTCCAGGGATCTTTTTACCTTGGGAGGTCTGGAACAGGAGGCGGGTGGTAAAATCAGCAAAAAGAAAAAAAAAAATATCATTCTGGAGATAGCAGAGCACTTGGTATGCGGAAATGGGTGTAACTGAAATCGAGTTACACACTAACCCTTCGTGATCTACTAAGGAAGGATACCTCACCTGCATTAAGACCCTTATAGTTGCATGTTCGAAAAAGGGGGTGGGGGAGAAAACGCACACCGAAATTATAAACGTTTTGGCTTCACCTAAGCGCAACCTACCTACTAACCATAAGGAGAACAGGAAATAAAACCCACACAATAACACTTATAAGTGGCATGTTTTCTTCTTTCGAGGCCTGCAACCGGTCCTGGTGGCCCTGACGTCGGCGTACCTGAAAGAAGGAAAGAAGAAAGTTAATTAACGCCAGAGTTGTACGTATCAGAAGTATTCAAGAAACGAAGAAAGCAAATCAAGAAAACAGCATGTCACATTTTAAATATATCCCACTCAGATAACAACTAATTTCCATGGTTTACAATAGGTCTTGTGGTACATTTGCTACACAAGTAGCGCTTTCACATTTCTCAAATAGTTTAGTTGTTGGAATATAGCTATTTACACCTCCTTAGCATGTTACCCCAATTTGTCTGCAGCTGCCTACCCTCTGAACGTCTTAGAGCATCCGTTCCTGGCAGAACAGATATAAGGCCACTGCTTAAGCAGACTGACAGCTTAGAAAATGGACCACTTTTGTGCATTGACAGAAGAGTCTACACTGCATCACATTTGTTTTTTTTATATATTTTTATTGTCATATCACTCAACAAATAAACATAAAAGAAAAATACAGGTGATTATGATACAATGCAAAGGGTGATACACTCTGCTCAACCCATATCAGCCACATTTACCATTCCCGGGCGGATGTCCTTCACGGCACCTGTGCACGTAAGCGCAGGAGCACCAACGTAGGTGCACGCCAGGTCGAGGGGACAGGGCCCGGGCAAAGCATTAGTCTAATGAACCTTATGAAATTAGAAATCTACAAACAGGAAGGTGTAAAGAGGAGCCTGGTGCAGGGTCCGCAGGGCTCAGTGAGCGCGCGCGAGGCAGGAAGAGGGACAGGGGGAGGCATATAGACAATGGGTCGTAGATCTCCATCCCCACCCCGATGAACGACTCCCAGGGCATCAACCGCGCCACCCGGTACGCCGTCCAGGGGCAAACAGAGAACCCAGGGGTAGCCAGTCCACAGGTGGCCAGGGGTGAGGGGGGGAACTCCCGGGCAGGCAATAACGGGCAAGGACCATGTCCCCATGGAGGGCAGGCAAGCCCGGCGCCCGCGCTCACGTCAAGCTGTTACGTTACCAGTGCCATCTCCGCTTGTGCCTTTCCCTTTTATTTTTTTTTGTTGTCCTTTGTTTTTATGCGTTTATTTGCCGGTAGTGTGACTGGGCATCCGTATGTGTCAGTGTGGTCTTGTGTGCGCTAGAGTGCGTCTTTGTTATGTTTGTAGTGATATTTGTTTATGTTGACGTATTTGTTATGAGTTACGCACGGGTGTAGTCGTTTGGTGAAATATTCATGGCGGTCACTCGCCGTCTTTGCTTTCTATGGCTGTTACAAAGGAATTCCAAGTATTTAAGCCCTTAACTGGGATCCCCTTGGTCAATAGTAGCTGCAGCGTCTGCGCCTCGGCCTTGGCCCAGCGCAGCAGCTCAGCTCGCCACAGATCAATCCCCGGAGCGACCGGGGCTTTCCAGTGCATAGCTATGAGACGCCTGTATATCACCAGCGCCAAAGCTATGCATCTGATTGATTGCTTCCAGTTTTTAGGACAGGGGCCTATCCCCAATAAGCATAATTCAGGTGTGAGGGGGAGCGTAATGGCCGTCCATTCCGTCAGCAGTGTTATTATGTCATTCCATACAGTTCGGATTGGGGGGGCAGTCCCAGGTCATGTGGAAAAAATTGGCACCAGGAGTAGAGCATCTGGGGCACGTCTGCGACGATTGAGGGAACATGCGTGTGATGCGGTGAGGCGATAGGTATGTTTGGTGCAAGTAATTAAATTGGGTATAGCAGAAACGCGGGTTGCGCGACACTTCTTTTATCATTTTCATAGCCTGACTCCATGCAGGCTGTGATAGGGGCACTGTCAGCACGCTATCCCATCTGTTTTCTGCTTGCTCTTGTCTGTGTTCTAGGTGGGAGGTGAGGATCGTGTATGTTCTGGATACGTTTAGTAGGGCGGCTATGCTACCTAGCAAGTCATGAAGCGTGGGGGAGATGTTGGGCTCTAAGTTGCCGCAATTCCAGTAAGAGTGTAATACCTGACGCACTGCTCCGAATGCTATGAAACTGCCTTGCCGCAAATTGTATTTGTCGGAAAGAGCATTGAATGTTAGGAGGTGCCCTTCATTGTATATGTCGCCGATTGTGCGTATGCCCTTGTCGTACCACCCACCTAGGCCCACCTTGCCAGCTATGTTGGTGAGTTTCGAGTTGGCCAGAAGTGGAATCTTGGGGGAGTACAGTGGCTTTTGATCGCCGGTTAGGGCGTAACGGCCCCATATCCAGTGCGCGGTTTTCAGTAGTATATTTTGTGGATGTTTGGGGTGCTCGCGATTCATGAGGTAGTGTAGTACTCCCGAGTTCCCCAAGGCTGAGAGGATTAATTGTGAATCCGCGCTATCGGGGTGTCCAAGCCAGGTAGATATCCATTGCAGGTGGGCGGCTGCATAATATAGTTCGAGTCTCGGTGCACCTACTCCTCCCATAGTTAGTGGATGGTATATTTTGGTTAGTGCCACGCGCCGCCGGCCATTGCCCCATATTAGAGCTGTTAAAAGGCTATTTAGGGGTTTAAAGAAGGAGGCTGGTAAAGCCAGTGGGAGGGCCATGAAGAAATACAGCAGACGGGGTAGGATTATTATCTTTGCTATGGCCACTCTGCCCAAAGGCGAGAGTGGGAGCGAGCACCAGAAGGGCAGGGAGCCTCTAATGGATCTGATTGCTTGCCCAAGGTTGCCATCCCTGAGATCGCGTGTGTCGTGGTATATATTTATGCCCAAATATTTAAAAGTGGTGTGGCACCACTTCAGATCACTCGGGTCGGAAAGCATCCTGTGTGTCTCAGGGACTGGGCACAAGGGAAATATACACGATTTTGCCCAGTTCACCTTTAAACCGGTTAGTGAGCCAAATTCACGCAGTAGCTTCAATAAGTCGGGCAGAGCTTCATTGTGATGACAGAGAAAAATTAGGGACGTCCGCGTATAGGGACACTATGCGATATGTATGGTCATCAAGGATGCCCCAAGACGGCGCGACCGCCCGCAGGTTGGCTGCCAGCAGTTCGATGGCAAGAGCGAACAAGAGAGGGGATAATGGACATCCTTGTCTGGTGCCTCTTTCTATCTTGAATGACTGAGAGATCGTGTCACCAGTTTTAACCCTCGCAGTTGGGTTGGTGTAAAGCACCTTTACCCAGTCAATGTATGCCCGTCTGAAGCCCATGCGACGGAGTGTTTCCATCAGGAAGGGCCACCCCAGCGTATCAAATGCTTTATCTATGTCTAAGGACACTGCTACACCGTGGTGGTCGCCCTCTGGGGAGTTTGCCATTAGGCGCAATAAGTGCCGGATATTGCTGAAGGTGCTACGACCCGATATGAACTCGGACTGGTCCTGGTGGACCAAGTCCGTCAGACATGGGAGTAATCTATTGGCTAATAATTTACCGAGTAGTTTACAGTCTGTGTTCAGTTGCGAGAGCGGCCTGTATGAGCATACGTCTAGCGGGTCACAACCCATTTTAGGCAGTATCGCTATCAATGCCTCCCGGCAAGTGTCTGGTATTTGACCACGCTTCAAGGCTTCTGAAAGCATCGCAAGGTATGGGGTTAATATTTGAGTTGAAAACATGCTATAATATTCTATGGATAGACCATCGCTGCCGGGTGCCTTGCCTTCTGATAATTGTTGTACAGCCCGTTGTATTTCCGTAATATGTATCGGCCTATCTAAGTCCGCTGCTTGCGTGGTGGTCAAGCAGTTTAAAGTAATATCGTTGAAAAACTCATTCACTAGAGCTGTGGGGGGGGTGAGCTGCTTTGTATAGTGTGCTATAATACTCCCTGAAGGCACTATTGATATCTGCTTGGGTATTTACTATTAATCCTGTGTCAAGGCGGAGTTCCGGTGCTTGGAGCGTGTGAGCCATGATAGTAGTTTGCCTGATCTATCCTCTTCCGCATGCGCACGAGCCATGTAGTGACGATAATCAAAAAGCCTTAGCCGCTTATCTATTTCATACCACTGCGCGTGCGTTCCAGAGAGCTCAGCTTGGGTGATTGTGCCACTAGCGAATTTACTTTCGGAGGAGTGGACTTCCTTCTCCAGTTTGCGGAGCTCGCGTACTAGTGTTTGACGTACTCCTACCGTCTATGAGATGCATGCGCCTCTTATGACTGCCTTGTGAGCGTCCCATTCGTTTGCTCTGGAGCTTGTTGACCTGTCATTTTGAGTGAAATAGGAAGAGATGTGTGTGGCTAATTCTTTTCTAAATGGCGGGTCCTGTAGTAACTGAGTTTGCAGGCGCCAAGTTGGAATACAAGCTCGTGGCCTACCCCATCTGATGTGGGCAATAAGTGGGGAATGATCAGAGATTACCCTGGCAGTTTATTTGGCGCGCATAATTCTGTTTGTGAGGTCCTGTGCGGTGAGAATGAGATCTATGCAGGTGTGAAGAAGATGTACCGGGGAATAATAGGAGTATTCCTGGTCTTGTGGGTGTAGATGTCTCCAAGAGTCTATCAGGCGGCGATCTGACATCCACTGCCGCAGTGTCTGTGAGTTTTTAGTTATTGGGGAGGCCACTATGGGGGTGTGTGATCTGTCCATGTCTATTTGTGGAACGCAGTTCATGTCCCCGCCCCAGATGCATGTTGAGAGTAGGTCATTTGATATGTGAGAGATCGTTCTTTGTAAAAAGTTGCCCTGTCCAGCATTCGGGACATATAGTCCATTAATCACTAACTTCTCCCCGTCAAGGTGGCCTACTAGTTGTCTGTACCTGCCATCTCTGTCAGTTACGCTGCGTTGTACCACGTAGGTGACCCCTGGGGCTATCCAAATCAAGACCCCCCTGGCGAAAGTTGAGATTCCAGAACCATAGACTTGTCCCGCCCAGCGCTTTGCTAGCCGCGGGATGTCTTCAGTGGGGATATGTGTTTCTTGGAGAATGGCTATGTGGATATGATGTCTTTTTAAGTGTGCGTGTATCCTATTTCGTTTTTTTATTCCCGCCATGCCCTTTACGTTCCAAGTCATTATATTATATATTGGTTCCTTATTCATTGTGCTGAATTAAGTTCTAACGCGCCAGTGTTGCGATCCCGGGGTCCCATCCACAGTGTTGTCTGCTACTCCGCGTCGGCCTGACGCGCATGCCCCCCTTCCATGCCCCCCAGCCACCACGGCCACGAAAAGGGAGGATAGTGCAAAGATGGGATAAAAAAGGAAAGGGGAGAAAAGATAACGTAAAAAAGGATATTTCGGGAAAGGCCCGATTCTAAACAAAGTGGCACAACCGGTGCCTAAACAGCAGTCCGAGAGGTTAAGTTCCATACGGGTATAGTTAGGTTGGTGGGAAGCGTGGGTAGGTTAAGGTCGGACACCCAGAGGCCCACCTCCAGGATAGTTCTTTTCCTGTGTGCACCAAGTTGTGGTCGCTGTCTCCAGCGGCAACCCGATGCTGAACTGATGGGGCGGCAGTCAGACTGGCCCCATCTCGGGGCAGACGCGTGTCTCCATGCGTATTTACGGGGAAAAAAGGGGTCTGCCTTCCCTCGCATAGCATCCGATGAGAGCGCGACGCAGGCGCGCTCCAGGGCCCTAGAGTTTGTCCGACGAACGCGAGGTGAGGTCAGGCCAACCAGAAGAGGGGAGAGGGATGAGTTAGATTCCCCTCCAGGAGAGCCGCTGTCGGTGAGGTCTGCTTCGCTCCTGGTGTCGGTTTGGGATCGGGTGAATGTGCTAGTTTCCCTTAAGCTTTGCGCCTGGTCGGCTTCCATTTGTGATTTTGTTGGGCGCAATGTAGTTTTGGCTTTCCTTTTCCTTCTGGTGCTGGGGGTGACCCATTCTCCGGTTGCTTCTTTCTCTTTGGGCGAGGTAGCCAGACCCTTTGCGTGGATCCATGTCCATGCCTCCTCCGGGGTGGAGAATATGAGTGTTTTCTCATCGATGATTATACGCAGGCGGGCTGGGAACATAAGAGAATAACTGATATTATGTTCGCGCAGAAGTTGTTTTATTTTGATATATGCTGCTCTTTTACGTTGCACTTCCATAGTGTAGTCCGGATAAGCAGTTATAGTGCTGTTTTCCATGCAGATTGGGTTGGAGGTTCTGAAATGTTGGAGGACTGAGTCTATCTCCCTGCAATTAATGAACCGGGCTATCAGAGGGCGTGATGGTGCTCCGGGCCGTTGGGGCCTCCCAGGGATTCTAAGGGCTCTTTCTATAACTGGAGCTTTAGTGGCGCCTTGTGTGTTCATTATATCTTTCAGCCAGTTCTCAATGAAATCTTCAGCTTTAGGTAGTTCCAGGCGTTCCGGGATGCCAATGAATCTGATGTTGTTGCGTCTTGAGCGACCTTCCGCTTCCTCAGTCCTTCGTTGCAACTGCGCAAGTTCCGTTTCCATTTGTTGGATTTTGTTTTTCATGTCTGCTACCTCTGGTTGGACAGTTTTAGCGATAATTCTGTGTTTTGGACTCTATCTGTTAGTTTGCGGTGGTCCGCGCGAAGCAGCGAGACTTCCAATGCCGCTGCGTCAATTTTCCCTTCCAGTGAGGTCTTAGTCTCCATTATTGCTTGCATGATTTTGTCGAACTGTAGAGAGTGGGTACGTAGAGTTTCACTCAGTTGGAGCAGCGTTGCAGATTGCATATCAGAGTGTCCAGCAGCAGGGGGGGAATCCCCTTCCGTGGGGCCCCCCGGTTTGGGGTGTTTCGGTTTGACCATAATGCCCTCCGCACAGCGAGGGAGGATCGGGGTGTACGTGGTCCCCAACGAGCCCAGGCGGATCAGGACAGGTAGCTCGCCCGCGGCGAGCGGATGGTTCGGAGGAGGGCCGGTTGGTGCTACTGTGGTAGGACTCACTGGCAGGCAGCCCAGAGTTTGGCTTTTGGCTCACTAGCAGTTTGAGTTTTTATTGTTGGTGTGAGCCCAGCTTTTTGCCATCACCTGCACAGTCCCTGGTGGCAACGCTGGTCCTGCCCCGGTAGCCGCGGTTTCCTCTTATTGTGGCTTGATGGTTTTTATCTTGCGCCGTTGTATTCCTTACTTTCTCCCCCTGGTGCTTTGCTATTATGGCAGTCTTTCTTGTTTATTTTTTTTATTTGTATTTTTTAATTTTTTTCTTACTTTGCCTTAAGTTTCTCAGGTGTGGTGTGTGCTTTAAGTAGGGCAGCACTCTCAGTCCCCGCCGCGGTGTCAGAACGTAGTTTCCTAGCAGATCCTCTATAACAAGGCCGTGAACAGGCCTGTATGGTTTTCTGATGTCGGGGGAGGGGTGGCCGCCATCAGCAGGCCGCCGCTTCGGGCACAGGTCCCAGCGGGCCCAGGGAGAGAGCGAAGAGCGTCCTGCATCCATAGAGGCGCCCCGGCGGGTCACCTGAGGCCTGGGCCCCCCGCAGGTGAGCGTGCGCCCCCCCAGCCCCAGTCAGAGCACCCGGTCCAGGTCTCCACGCGGGCGGCGCCCGCCCCCACAGGGCAGCCCCCGCCAGCCACGCACACATCGGTCCGCAGGCTGCCCGACCGGGGTGCGGCCAGGCCGGGAGACGCGGCAGCGAGAGTCGCGTACAGGAAGGCGGTTGGTCGATTGTCCGGGGATTGAATGGGCAACGGAGCCCAGCGTCTTCAAGGGGATCACTGGGAGGGTCGATGGGGCCTCCCCGCTGTTGTCCTCGACCCGCGCCCACCTCGACCAGTGCAGTTGGGCCTCAGGACCGGGGCCTCGTCCGTGCCCCACTCCCCGCTTCATGATAGGGCCGCAGCAGGATCAGCGCTTGCATGTTTGAGAGGTGCAGGGCTTCCCCCAGGCAGGGGGGAGAAGCCTCCTTGTTGTGGCGCACATCAGGAGCCAGGATAGTTGTATAAAAGGTGGGCCGCGAGCGGAGCTCTTGTGTTCAAGCGTCTACTCCGGCCACCATCTTGGCCACGCCCCCCAGTCTACACTGCATCACATAATATGGACATTTTTAGTTGTTGCACCCTTCTCCCTTCACCCATCCCGCACACACATGCAGACAAGTATACACCCAAGACCACACACAAGCAACACACGTCCCACGACAAGCATGCACACACTCTACATACACCTGCAAACATGACAACATCCACTTCCCACACTGTATCCCCCACCCCTCCTCCTCCCTGTCTGTCACCTTACCACGCACAACCACTTGCACTGCACCGTCAGTTGCTGCGCCTGCCCCCATTAATACAGTCACTACAACAGCAGTCATTCAAACATGAACCCCAGACACCACACCCGCACTCACCACGTCAACCTACACAGACAATTGCAGTACACTCACCACCCAACAGACACCACCATAACATCCATCTACGCTGCCTGTCTGCCTTCTCCCACTCTTTCTACCCCCTTCTCCTAATACACACAGATGCTTACACTCATCCACATAACATTCATCTACCAAACATAAGCTGACTCAGCATGCACCTGCATCCACTTGCAGCAAACCAACACCACCTACAACCACTCCTTCAACCTCCACTCCCAAACCTGTCTCCAAAGCCCCTCCACCTGCACCTAAAAAGCTTTATCTTTCCTGTGTTGACCTATTTGAACCCACTGGCCCACTCTGTCTTGCCCCCAAACGTTCCTGTGGCCTCCCCAGATCCAGTCCTTCCCCTTCACCCTCCTCCACAGCTCTCTCTTCCCGGTCCCCTGCCCCTTCCCCAGTCAATAAGAAAATCTGTAGGAGGCCTGATCCCTCTCCCACCCCCGGTCCAAACCCACTCCCTAGCTTTCCAAGGGCAAGCCAAAACACCCACCCCCTCCAACTCCTAAGCCCAAGTCCCCCTTCCAAACCTGAGTCCCCACCACGTCGCCCTCTCCCCCTGTGGTGCCTGCCTGCCCCATTGATGCCCCTGCCCTGTGGGGACCGTGCTCGTGGTAAGAGTCAAGTATGTGCCTTGTTGGCACACTCTGACATTTTCTATGGACTGGCCCATGGCCTTGTTTGTACATAGTTTGTTTTTCTTTCTCCTATTCATTTAATATATCTGGCCAGCAGGCATGTTGGTGCAATGATATTTCGTTGTCCTACGTTTTAATATGGGAGGGTCATGTACATAGGTATGCGCATCCACTTATTTATTTCTCTGCATGTGTCAGGTATGTATATATCTGTGCTGAGTGAATACCTTGTTTGGTCTGTGTGTGTGTGCGTTTAGGTGTTGGTGGTGAGGGTGTGTGTGTGTGTGTGTGTATGAGTGTTGGTGTGCGTGTATGTGGGCGTGGTAATCGGTGTGGGGGATGCATGTGGCGTGTGGGTGTGTAATTGTTCCCTTCATTCCCTTGTGTGCTAGGGGCCTGTACTCACGCTCCATGTCGTTGTCGGCCTCGTCTGTGTTCCTACGGTGAGTTCTTCCTTTTATACTGCTCCTTTTCTCCAGGCTTTGTGTGGCAGTGGTTCCTCCCCAGAAATTGTGGCAGTGTGGTGAATGTGGGCCTTTCCGCCGACCTGAATATGGCCAGGTTGTACCACACTGGCGGTACAGGCGGTGAGGTAGCTGTATTGCTCACAGTTCACAGCCGCACTCATAATACAGCAGTTGGCATCGCTACCCTGTGGGCGGTCCGCACCGCCACCACCGGCGCGACGGTCCAACTCAGCCATACTCATAATGACCACCATAATGTATGAACAAGTGTTGAGAAATCAGATCTTAATGAGGACTAATAAGAAAATTCAAAAAAGACTATGTACTAGCACAGGCATGTCACTTAATGCTGCCATAAATATTGCAAAGTCCATTGAGCATTCTAAAAAATTGGTACAGGAAATTAGGGGTAGTTTAGACAATGGGGGGCATGTTGTGAATTATGGTGAGAACAAAAGAAGGACAGCCAACATGCAAAATAATGATTTACAGAAAAGTGTAACTTAATGCTATAGGTGTGGTAGCTGTTCACCTCTTGGCAACTCAAAGTTTTGCCCAGCATTAGCTAATGTGTGTTCAATAGGGTATGGAGGTCCAATACCAGGAGAGCGCATTTAGTACAAGACAGTGTTGCTAATGTGATGGATGGTGACAATTTTGATCAGTACTCCAATACTGTTCTCAGTGTAAGTGATGGGAAGACAAAGAAGGATTTTCCATCTTGTAATATTTCAGTTGATGGAGAAATGGTAACTGTACTTGTTGATTCGTGTGCATGGTACACCATTTTAGGACAACCTATAGTCATGGAAAAGTGGTCCAACAGGATTATACTGCCACCTGATGTGTCACCTGGTGGTTACACTGGTCACAACATTTAATTGATGGGGTATTTTTGGGTGAATCAGGTGTATACTAGGCATCCCACTCATTGTAAAGTGTACGTGGCAAAGAGTGGACAATCTCTTTTGGGTTAGCCTCACCAGGATGAAATGGGAATTATACTCGACACATAAGCGAATCATCTTGTTTATGTTATTAATAATACAGGAAATGTTAACAAGGGAGCAGAAGAATTTGATGATTTTGTAAGGAAACTTGAAAATAAATTTTGCAATGTTTTCTGTAACAAATTGGGTGAATATCTTGGATTTAAACATTGTATTAAACTATGTGACAAGGCTGTAGCCGACAGGCACAGGGTTAAAAATATTCCTTTATCCTAAAGGAGGTTGAAAGAGATGTAGAGTGATTGATGCAATGATGGCATTATTGAGCATTTACAGTCTTCTCCTTGGGTATCTCCAGTCGTAATTTTAGTTAAACCTTCTGGGAAATTGAGGTTATATGTGGATTTGCGCAGCTTTAACGACGCAATTTGGGTGGATGCCCATCCTCTGCCCAACTTGCATGAAACGATCACAATACTTGTAGGTGCACAAGTTTTTTAACAGTGGACTTGGCAAGTGCTTAACACAAGGTTAGCCTGGAGGAGGAGTCAAAAACCCTTATGGCATTTATTACTCCAGAAGAGCTATTTAGGTATTACTGGATGCCCTTTGGCTTAGGAAGTGTTGCATCAGTATTCCAGAGACTAATGAAGGAAACGCTGGAAGGCATATCAGGAGCGATTGCCTTTCAAGGTGACTGTATGTCCAGGTTATCTGTACGTTGAGAGAGTGTTGTTAATTGTGATAAAGGTGAATCTTAGGTTGCATTCACTTTACATGACTTTAATTTGATTGGATTGGAGAATCCTGTTATTAAAGAAGACATATGGGGTGTGGAAATGCGAGCGGATGTAAAATTGAATTGTGTGATGGAATTCATTAATAATGGTTGGCCTGAAGAATGGACGATCCCGAGAGAATTAGTAGGGTTTTTTTAAGGTTTGGGAAGATTTGGCAATGGAAAATTGAATTCTTGTTAAAAGTGACAAGTTTATTACTCCTTTTAGACTTAGGAAAGTTATTATTGGCAATGCTCATAAATGGAATTTAGGCTTTTCTTGCACCAGAAGGCGGGTTAGGGAGAACGTTTGGTGGCCGGTTGTAGATACCATGGTGGAGCATCTGGTAAGGGCATGCTCTGCACACGCCTCTTGTGATAAATCTGCCAAAGTGCTCAAGTCTCGATTCCCATCCCGTAGAGTTTCCAGATGGTCCCAGGAGGAAAGTTGGTGTGGATATAATTGGTCCTTTTGTGGTGTTGCCTAGAAGCATTTAGAATAGTCCAAGAGGCATTTGGAATAGTCATTGTGAACTACTTTTCCAAGTGACCAGAAATTAAAATAGTGAGGAAAGTTACTTTCAAAGGCGTGGTGGAATTTCTAAATTAGGTATTTTGCAGGGAGGGTATTCCTCAGGAAATTGTGTCAGACAATAGTGCCCAGTTTATTAGCAACTATACCCGGAACTATCTAGAAATATGTGGTATTGTGCATAAATACATTTCTGTGTTACATCCCGAGCCAGACGGTGGAAACGTTTAACAGAGTGAGAGAAGAAGCTATTCAGCTGTCAGTTAAAGGTAGTTTGGACTGGAGGAAGCCGTTGCAGTCCATGTTTCTGGCTTACAGGACGGCCCCTAATTCAGTGAGGTCTGTAAGTCCTTTTGAGCTGCTAAGGGGGCAATAAGACAAGTACTAGTTTGAGAAACAGTGGTGATGCAGGAGATGCATACTTTATGGAGATCAGGAAGATGGTGGAGGCATACAAACAAAAGATGAAAAACACTTTAAAGGACAGGAGAGGTACATCCATTAAACAGAAGGTCAAGATTAAGGATTTTGTTTGCCTACAAATAGGAAAGAATGTGAGCAATAGCCTATCGTGCTGGTCAGATCCTATTCAGGTAACTGAAGTGTTTAGGAATGTTGTGCGTGTGGAAGGAGGGTGTGTGTGGAATTTTAATCAGGTATCGTCGTGTAAGGGATAAATTCCTAGCTGTGCTAACAAGGATGGCATGAATAATATATTTTTAGATGTTGGTGATGAGTGTGAAGGTGTAGGCGATGTTGCTTCGGGAGCAGGCTCTTCCACTCCTGTTGTCACACCTACTGACAGGACTATAATGTTGAGAAAAGTGAGGAGTGGTAGGATGCGCAATATGCCTATCAAGTACCTGGACTATGTTTTGAAGTACATTTTCATTTTTCATAAGGCCTTTATGGTTGTAATGGTTTAGGTGGTCATTCCGACCTAGGCGGGCGGCGGTTGCCGCCCGCCCGTCGGAAGCCGCCTGAATACCGCCCGCGGTCAATAGACCGCGAGGGGTATTCTGACTTTCCCGCTGGGCCGGCGGGCGATCTGATTCAGATCGCCCGCCGGCCCAGCGGGAAAGCGCCTTCCACAAGGAAGCCGTCTCGCAATCGAGCCGGCGGAGTGGAAGGCGTGCGACGGGTGCAGCAGCACCCGTCGCGCTTTTCAGTGTCTGCATCGCAGACACTGAAAAGCCTAGTTGGGCCCTGTTAGGGGGCCCCTGCAGTGCCCATGCCATTGGCATGGGCACTGCAGGGGCCCCCAGGGGCCCCAAGACGCCCGTTCCCGCCGGCCAGGTACCGCCAGAGCCAGGCCGGCGGGAAAGGGGTTGGAATCCCCATGGCGGCGCAGCATGCTGCGCCGCCATGGAGGATTCCCCAGGGCAGCGGGAAACTGGCGGGAGACCGCCAGTTTTCCCTGTCTGACCGCGGCGTTAGCGCCGCGGTCAGAATGCCCTTAGGGGCACCGCCGGCCTGTCGGCGGTGCTCCCGCGCCCGTTGGCCCTGGCGGATTGTATCCGCCAGGGTCAGAATGAGGGCCACAGAGTGTTAAGTTAGATATGTAATATATTTAAAAAAACAAATAAATAAATAATATATTGTTTGTTGAGGGGGGATGTGTTGAGTGTGTAGGTCGCGCAGAGGCCGGTGACATATTGTATGGTGTCGCGCTCATCCCCGCTTGTAGAACTGACAAGTGTTTATTCTTGAAATGAGGATTTGTTTTTTCCCAGTGCGAGCGTGGCACCAGTTGTGGGATGCTCGTGCATTGATCTAAAGATGTTTAGTATTATTACAGTTCTGTGAACTTGGTTTGGGGGTATTTACATTTGACATACGGAGCAGGCAATAGAATGTTGGGAAATATATAAGGTGACAGCAGGATGCCGCATGGATATTCTTCTCTTGGGAATGATGTGTAACGCTCCATGTATCGCTGTTGATATTAAACAGCATCTTCAATACTTCACCGCCTGGGGTTTTCACTTTGATGGTTACCTTGTGTTTCCAGGACCCACTTTACATTTACACCAATAACGCAATATGCATACTTTATCAGTATGCATCACACCAGCTCTAAAAGTGTAAATGAAGAAACCACAGTCCATGCCCATCGAAACACAGACCTCTTTTTGCGACTTTGCAAACTTTTGCTATTGGCAAATTAAATTAAATCAGTCCATCCGAGACCTTTTGGTATTCTTTCATCAAAGAGATATAATTTCTGCTGAGAAGTTCTGGCTTTGCCACTTTACAGCCACACTGAAAAATGTATTTTTAAAGTCTTGCTAAAAGTACTGTAATGGCTGAAATGTTCTCTAGTATTCCATTTAAAAAAACATAGGGGGTCATTCCAACCCTGGCGGTCGGTGTTAAAGCGGCGGCCAACCCGCCAACAGGCTGGCGGTCCAAAAAATGGAATTCCGACCCTGGCGGGAACCGCCAACACAGCCCGCCACTTTAACACTCCGACCGCCACGGCGGTACAAACAAACATCTCGGGGGTCACCGCCAACAGACAGGCGGCAGACAATGTACCACCCACACCATCACGACCCACCAATCCGCCACCTTTTCCGGGGCGGTTGCCCCGCCGATAAAAGCACGGCGGAAACAGACTTTCCTAACGGAAAACGCTCACCTCTACACACTCCATGAGGAATCGGGACAGCATCCATCCTCCCAGCCATTGTCTTCCTGCTCCTCTACCAGGAGCACGAACGCCGGCGCAGACGACAACGGTGAGTACTGCACCTACGACACAGGGGAGGGGGGAGGCAAAAAATTACGGGGACACACATACGCCACACACCCACCCCCACCCTCACCCACTACAACACACACATCAATGCAGAGCAACAACTCAGAGTGACACCCCCCAAACCCCCCGGAAGAATGCAAAGACAAAATAAAATAATTATTAAAATTGAAGTATATTATAGCATATTTGAAGTTAAGTGAATTATGAAATATCTAAATAAAATATTTTACATCATGAACAATATATACATAGGTCAAAAGTCCGGTCCATATTGTCTATCATCCATTGTTCGTGGGCCAATGGGCCTAAACACATGGGCAAAGCCCACACACGAGAACCGATTCCATTGGAGAGAACACTGCAGGGGCATCAGATAGTAAAACTACAGGCACTTCAGGGGGAAGGGAAGGGGGGGCACCTCAGCCAGATGAGTCCACGACGCCAGATCCACGAGGGGCCTCCATGCCCAATATACCATCCTGGGGAGTGCAAAGCCACAGTCTCACAAGTCTCTACAGTGGGTGGGTTGCCCACTGGACCATCCTGGGGAGTGCAAAGCCACAGTCTCACAAGTCTCTACAGTGGGTGGGTTGCCCACTGTACCATCCTGGGGAGTGCAAAGCCACAGTCTCACAAGTCTCTACAGTGGGTGGGTTGCCCACTGGACCATCCTGGGGAGTGCAAAGCCACAGTCTCACAAGTCTTTGCAGTGGGTGGGTTGCCCACTTTACCATCCTGGGGAGTGCTAAGCCACAGTCCATCAAGTGGATTACAGACTCCACTGGTTCTGGAGGAGGCATGGTGGCCAGAGTGCTTCGTGAAGCCCTGCCTGACACAGATCCGGCCCTGCCAATGGGCCAGCGGTGCTTGCGATGAAGGCCCCAGCGGAGCGGTTCAGAGACGGCGGTGCCCAGCGGAGCGGTGCTTGAGAGGAAGGGCCCAGCGGAGCAGTTCAGAGACGGCGGTGCCCAGCGGAGCGGTGCTTGAGAGGAAGGGCCCAGCGGAGCAGTGCTTGAGAGGAAGGGCCCAGCAGAGCGGTGCTTGAGATGAAGGGCCCAGCGGAGCGGTGCTTGAGACGGCGGTGCCCAGCGGAGCGGTGCTTGAGAGGAAGGGCCCAGCGGAGCAGTTCAGAGACGGCGGTGCCCAGCGGAGCGGTGCTTGAGATGAAGGGCCCAGTGGAGCGGTGCTTGACACGGCGGTGCCCAGCGGAGCGGTGCTTGAGATGAAGGGCCCAGCGGAGCGGTGCTTGAGAGGAAGGGCCCAGCGGAGCGGTGCTTGAGACGGCGGTGCCCAGCGGAGCGGTGCTTGAGAGGAAGGGCCCAGCGGAGCGGTGCTTGAGACGGCGGTGCCCAGCGGAGCGGTGCTTGAGAGGAAGGGCCCAGCGGAGCGGTGCTTGTCTTGAAGGGCCCAGTTCAGCGGTGCTTGTCACGGCGGTGCCCTGTTCAGCGGTGCTTGTCTTGAAGGGCCCAGTTCAGCGGTGCTTGTCACGGCGGTGCCCTGTTCAGCGGTGCTTGTCTTGAAGGGCCCAGTTCAGCGGTGCTTGTCTTGAAGGGCCCAATTCAGCAGTGCTTGTCACGGCGGTGCCCTGTTCAGCGGTGCTTGTCTTGAAGGGCCCTGTTCAGAGGTGCTTGTCTTGAAGGGCCCAGTTCAGCGGTGCTTGTCACGGCGGTGCCCTGTTCAGCGGTTCTTGTCTTGAAGGGCCCTGTTCAGCGGTACTTGTCTTGAAGGGCCCAGTTCAGCGGTGCTTGTCACGGCGGGGCCCTGTTCAGCGGTGCTTGTCTTGAAGGGCCCAGTTCAGCGGTGCTTGTCACTGCGGGGTCCAGTTCAGCGGTGCTTGTCTTGAAGGGCCCAGTTCAGCGGTGCTTGTCACGGCGGGGCCCTGTTCAGCGGTGCTTGTCTTGAAGGGCCCAGTTCAGCGGTGCTTGTCACGGCGGGGCCCAGTTCAGCGGTGCTTGACATGTCGTCCCAGGGAACCATAAAAGGCCAATATTTCCCGCTCAGTCGCCATCCGACCTTTCACTTGCGGGGCCCTCCTGTGCTGGAGTGCTGGGCCCGTGGGTGTCCTCCTTCACACCGAAATGGGGCTGGTGGGGCCCTCCTGGGCAGCTCGCCTGCTGCCGGACTTGTCCGCCCTGCTGCCCTTGCCCTCCTTCGCGGATTCCTTGGGGCCCTTGCCTCCCTTTGTGGATGTGCCAGGTGACGGTGCCAGGGTAGTGTCTTTGGGGCCTGCCGTCTCAGGCCTCTCGCGCCGGCCCTTCCCTTTTTTAGTTCTTTTCCCAGGGGGTGGGCTGGCTGTTCCCTTGCTGCTGGCCGATGTTCCTGCCCTAGGAGCTGGTGGACTCCAATAGCCCTGGATAATGTTCCTTGTAGGTGCAGGGCTTGTGGTGGCTGAGGTGCTGGTTGGACTCTTACGAGATGGAGGGGGTGGGTCAGGTGATGCAAAGAGGTTAATTTTGGAGAGGAAAAACTTTTTAGGAGCAGTGGGAAGGGTAGGTGCAGTGGGTATGGGAGTGGAGGAAGAGGATGTGGTTGTAGGAGAGCCAAGTGTGCTGTCTTTGGGTGCAGGTGCTTGTGACGGAGGCTGTTGTGAGGTGGATGGCTGTTGGGTGGGTAGCTGCCTGCGTTTGTGTGGTTTTGAAGAGGGGGTGACAGACACAGTGGGAGAGGACACAGGGGACGTGTAAATGGCAGTGGGGGTGGTGACTGCACGTGTGCGGAGTGTTCTGGTGGGTGTGGTGGTGATGGACGTACTGGCTGATGGTGGTGTGCATGCAGGTGTGAGTGGAGACGTCACAGGGAGGGAGGAGGGAGACGAGGAGGAGGGGGACACAGAGGAGGCAGTGGCTGTTGGCATGTCTGCATGTGGATGTTGCTTGTGTGAATGCTTGTGGGATGTGTGGTGCTTATGTCTGGATGAGCTGCCCTTGGGTGTTGATGTGTGTGCAGGCTGGTCTGTAGGTGTGGCTGGGATAGGCAGAGGAACAGGGGAGTGGGATGAGGAAATTGGAGGGGGGAGGCAGGAGACAGGGACAATGGCTGCCGTCAGTGCTGAGGCCAGAGCGTTGAACGATCGCTGATGGGAAGCCTGACCCGAATGAATGCCCTTCAGGTATGCATTGCTCCGATGCACCTCCCTTTCTACCCCCTGGATGGCATTCAAAAGGGTAGACTGCCCAACAATGAGCGTCTGGAGGAGGTCAATGATCTCCGCACTGAGGGCAGCAGGGGTAACTGGGGCAGGGCCTGAGGTGCCTGGGGCGAAGGAGATGCCCGCCTTCCTGGCCGAGCGGGCACGGGGCGAACGCTGAGGGGCTGCTGGGAGGGCGGAGCTGGTGCGCTGGGGGGCGGCTGTACCTGTTGTTGCGGTGGGCACGGATGTTGCCGCCACCACAAGGGAGCTCCCTTCCGAGGACGTGTCGGTGTCGCTGACGTCTCCACGGGTCCCCGTTGTGGAGCTCCCCTCGCCCTCCGTCTCACTGGTGAACTCGGAGTCGGTTGCATGGCCCTCCGGGGCCATGTGAGATGCAGCTCCCTCGTGCTCCGATGCCACTTCTCCTCCGCCTGATGATGCTAATGCACACATGAACAGGAAGACCACAAAAAAGGGGGGGGGAGAGAAAGAAAGACATGTTGAGTGCATGCATTGGCGACACCGTTGGCGGAGAGGACAGACACAAAAGCCCCCTGCACTACGCCGCGCACTCGGTGTACACTACTCAATTATTGTGACTTGGCCTACAAGCCTATGGACGACAACTGCACACATAGGTGACCCAGGGCCATGGATAGCTGTACTTAGCACCCTACAGAGGTGGGGGGCGGGGGCACAGGGCCATGCCGTACGGAGGGGCCTAGCCTACAGAAATCGCCCTGGCCTAGGGATACCCACATCCCTCCTCCCCCACCCAGACACCTCCACTGTGCGCTAATATAGCAGTATTTGCTTATACTCACCCCCTTGTGTCTTCTGTGATGTCCTCACGCGCCCATCCAAATCGGGGTAGGCCACCGCCAGGATCCGGGACATCAGGGGGGTCAATTGCCGTGTGGCACCCCTCCTATGTTGGGAGGCCATCCCCAGCAGAGCCTCCGCGGTCTTTCTGCTCCCGCGGCGGATGTCCTCCCACCTCTTTCGGCAGTGGGTGCCCCGTCTGTTGTGGACCCCCAGGGCCCGGACGTCCTTGGCGATGGCACGCCAAATGTCGATCTTCTGATGGGCGCTGACCTATGTGACATGTACAGGGTTTGAAAAGAAATATCATCACTTTTCTGCATGGTCGATGTGAGGTCCCCCTCCCCAACCTTGCCATATGGCACATGCTCTCATCTGTCGTGCGATGCATGCCTCATTCGCTCCCCTCCCCACCATCGTTCATACACCCCACTCAACCCAGGCATTGGCCACAAAACATGGTCCCAGTGTACTTACCTGTTGGTCTGGAGGACCGTAGAGTAGCGCATACTGGGGGAGGACCCCATCCACGAGTGTCTCCAACTCTTCTGAAGTGAAGGCAGGGGCCCTTTCCCCAGTCGCAGCAGCCATTGTCTCTTCCAGACCGAGGTCACAGCAGCACTTGCAGTATAGGTCCTCTCCTGTGGATGATCAGGTCTCGAGTGATTAAGCAGATAGAAAATGGTGGTCACGCCCGCGGCGGTGCGTACCGCGGCGGTGCGTACTGCGACCGCCGGCGCACTTCCTCATTGGCTCCTGAAACCCATAGGGTTCAATGTTAACCAATGCAGCTTAGCACCGCGGTCTTCGACCGCCTACCGCCACGGTGTGCCACGCCAGCGCATTGACCTCACATCACATTGTCACACTTCACAGGTCAGGCAGCCGCCATTTCAAGGGCCCACATGGCTTAATTTCTACTGCGTCACACAGGCCTAGGCCTTGCATTGCCACTCATACAAGCCATTCAATGCATTGAGAATCGTGTACTGTGCAAGCTGTGTGAACGTACCTGTGGGTTGCTTGACTCTGTGCTCCATGTTGTCCTTCCTAGGCACCGTCCGCTGGGACTTGCGAGGAGATGGAGGACTGTTCCCGTGTACAGGCCGCTGGTGGACCTGTCGATAATGGATGAACGACATGTCATACTCACATACAGACTTGACAGAGCCACCATTAATGAACTGTGTGCCCAGCTGGAGCCAGACCTGATATCACCCATCCGCCAACCCACAGGGATTCCCCCTCTAGTGCAGGTTCTGTCAGTGCTCCATTTTTTGGCAAGTGGATCATTCCAAACAACAGTGGCCATTTCATCTGGGATGTCTCAGCCTATGTTTTCTAAGGTTTTGTCCAGAGTGTTGTCTGCCCTGATGAAATACATGCGGAGCTACATTGTTTTCCCTGAGGTGGGTGATTTGGCTACAGTGAAGGGTGATTTCTATGCCCTTGGACATATTCCCAACATCATTGGTGCCATTGATGGGACCCATGTGGCTTTGGTACCCCCCAGAGGAAGTGAACAGGTGTACAGGAACAGAAAAAGTTATCATTCGATGAATGTCCAGGTGGTCTGTTTGGCAGACCAGTACATCTCCCATGTAAATGCCAAGTTCCCTGGGTCAGTGCATGACGCGTACATCATGCGAAATAGCAGCATCCCTTATGTGATGGAACAGCTACAGAGACACCGTGTGTGGCTAATTGGTGACTCTGGTTACCCCAACCTGTCCTGGCTACTGACCCCAGTAAGGAATCCCAGGACAAGGGCAGAGGAACGGTACAATGAGGCCCATGGGCGTACTAGGAGGGTGATCGAGCGGACCTTCGGCCTCCTGAAGGCCAGGTTTAGGTGCCTGCATATGACAGGTGGATCCCTAATGTACTCACCAAAGAAGGTGTGTCATATCATTGTGGCCTGCTGTATGCTTCACAACCTGGCTTTGCGACGCCAGGTGCCTTTCCTGCAGGAAGATGGTCCAGATGGTGGTGTTGTGGCAGCGGTGGAACCTGTGGAGAGTGAAGAGAAGGAAGACGACAGGGACGACACAGACAACAGGGACAGAGTGATACTACAGTATTTTCAATAGCACACAGGTCAAATTCAACCCCGGCATTTTACAATTACTTACAGTCTCCTGCCTCTCTACTGTCTGTCCTATTCCCCCAGTGTATGTTAACTGAGTTGTGACTTTCCCTTTAAATTTCAGAGATGTGGCCCCCACTGCGTGACCTCTGCTTTGTTTCCCCATGGACTACAGCTGTGTGACAGTGGTATGTTCTCATCACTGTGTAACTGGACATTTTGGCTGCGTTATGTTTAATACATTTGTTCACAATACAGGCAGACTCCAGATTGTTTTTGTGCAATAAGTGTTTTTATTTAAGTGCAGAATTTAGGGACATGGATGGAAAATCGGTGATGGGTGATGGTGGAGGACTGTCCATGGCAGAGTCCAGCTTTTCAGTCTCACAGTTGCATTGTCCATATGCCTGTGGAAGGTGGAGCTGGGGCAGTTTCAGGTTGGACAGGGTGACAATGTGGGACAGTGGGATGACATCAGGGGGTATCCTTTGCTGGCGGGGGTCTTGACATCCTACTCTGTCTTCTTATGAGATCTCAGGCCCCGCTTGCGGGGTGGTTCTTCTTCTGCAGGAGGTGGGGTTCTGGTGGCCTGTTGTTGTGTGGGGGTCTCCTGTCCACTAGCGCCGGCGGAGGTGGTTGCCTGTTCTTGGTCCATGCTAGTGACAGGGGCCCTTTGTGGTGCCACATGGTCCCGCAATGTGGTGACAATCTGCTTGAGTGCCCCTACGATGGTGCCCATTGCGGAACTGATGCTTCGGAGTTCCTCCCTGAACCCCATGTACTGTTGCTCCTGCATGACCTGGATCTCCTGAAACCTGGCCAGTACCGTCGCCATCGTCTCCTGGGAGTGGTGGTACCCTCCCATGATGGAGGAGAGGGCCTCGTGGAGAGTGGGTTCCCTGGGCCTGTCCCCCCCCTGTCGCACAGAAGCCCTCCCAGTTCCCCTGTTTCCCTGGGCCTCTGTCCCCTGGACCGTGTGCCCACTACCACTGCCCCCAGGTCCCTGTTGTTGTTGGGGTGGTGGGTTAACCTGGGTGCCCTGTAGTGGTGGACACACCGCTGATTGACGTGTCCTGGAGACAGAGGCATGGGCCTGCTGGGTGGGTGCTGTGCTGGTGTTCCCAGAGGGGGGTAGGTCTGCTGTGGCCTGTGGCTGTGTGAGGGGAACCGACTGTCCCGAAGTCCCTGATGGTCCGGGCTGGTCATCTGGGTCCAGGGAGACAGAGCTGCTGTCATCACTGGTGGCCTCTTCTGGGGGTGGGATGGACATTTCTGGACCCTCCTGGGCGGTGTGGTGGCGTTCGGGTCCTGCAGGGGTATAGAGGTATGGTTATTGCTTCAGTGTGTGCAATATCGGTCAATGGGTGGGTGCCCGTGTACCCCAGGGCTGGCATTCCTGTGTGGGGGCTTTTGTGAGGGTGGCTTGTGGGGGAGATGTGTATGTGCAGTGGGCATGCTTTGGTGATGGGTGTCCATGCTTTGTGGACGCATGCAGGGCTAGGTGTTGGGATGGGTGGGTTGTGATGGTGAGACATTTGCAAGGAGTAGGTGTGATGGGGTGGGGGTGAGGGTGGGGGTATGAATTGGGATGCAGGTGGGGTGGGGGTGGGTAGAAGTAGTTAAGATTTGACTTACCAGAGTCCATTCCTCCAGATACTCCTGCGAGGCCTTCAGGATGCAGGATGTGCAAGACTTCCTCCTCCCATGCTGTGAATTCTGGGGGAGTAGGTGGGGGTCCGCCGCCAGTCTTCTGCACCACGATGTTGTGCCTTGATACCATGGAACGCACCTTCCCCCGTAGGTCGTTCCACCGCTTCCTGATGTCATCCCGATTTCGTGGATGCTGTCCCACAGCGTTGACCCTGTTGACTATCCTTTGCCATAGCTCCATCTTCCTGGCAATGGTGGTGTGCTGCACCTGTGTCCCGAAGAGCTGGGGCTCTACCCAAACTATTTCCTCCACCATGACCCGGAGTTCGGCGTCTGAGAACCGGGGGTGTCTTTGGGGTGCCATAGGGTGGTGTGGATGAGGTGTGGGGTGGTGTATGTGTTGTAGAGTGTGGTGAGTGTGGTGATGTGTGGTGTTTTGTGCGTGGATATTGTGTGGGTGATGGTGTGGTTTGCCTCTGTGTGATGGTGTTGTCTAAGCAGTGCTGTCTATCTCTGGCTTTCTGTCGTTTTTTTTTGTTGTAGGGGTTTGTGGGTGTGTGTTTTATATTGTGTTGGGTGTGTGGGAGTGTTGTTTGTATGTGTATCATGTGTGTGTATTTTGAATTGTCCAATGTGGTGGTGTTTTGGAGATGTGTGTGTATTTTGACCGCGGCGGTGTGTACCGCCAATGGAATACCGCGGTTGAAAGACCGCCGCGTGGATTCGTGGGTCGGAATGGCATGGGCGTATTTCTGTTGGCGTGACGGTGGAGGTTTGGTCATCGCCAGTTTTTCGCTGGCCGTTGGTGTGGCGGACTTTTGTTGTTGTCGGGTTTTTGGCGGTTTGCCAGTTGCGGGTCAGAATGACCGTGGCGGTTTACTGTGACCGCGGCGGTGTTATGGCGGTCTTCTGACCGGCGGTAAGCGCCTTTTACCGCCGAGGTCAGAATGACCCCCATAATCTTTGTCTTTGTTGAGAAGATTTAGTACTTTCAGTTTAAAAAGTATTGCAATCATTTTCCGAATTATAGCCCTCATTAAGACATTGGCGGTAATGACCGCCTACCGCAGCGGCGACGCTACCCACCGTCTGCCATGTTATGACCGTAGCCGGAATTCTGCCAGTCGGCTGGTGGAATTCTGGCTACGGTCATGGCGGCGGGCGGTGGTAAGGTGAGCCACACCTGTAGACCGCTGCAGACCGTATCATGATCCTTGATACGGCCTGGCAGTGTTCTGCTGGTGGACGCTGCTGCTGGCAGCAGCGCCGTGTCCCGTCTCCTGACGGAGGACCTCCCTGCAAGCAGGTAAGTCAGGTGCTCTGACAGAGGAGGGGGATGTTGTGTGTGTGTGGGTGTGTAGTGTGTGGAATGCGTGTGTGCATGAATGGGTGTGAGTGTGCGTGTATGTTGTGTGGTGTGAATGCGTGTGTGCTGGAATGTATGTCAGTGTGTGTTGATCTGTGTGTGAATGAATGTATGCAAGCGTGGGTGAATGTGGGTATGAGTGTGTGTATGCGTGTGTATGTTGATGCGTGAATGTGCATGTATGTCAGGGGGGGTTGGGGGAAGAGTGGGGGAGAACTCTGGGGAGGGGGCGGGGGAGACCCCTATCAGTGTCAGGGAAGGAATTCCCAGGCACTGATAGTGCCTACCGCCATGGTTTTCATGGCGGTAGGATTGCCATGTAAACCATGGCAGTAGGCAGGGTCATAATCCTGCGGGTGGGACAGTGACGGCCGCCTGGCTGGAGACAGAAGTCTCCAGCCTCGCGGCTGTTACCATCCTGGCGGACGGAGTGGTACATTGGTAGTTTGGCTTGAGCCAAACCCCCAATGTCATATTTTGAGGAAATGTACCACCAGCCTGTTGGCAGTACCTTCCTCCAAAATACCACTGTCCACCAGGGACATAAAGAGGGTCTATATGTCTCCAGACCTCAGTCTGGAAGAGACAATGGCTCGTGTGTCTGGGGAAAGGGCCCCTGCCTTCAGCACGGAGGAGTTGGAGAAACTAGTGGATGGGGTCCTCCCCCAGTACACGCTACTCTACGGTCCTCCAGACAAACAGGTGAGTACACTGTGAGCATGCTGTATGGGCAATGGCTGTTTGGAGTGGTGTGGATAAAACATGGGGGGGGAGAATGAGGCGTGCATGAAACGACAGTGAGTGCATGTGCGTCATGGCAAGGGTAGGGATGCGGGCTAATGACTGTGACGGTGCAAACGGTTATATCTTCTCCTTTTCCCCTGTACTATTCCTGTAGGTCAGCGCCCACCAGAAGAAGGATATTTGGCGTGCCATCGCCAAGTAAGTCCGGACCCTGGGGGTCTACCACCGACGTAGCACCCACTGCCGGAAAAGATGGGAGGACATTCGCCGCTGGAGCAAGAAGATGGCGGAGGCCCAGCTGGGGATGGCCTCCCAATGTGGGAGGGGTGCCCGTCGCACCATGACCCCCCTGATGTTCCAGATCCTGGCGGTGGAGTACCCGGAGTTGGATGGGTGCTTGAGGGCATCACAGCAGCCACAAGGGGGTGAGTACACTCTCATTCAGCTGATTCAGTACACATTGTAGGTGTCTGGGTGGGGGAGGTGGGCTGTGGGTTCCCCTAGGCCAGGGCGAGTTTAGTAGGTAAGATCCCTTCTGAAGGCAGGCCCTGTGGCACCCCACCTGTGTACAGAGCCAACTACACCTAGTCAGCCTCTTGTGACATCCATGTGTGCAGCAATCGGGCATAGCCTTGTAACCCATGTCCCTGTGATTGATTAGGGAACTCCAAGTGCACGGCGTAGTGCAGGGGGCTTCTGTGTCTGTAGTGTCTGCCAACTGTAGCGGTATTGCATGCACTCAACATGTCTTTCTTCTGTCTCCCCCCCTTTTTGTGGTCTCCCTGTTCTTGTGTGCATTAGCATCATCAGGCGGAGGAGCAGTGGCACCAGAGCAGGAGGGAGCTGCATCCCACATGGCCCTGGAGGGCGACACAACGGAGTCTGAATTCACCAGTGGGACGGAGGGCGAGGTGAGCTCCACAGCGGGAACAGGAGCTGAGATCAGCGATACGGACTCCTCCTCTGATGGGCGCTCCCTTGCGGTGGTGGGCCCATCTATGCCTCTGCATCTACAGGTACAGCCGCCACCCCGCCTACCAGCAACGCCCTCCCAGCAGCGCCGCAACGTTTGTCCCGTGGCCGCTCACCCAGGAGGGTGGGCATCTCCTTCGCCCCAGGCACCTCAGGCCCTGCCCCTGTCACCCCTGCTGCCCTCAGTGAGGAGGCCATTGACCTCCTCAGGTCCCTCACTGTTGGGCAGTCTACCATTGTGAATGCCATCCAGGGTGTAGAGAGGCAGTTGCAACAAACCAATGTATACCTGGAGGGCATTCATTCCGGGCAGGCAGCCCAACAGAGAGCATTTCAGGCTCTGGGCTCAGCACTGATGGCAGCTATTGTCCCTGTGTCCAGCCTCCCCCCTCCAACTTCCTCCACCCAGACCCAAACCCCTGTACCTCAGCCTATCCCAACCACACCATCAGACCAGCATGCACACACGTCAACACACAAGGGAAGCTCAGGCAAACATAAGCACCACACATCCCACAGGAACTCACGCATGCATCATACACATGCAGACATACCAACATCCACTGCCTCCACTGTGTCCCCCTCCTCCTCATCTATCTCCTTCCTCCCTGTCTCGTCTCCACTCACACCTGCATGCACTACATTGTCAGCCACTACGTCCATCACCAGCACACCCACCACCACACCCGGCTCACGTGCACTCACCACCCCCACTACCATTCACACATCCCCTGTGTCCTCTCCCAGTGTGTCTATGAGCCCACCTCACAAGGTACACAAACGCAGCCACACACCCACCCAACAGCCATCCACCTCACGACAGCCTACAGCCTATGCACCTTCACCCAAAGTCAGCAAACGTACACCTCCTACAGCTACTACCTCTTCCTCCAATCCCAAACCCCCTCCATCTACCCGTCCCAGTGTGCCCAAAAAACTTTTCCTGTCCAACCTTGACCTCTTTCCCTCACCTCCCCCACCTCTTCAGTCTCCTAGGGCCCGCCTTTCCAGGTCCCAACCCAGCGCCTCAGCCACAACATCTGCGGGAACAGTGGTGCCAGTAGTAACCGGCTTCTGGAGTGCACCAGGCAGCAGCACAGCCAGTGTGGCAAGGAGCCAGAGCACGGACAGTCCCCCACCTCAAAAGCATAAAAAGTTGGCCAGTGCCCGGCGGGAGAGAGGAAACAAATCTGCCATCAAAGCCGCTCCCAGGGGTACAGTTGGGAGTGTGGAGACAGCTCCACCACCATCCAAGGTGGGGAAGGGGCACAGTAAAACAAGTCTGGGAAAACCTGCACGGCGGACAAGACCGCAACAAGCACCGATGCCAAGGACACCGCCGCCACCAGCACCACTGAACAGGACACCGCCGCCACCAGCACCGCTGAACAGGACACCGCGGTCACCAGCACCGCTGCCAAGGACTCCGCCGCACCAGCACCGCTGCCAAAGACACTGCCGCCACCAGCAACGCTGAACAGGACACCGCCGCCACCAGCACTGTTGAACAGGACACCGCCGCCACCATCCCCGCTGAACAGGACACCGCTGCAACAAGCACCGCAGGCCAGTGAGTGCCAAAGATTCCGACGCTACTGAGGCCGCCACGAGCAGGATGAAGCACTCTGGGCACAAAGCCCCCTCCAGAACCAGTGGAGAGATCCATCCACAACCTCAGTCCTTGGTAGGATGAAGCACTCTGGGCACAAAGCCCCCTCCAGAACCAGTGGAGAATGACATCCACTACCTCAGTCCTTGGCAGGATGAAACACTCTGGGCACAAAGCCCCCTCCAGAACCAGTGGAGAATGACATCCACTACCTCAGTCCTTGGCAGGATGAAGCACTACTACCTCAGTCCTTGGCAGAATGAAGCACTCTGGGCTCAAAGCCCCCTCCAGAACCAGTGGAGAGATCCATCCAGTACCTCAGTCCTTGGCAGGATGAAGCACTCTGGGCACAAAGCCCCCTCCAGAACCAGTGGACATTCACATCCACTACCTCAGTCCTTGGCAGGATGAAGCACTCTGGGCACAAAGCCCCCTCCAGAACCAGTTGAGTATGACATCCACTACCTCAGTCCTTGGCAGGATGAAGCACTCTGGGCACAAAGCCCCCTCTAGAACCAATGGAGAGATCCATCTACTACCTCAGTCCTTGGTTGGATGAAGCACTCTGGGCACAAAGCCCCCTCCAGAGCCAGTGGAGACTGTTATCCACTTGAGAGACTGTGGCTTTGCACGCCCCAGGATGAAGCAGTGGGCAAACCACCCACTGTAGAGACTTGAGAGACTGTGGCTTTGCACTCCCCAGGATAAAGCAGTGGACAACCCACCCATTGGAGAGACTTGAGAGACTGTGGCTTTGCACTCCCCAGGATGAAGCAGTGGGCAAACCACCCACTGTAGAGACTTGAGAGACTGTGGCTTTGCACTCCCCAGGATTAAGCAGTGGGCAACCCACCCACTGGAGAGACTTGAGAGACTGTGGCTTTGCACTCCCCAGGATGAAGCAGTGGGCAAACCACCCACTGTTAAGACTTGAGAGACTGTGGCTTTGCACACCCCAGGATAAAGCAATGGGCAACCCACCCACTGTAGAGACTTGAGAGAATGTGGCTTTGCACTGCCCAGGATAAAGCAGTGGGCATGGAGCCCCCTCATGGATCTGGCGTCGTGCACTCACCCGGCTGATGTGCCCCCCCTTCCCTTCCCCCTGAGGTGCCTGTTTTATTTCTATCTGATGCCCCAGCAGTGTTCCCTCCGTCTTGTTTGGGTATTGAGTGTGGGCCTCGCCCATGCATTTTGGGCCCAGTGGTCCACGGACTATGATGGTGGAATCCCTTGGACTTGTATTCTTGGTGTATATATTTGTTTATAGTGTAAATATATATATATATATATATATATATATATATATATATATATATATATATATATATATATATTTTTGATTACTGTATTTGAATAGATTACAAACGTTTAACTCATTTCCTTTTGTCCATGCATTCTTCCAGGGGGGTTTGGGGGTGTAACTGTAATGTATCATGATGTATTAGTGTGTGTGTTGTCGTGGGTGAGGGTGGGGGTTGGGGTGTTGCGTGTTGCGTGTGTGTGTCACTCTCTTTTCCCTCCCCCCTCCCCTGTGTCGTAGGTGCAGTACCCACCGTGGTCTTCGCCGCCGTCTTTGTTGTTCCTGGTAGAGAAGCAGGAAGATAAAGGCTGGCAGTATCTGGAACTCGGGTTCCATGCCGTCCTGATTCCTCGTGGGGTGTGTAGAGGTGAGCGTTTTCCCTTCCAAGTCCTGTTTCCACCATGTTTTTGTTCGCAGTGAATCCGCCCCAGAAAAGGTGGCGGATTGGACTGTTGTAATTCTGTGAGCGGTAGATTGTCCTCCGACTGTCTGTTGGTGGTTACCGCTGCGGTGTATGTTTGTACCGCCTTGGCGGTCGGAGTGTTAAAGTGGCTGTCTATGTTGGCGGTTTCCGCCACGGTTGTGATTCCAAATTTGTTTCCGCAGGCCTGTTGGCGGTTTTACCGCCGCTTTAACACCGACCGCCAGGGTTGTAATGACCACCTATATTTTTCTTTAGTTTCAATATGAGCTCAATATGACCTACATGAGAATAAGTTAGTATCTAATAGTGTATATGTATTGATTGATGGTCCATCTCCAACTTGACAGTTAGCTGGGATGTTATTTTCTAGTCTGCCCTCCAGTTGTATGAAAGAGTCTACAGCTGTGATGTCTGAATTTGTACTTGGTGGAGCATACAGAGAATCCACAATACATGTTGCAGAATGTAGTCAAACACAGTCCCTATTGATGAAGAAAAATGTGTTTCATTCATAATGCTCCCCTTTTCCACTAGGTTTTATAAGTAATCATCAGGGTCAAACAAATTAGACATTTCTTTATTAGACACAATATAGATGCTGAACAAAATGATTTCACATACTATGGTTACAACATTCAGCATTTAAGAACAAAAACAGCTAGCCCACTATCATCAAGTTACATTGGACCTGAAGTTAGTAAGCCTCAAAGATGTGGAATCTTTTCATGTTGTTTCTCTTTCACCTGCAACTAATGTTCCTAACAAGTTAAACTCAATATTAGAGCAAGTCTAAGGAAAGCAGAAAAGTCACATAAATGTAAAACACTGTCATTGGTTCCCCATATTCTGTTCCTGTGTGCTTGTGTTTCAGTAAATAAGGGAGATCTGTGGTGGTGTGAAGTGTCGTACTCATGATAATAAGGGGGGAAATACTTGCAAAAGGTTCATTGATGGTGCATGCTATATACATTTATGTACGTCTTATTTTGCCATAGTTGAATTGTTAGGTATAACACATGTTTTCTTCATTGTATTTTCAAGTTCTATAAATGAAAGTCCATCTCAGAACGACATAAGATAAGTGTAATTAAAGAGCCATAGGCATCACTACAAGCTATCAAAATGCAACCTTGCTAGCTAAGAGGAGTCATAAAGCTGTAAACTACTTCAAAGACTCCTCCTCAATAGGGCTCTAGGTTGAGCAGTTTTTCCTACTATCACTGAGAAAGCCCAGCTTCAGATCATTGTTTGTGGAAACGTCCATATAAGTATTTCTGTTTATATAGACTTACCACAAACAAACCCCCTTACCATTCCACTACAATCAGATGGTTTAAAAGAACTATGCAAGGGCCTGGAAAGGTCCAGGAGGTAAACATATGATGAAAATAAAAAACTCAAATACAAGCAGCTATAAAACACAATTACGTGCACTGCAGAACTGCCCAAGCTACATTTTGCTGCGATAAAATCTCTGCAGCACAAAAAATGTCCCCAAAAACTTTTGTAAGTTGTCCAAGAACTTTCCTACCCTGGTAATATTGCTCCATCCCCGTTGCTGTCATAGTTGCAATGCGAGGAGCTTGCATGTTTTTTCATCAATAAGGTGACGGATATTCAGCACTCCTTAATGACTGCTCGGACAGATCATTCCCAACTGGAGGGTTACATCCCAAATAACAGCTTAGGGACACAACTTCCAACTGGTGAAGTAAATCCCTCAGATATGAACCATAGTTCTAAAATAATTAATTCACTGACCCCTTTAGACACCCCTCCTTTTCTGACCCTGTTGCAGTCAATAAGGTATGGCTCTCCACAAGATCCTCTCCCTCCCGCTAAGCTGAGCACCTTGAGCCCCCCACAACTTACAACTACTGTTTGGACTCCTGAAAAAAAAGAGGGGCACATCCCCAAAGCATGGAAGCATGCCATGGTATTGCCCGACCAATATCGATGCTGATAATTTTCTCCAAAGTTTTGGAGAAACACATTAGCACGCAACTGACCACATTCATGGAGTCCCAAAATGCTTTGCACCCTTCACAGGTGGGCTTCAGGCAGGACACAACACCAAATCTGCCCTTCTAGAAGTCACTAAACATCTGAGACAACTTATGGATAAGGGCAGTATGTCTGCACTGATCCTATATGATCTCAGCACAGCATTTAACACTGTGTCTCATTCTATCCTCCTAGAAAGACTGTCACGTGAATCTCCAAGGAATGGCCCTTACGTAGCTTACTTCCTTTTTGACAGACTGCACCTTCCAAGTCTTCTCAGCCAGTGCAACGTTCAGCCCACAGGCTTTGATTTCGGGAGTTTCTCAGGGATCTGCCCTCAGCCTGATGTCATTCAATATCTATTTCTTCCCATTAGCGGACTTGGTGGTAAGCTGTGCCCTTACCCTGTTTTTCTTTGCAGACGACACTCAAATCATCTTACCCTTGTTGTTTGCTCAGAATCACAACTCTGGGGCACTGACCTCCTACCTGGGTCTTATCTCCACTTGGATGAACACCAACTCATTAAAACGTAATGGTGATAAGACTGAGGTAATGGTGCTGGGTACGAACCCCCTTCTTTGGGAACTGCAGCACTGGTCTGTGACTTTAGGCGCTCTTCCTGAACCAACCCACAAGGTAAAGAACCTAGGTTTTTGGCTGGATTCTAATCTGTCAGTGAAACCTCAGTTGACTAAAGTAGCCTCAACTGCTTTACCGCTCTGAAATGGAAATATCATTTGGATGTTCCGTTTCTCAGCCCAGAAGACAGTTATTTAGGACTTGATCTTATCAAGACTGGACTATAGAAGCATTCTGTATCTGGGGGCAGATAAGGCCTCTACAAGACGCCTACTAGTTGTGCAGAACTCTGCTGCCAGGCTCCTGTTTCGATTACTGAAACATTCTTCTGTGTCAGGTCTCCTCCGTAATCTTCACTAGCTTGCGGTAGATAAATGGAACCAGTTCAAAGCATTATGCTTTATGCAGACAGCGAGATCCAGCAGTGGTTCACGGTACCAACAAGAACTGGTGGTACCCTACCAGCCCTCCTGTGCTTTGAGCTCGAGCAACTGGTCTCTCTGCACAGTCCCTAGAGTCAAACATGCTCAGATGGGCAACTGCTGCTTTTCTTACCTGGGCTCCAAACTGTGGAATGCCCTCCACGAGTCCCTGAGGGCTTGCACTTCACTGACCATTTTTCGTAAGAACCTGAAATTTTGGCTGTTTTAATCTTGGACCTTTCTTTGCCGCCCTTCTTGATGCTAAACACTGGGAAACCCTATGTGGGTAGCTACATGCTATATAAGATTTAATAATAATAATAATAATAATAATAATGTGACAGAGGAACCTTTTTCCTGACAAGAACAACAGTGTAAAAGAAAGAGTAATTTAAAAAAGGTTGAGGTTAAAAAAGTTTAAGGTTAAATATTTATGAAGTTAAATGATTAGTTCAAAAGTTACAAATTTTTTAAGTTAAGGCGAAGTTAAAATATTTGAGATATAGAAGAAAAATTTTAAATAAAAATGTAACATAAAAGGGGGAACCAGCTCATTGGATTGTAACGAGACTGACAGACACTGACATTGAAACACAGGCATAAGGGCAATAATATACTGTACCTCTAATTCCCAAAGACAATTCCAATTCCCAAAGACAAAAATGCAACTTTATGAAGTTTGCCAACTCCGAATGTCCTACAAATACTTGATAATTGTGAAAGGGGAGTCCTGCAATTGTGCTCACATATATGCAGAGGTGGTACCAGGGAAAAAGGCACAGTGCTAGGAGAAAGAAGAGGTAGTAGGGTGGAGGTAAGAGGCACAGATGCACAGACAATGAGACTGAAGATAGCTGTAGAGTTAGGGAGACACAGACAAGGAGGAAGGTACTTCAAGACAAAGGGCCTGATTTAAAGTTTGATGGATGGGGTTAGTCCGTCACAAATGTGAGAGATATCCTGTCTGCCATACTACAATTCCATTGTGTCCTATGGACATCATAATACGGTTGATGCGATATCCATCACATTTGTGGTGGAGTAACCCCTCTGCCAAACTCTAAATCATGCCCATAGACACCTTCCAGTGGACAAGGCTGAGCCTCTTTATGCTGAACATGTCCAATCCCATTTGATAAAAAAAGGCTAATAGTTTGGTTTAAGTATAATGGAGCCAATAAACAGTTAAGTTAAAAACTGTTAAAGTGGGAACAAGTAAAAAGTTACTTTACCAGATAAAAAGGTAAAATAGTAACACTTGAAAAGTTACATTTGAAGCTGAAATAGTTCCATCAACTAAAGCATGGAATTAAAAAGTTATGTTAAGAAGTTTAGAGGTAGGAAAATATTGTCAAGAGGAAATAATGACAACATTTTAGTCAAGAAAGACAGTGCGACTAGACTTCTCACAGGCCTGAGGGTGGGGAGTCATACACAAAAGTGCTGGTTCAGTATGAGATAAAACTCTATGAACTTCTCCTCTTGATGGTTCTGGTTCCTGTTCCACCTAAGGAAAGAAAAAAGGCAATTGTGCACCATCGTTAGGAAGAGGAGCAATATGCAGTGGCAGATTTGTTGTGAGCTAGAGCTATTTTCCCTTCCCAAACCTTCTGTTAGAATTGTCCAATCTTCTCTTCCATCTCTCTGCAGCACAAACCCTACCTGGAGCCTCAAAACCCCATTAACCTCATCCAACCTCTGATCTTCTTGGTCACTACACTTCTTTTCTTCAAAATGGGAGCTGCCCTCAATCACTTAAGTACGTTTAAAAATGAGCCTTTTTACAAACAGCAGCACCAATAATCAACTAAAGAGGTCCCCAGGTTGATGCCTGGCTGATGTCACGTGTAAGGTGTAACCCCACTAAAGTGCATGCACATCATCAGGAATCACTGCATGTCAGACACTACATCAGGAGTCATTTCAACCCAGGTAAGTTTTTAATACAACTAAACTTGGAGTCACTACAACACAAGAGACATCAAATTGCAGTAAGTATATGTAAGTATAAATATTGCAATATAGTGCCATTTTTTAACCTTAGGGAGTTTACATTCTAAAATAAAACAAAAATATTTAAGGGGCCTACTAACAAAGATAAATTTACTTATCCGTAAATGTGCATGTGTAAATTTACTCTTACACTTTGGGCTTCATTATGAGTTCAGCAGATGGTTTTGCCCCTCCGCCGAACGTCCGAAGGGGAGGTTGTAACCATAGTGGCTATCTCTCCGCTGGGCCCATTAAGAGTTTTCCACTAAGCCAGCGGGCAGAAATCTGAGTTTCTTCCCGTTTGCCTAGCGGGAAAAACCCTACAGCATTGTCTCCGGCTCATAATCAAGCAAGCGGCAATGCTGTAGAATGCAGGGCGCACCAGCACCATCTCATCCCATTTAGATGGTGCTGGCCAGAGGGACTCCCTTCTCTACCAGCCTTTTCATGGTGGTATTACCATTGGCGGACAACAAGGTCATAATCCCCAGGATCCCCAAGGCCGCTATGACAGCCAGACCGCCTGATCCCTGGTGCTGGTGGTCCGACCGCAGCATGACCACCGTGGTCACACTGTGGCACTCGGACTGCTGCATTTGAGGCGGTCCGACCGCCAACACGAATCAGGCGGTCCAACAGCCAACGCGAGTCTGGCAGTCACATGATTGCCAGATGTGTAATGACCACCTTTGTGTTAAATTTACTACATTTGGCCATTCACTATTCCAGGGTGTAAATGTACTGCTAAGTGGAGACTTACATGTCTCCACCCTGAAAACATGAGGTGGAGCCAACCTTACTAATTTAAAGTTACTGCAGCCAACAAAGGACCCATACCAGCTGTAAATGTACTCCAGCTTAGACCTGGAGTAAGTTGAGCACCACACATTGCCAACCACTAGTACTGCAACACCCTCCTATCATAAATAATGGCAGCAGAGATTTAAAATAGAATCCATTGGAAATGCTAGAATAAATACATTTCTTTTGACTTTTTGTTTAAAGAAATATACATTTAATATATATTTAATTAAATACTACACAAATTATATATTTTTTTCTGAAGGCAGATGCTCTCACATGCAAGTTTACTACTTAGTGTTAAATGTGGAAGGGAATGGGGGAGTGGCTGGAAAATTGAGAATATTTACTATTGAATGGAAGTGGGCTAGGAAGTACTAAGGAGGGGATTAGGAAAAGACAAATACCCCCCACAATAGAGGAAGCCCATTGCTATTCACAAACTGTACTTCTAAAAGTTACTACAGCCAAAGATTACCCAAAACAGTACTAAATGTACTGCAGCTCAGATCTTGTCTAAGTCCAGCACCACATGTTGCCAACCACTGGTACAACAACGCCCTCTCATAGAAAATAATTAAGGCACAGACTTATATTAGCACATGTATATATAAATGAAATTTAATGTGTGGTGCTGGGCTTACGCCAGGTCTTGAGTACATTTACTACTGTTTTGGTTGTAATAACTTTAGAATTGTAGTTTGTGAATAGCAATAGATTTGTTTTTTTGTGGGTGAGTGCAGTTTGTGGGTGGGTGTCTAGCCCTCCCTAATTCCCTCCTTAGCTGTCTGTTAATCCCTCTGTACTCTTCTCTATCCCTCTTCCATTTAGTAGTAGATATTCCCAGTTTTCCCGTGAATCCCCCGTCTCTCCCACATTTACTACTAAGCAGTAATCTTACAAGTGCAAGGATATCCCCACAGAAAATATACAAGAGGTGGGGTTTCCTCCTTTGCGTTTGTCAATTGCATTTTGTAGTCAGTAGGTAGTACTAGTATGGTACTATTTACTGACTACATAATGCAATTTGTGAATCAGGTCCTGTGTGTACATAATGCGTAACCATGTAACATGGGCCAGTATCACCACGAAGAGTTTCTGCAGGCATCATACACCACAAGTTCAAAAGCTGAGTGGGATGTAATTTTCACTCGAAAATAGCATTATAGGAACATATTACACATATCACCCATCATATTTTTATATTACATGTTTATTATAGGGTAGTTGGCCTGAAAGTGGTGTTTTTTGAACAAGGGAACTATTTATTGAAAATTGTAAGTGGAATACTGAAGTCTCTATGGTTGTCTACAGTAAAAAGAACAGAAAAATCAAGTAGAGTTACTAATGTAGAATTTTAGAAAAAACAGCCTTTGCATTTAAAAAAAGAAATCCTGTCTCTAGAAGGATACTCTTGCTGAAGTTGTTCTCTTCAAGGTAAAGCTAACTGTGGGCACTGTTGGAATTCTAATGTATACGTTTTTGTTGCATTTATTATAGATTGTTGATTAAAAATGGAGAATATTAGTGTCAGAAGACTTAAGGTATTATGTTGCTGTATTGTTTGCCACATACTTATGGATTAACCACATCATTTATCACATAATTCAAAGATTAAAAAACAATGCTGCTTCAAATCTCAAACAATGTGCTGCATAATGCTGCATGTGTTGCTTTTTCATGGTGCACAGTTTAGATAATCCTGGTACATAATTTGGTTTTCCATTGCTACTTAATCCTAGTGGCCCTGACAATGGTAAAGCTCTGCAAAGTGATTTGATGATGACACCCAAATTTCACAGGGAATTGTGAAATATTTTTCATATTTTGTGACTCCCTGTGAAACATGGGCATTTAACCACTGCACTGATCGACTACCTGACACATCCTGCCTCTTTATGTACTTCTTTATTGGATTCGTGTATGCTGTTTTTCATCCCTGCACTCCATTTTCAATTTTTCTCTTCCTTCTTCTTTCCCCCTGTCATGTTCTCCTCTTTCGTGCACTGGATTAAAGTCTATTGAGGAAAAACTAGTGTCAGTCCCCAGAAATGGCACCGGAGTGCCTGAATTGTATTGTGTCTAGAGGGTATGGCAGGCAGTGGCAGTCCTCTACATTTTTAACGAGAGCAAGATCGAGGCTGGGGTTGCATAGTGCCTAGCAGCGTGTATTCAAACTCTTTTCGAAGTGGTTGGCTTGTGTGTGCCTGATTTGAGAGTAGAGTAGCGCTTCTCCAGAAAGCACTGAATTAGTAGGTTCCATCTGCTCTTCAAAATGTGGAACAAGAAAGAATCAAAACACAGTTCAGCAGTTTGCAAATGTTGCCACACCTTTATTGTGACTCTTTCTCATGACTAAATAATATCCATGTTTCATTTTTGAAATAATGACTGCATTGATTTGTGTACAATCTAATTATCCACACGGTATCTTCAGACCTTATTAGCAGAACATCTACATCGATATTGCCTAATTCTGGAACCCAGTTCTGTTTTAACAGTTTCAGTTTGAAAAATGGCCATTCAATATTTGCAGTGGTCTGAGTTGGTTTAATAACAACCCATCTTTGTGTGTGTGGAAAATGATAAGTGTACAAAAGTGAAAAAGTGAAAGTAACTGTATGGCAAAACAGAAGAGAAGAAAGAAAAGAGTATGACCAGAGAATGACGTAGGAGAGTGTAAGGGAGGTAAAGGTGTATGAGAAAGATTTGTAAGAGGAGTTTGTGAGGGAAAGGGGTATTTGAAAGCAGGGGGCTATTTGTGTGGGTACGTGCATGGGAGGGGATCTGTTTCAGTGAAAGAGGACGTGAGACTGCAAGTGAGTTAAAAAGACACAGTAGAAGGAGAATGTGGAGAGAGGAGTATCTTACAAAGACGGATATGTGAAAATTGGTGAAGTAAGGTTGTGAGAAAGGAAGATATGAGAAGATGGTGAGATAACAGTCTGAAAAAAAGCAGATTCTTGTGAGGGAGTAGAAAGCAAGAGTAATGATAGAGTGCAGGGTGACAGAGGTTAGAGAGAAATGAAGAGTCTCATTTACTGCAAAGCATTAGCAAAAGCATTTTCTGTGTGACTGCCAGCCTCTAATTTTGCCTTTGCCAATATGCATCATGCCTAATCATTTAAGATCCTGCATGAAGTTAGTGTTATTTGAATTCTTGAGCACATTAATACCTGGTGCTAGCAGAAAAGGAGACTCTAGTCAAGACGAGTAGTTATTGACAATAATATCAAGTTTTTCGAGTTTTTTTGCGAACGCACAAAAGGCCAGAAATTATTGCAGGATCATGACAAGCATATTCCACATCTTTGCTGCGCAATTGATAAGGATATGCCACCCAGATAATCAGGCTTAGAGGATACTTTTAAAGGATATTTAATAATGGACAAAATGTAGGCTAGAGGCGCTTGTATGTCACAGCTTTCTGGATCTGTGTGTTCGTGTAGTAATAACATAACTTAGACGGCCAGCCATGTAACCTAATTATAACAAAGAAGAAACCAAGTTGATATGCACTAGATAACTCATTTTAGTGACTTTAGCTCCTTAATAGTAAAACGTCCCTTTTTTATCCTGATGAGACTCAGTGATTAATTTGAGAACAACACATGATTGCAAAAAAAGGTGTGGATAAACTTCATGATGTAAAAAGATCATCCCCATACAGATAATAAACAGAAGAAAGCATAAGGGCTCTGTTTTTCAACAGGCAAATGGGGACTTTTTGTAGATGTAAAAACTATTTTTTTTAAAGACATAATGATGTAAAATGTCTTATGTGGTTAGACATAGTAATAACAATATGGTATTCCACTTAAATTTTGAGTCAACAATATTGTCTGACCACAATATCATGGCCAATATAATGGTCAAAACAATGTGACTATAAAAAAACGTTGTGGACCAAAATATTTCAGAATATTATTTGTAACTGTTTTACTGTGATCTCACAGCTTATTGAGTTTTAAAATATTTATACTTGAATCTATTTTTTAATCATGGCATTTTATGCTATTTTAATTTCTTTCTATTTTATTGTATATGTTACTGTAAAACTTTAAATATGTTATATTAATGTGCATTTTTTAGGGTTGCTACCTTTATAGGACGATTGAATACCTTCCTTATATAACAAATAAAGTTAAATGTTTAACATAAATTATTATTTTATGCATTTGAATTGTTATATATTTTAAATTGTATTACACTGTAATTTCTACTTATGGGTTTTATTGGGGGAATGGGTGATTAGTGTTTGTAATGATATATTAATTCATGTTAATTGATTCATATGTTAATTATATATTTTACAACTCCATAATATTTGTTTAAATATTTAGTATTTATGTATTAAGTGAGGTTTTTGGGGGTGTTAGGTGGTAGCTTTTTCAATTGTTTACATGTGAATTGATATTCATTGAATAATGTGTTAAATCTGCAAATTCATTCAGTGGATATAAATATTAATTAATTAATAATAACAGGAATATTTGTTTCTATGTTTTTTAAAGAACTGTTAATAATTATTTTAATGGGTATGTAGTTTAAAAAAATAATTCATGTGTAATTAAACATTTAAAAATGTAAAATGTAAAACATATTTCTGTTGTTTTGTGTGTTTGAGCTATGCATTTGAGGGATGCTCTTTATTAATTTTTAATTGATTTAATTTTTTCTAACAATCCTATGTAATTGTTAAGTTTTAGAATATTTTAGTTTTTTCCCAGTTTTAAGATTTTAAAGATGTTTTGTTTTTTCAACATTTTTAATGTAGTTTCTGAAGTAATTTTTAATGGGTACTTATGTGGCTGAAGTGAATCTGAATTCCTCCCCCAAATATATGTACATTCCTCAATGTTTGTTAAATTGAAGTTAGAATACTGAATTGATTCCTCCCCGCAAATGTGTGCACTTTCTACAACTTTCGTTATAATAGAAAATATGGCCCCACCAAAATAAATGCATAGAATTAGACTAGCAAATCTGCCCCCCCACCAAGATTTGCACTTTCCCCAACATTCTTCAAACTGTTGTTAGAAGAGACTTTCCCCAGTGTTTTGTCAACTGTCATTAGGATAGTAAATCTGACCCCACCCTCCAATGTATGCATGTTTGGCAATGAGTGCAAATGTTTGTTTGACTGGAGTTACATTAGTTTAATCTGACCTCCTATCAATGTATACACTTTCCACCACGTAACTAGAGATAGAATATTAACTCTAACCCCCCCAGTGGGTTTATTTTCCCAATTTTTGTTAGATTGAAGTTAGAATAGTATATTGGACCTCTCGCAGTGTTTGTGGCATTGTAGTTAGAGTAGTGTAATTGAATGAATTTTTTATTGGTTGTTTTTTGGATGTTTTAAGATTGGAGTTACATTACCTTTCCTGGATTTTGTATAAGAGATTTTGAAAGTATTTCCATTTAAAAGTATTTTTAAAATTATGTCATTTTGTGGTGTTTTGGTTTTTAAAGGATTTCCTATTTTTGTTACATGACTTAGGCCCTCATTATGACATTGGCGGTAAATCCCACATACCGCCATGCTGACTGCCGCTAACATACCGCCGCCGCGGTGGATGTCCGTTCACCATATTATGACACACACACACACCAATCCGTCACTATTCAGCCACAGACCCAAGTTTACCACACTAAAGGTCAGTGATAAACTGGCGGTATCCAAACCCACACATTTACGCCAACAGAACTATGCCCATCACATTATGACCCACGAATCACCACGGCGGACATTCAATGGCGGTAAACCATTGGTGGTACATACCGCTGCGCTCAAAACACACACACACAGAACAACACCACATTGGACAATTCAAATAACACACAGCTGACACCCATACACACCACACCCACACACCCACACCACTATAAAACACACACCCACATTACCCACAACTCTTCACGACTACAAACCATAGGCACAAGACAGAAACCACGACTACAGACAAAACCAGAGTCACACACCACCTACACTATACACCACACACGCACCCCACATAACACACCCCAACACATCACCATACACACCCTCACCTACACAACTCACACAACACCCTTGGTACCACAAAGATACCCCAGATTCTCAGAGGAGGAGTTAAGGGTCATCGTGGAGGAAATAATCCAGGTAGAGCCTCAGCTATTTGGAGCACAGGTGCAGCAGATATCCATTGCTAGGAAGATGGAGCTATGGCAGAGGATCGTGGACAGGGTCACCGCTGTGGGACAGCACCCCAGAACAAGGGACATCAGGAAGAGGTGGAACGACCTATGGGGGAAGGTATGTTCCATTGCAGCAAGACAGCAACTAGCTGTATAGAGGACTGGCAGAGGACCCCCACCTCCTCCCCCACAACTAACAACATGGGAGGAGCAAGTCTTGACAATCATGCATCCTGAGGGCCTGGCCGGAGTAGCAGGAGGGCTGGACTCTGGTAAGTCAACTCTATACTACTACTACCCCTCTACCTGCATGCCATCACATACCCCCACCCTCACCCTCACTCCCATCATTCCACCACCTCCCACACCCCCCACCATCACATCTCACTCATCCCAATGCCAAGCCCTGCATGCCATACCGATGCATGGACAGCACTCATAGACCTGCATGGACACCTATCACTAAAGCATGCACACTAGAGAGAACTAATCATCCCACCATACACCAACGTACACAAGTGAAAGCTGCCAGGGCGAATACAAACAAAGAGGGCAACCCACCGATGCACAACATGTCACACACAGAAGCAATAACACTGCATTTATATTCCCACAGGTATCCCAGCCAATGTCAGCGGCAAAGAGGTGCCAGCAATATCCAGTCCCCCGACTGAAGAGGCCCATAATGATGACAGCAACTCTGGTCCTCTGGATATGGATGACCAACCTGGCCCATCAGGGACCTCTGGACAGTTGGTTAACCAGGCACAGTCCCAGACAACCACAGAGCCTCCCCCATCTGGAAACACCACCACAGCACCTACCCAGCGCACCCATACCTCTGTCCCCTGGGCACGTCAATCAGCAGTGTGTCCACCACTACAAGGACCCTAGAGCACACCTCATACCCAAGACAATCAGGGACCTGGGGTCAGTGGTAGTGGGTACACAGTTCAGGGGACAGAGGCACAGGACAACAGGGAAAATGGGAGGAGTGCTGTGCGCCAGGGGGAGGACAGGCCCAGGGAACCGACTCTCCAGGAGGCACTTGCAGAGATCCTGGGAGCCTACCAACATTCCGAGGATATGCTGGGCCAGATCCTGGACAACGTGCACGAGAACAGGCAGCTGCAGTAGGGACAGTACCAGGGGATCAGGGAGAACTTGCAGGCCATCAACACCACCCTGGTCTCCACAACAAGGGTGCTGGCAGACATGGCCAACATTATGAGGGAAGGCAGCCTCACAACAGCGGGCCCCTGCCACTAGCCAGACATTTGAACTGCCTTCCACCTCCGCTTCCACTAGTGGCCAGGAGGCCCCGCCACAGGACCAACAGGCCACCGGCACCCCTCCCCCTGCAGAAGGTGAACCACCCCGCAAACGTTCCCTGCGATCCAGGCAGAAGCCAGAGACTATTACCAAGACCCTCGCCAGGAAATGAGACTCTCCTGATTGTCACCCTTGTGTCCCACTCTGTCACCCTGTCCACCTTGAACTGCCCTTGCTCCCCTTCCTATGTCCCCATGGACAATGCACCTGTGCTACAAATAGACTGGAAAGGTACCCTGGACATTCCTCCATCATCACCCCATTCCAAAGCACTTGCCACTCTACTTCTAGGCACTTAAATAAACACCCTTTGAAAAAATACAAGTATGGAGTATGTCAAACTTATTTAAGTATTTATTGGTTTAAGCAGGTTCAAACATTGTAATTCAAATGTACATTAATGTTCAAATAGGAAAGACCTGTAGTTGGCTGCAGTGATCACACCAGGAGCGATAGTGGGGCACCAACATCTGCAAAAGGAGTTGCCAAAGGGTACAGTGAGTGGGCATAGAAGTGGGACATAACAGCATGCCAGTGCCAATGATAATCTTAATAATGACAATGAAATGTGAAGTAACACTGTCTTACCTGTGTGTCATTGGAAGTACTGCTGAATCACTGCAGTTTTGTTGTCCTCGTCCTCATCCTCTGCCTCCTCATCCTCACTGTCCACAGGGTCCACTGATGCCACACGTCCATCTCCAGGCTCCTCCTCCTGCAGAAAAGGCACATGGTGTCTCAAGGCAAGGTTGTGCAACATGCAGCATGCCACTATTATCTGGCAGACCTTCTTGGGTGAGTAGAACAGGGATTCCCCAGTTAGATGGAGGCACCTGAACCTGGCCTTCAGGAGGCCAAAGATCTGTTCGATTATCCTTCTTGTTCGCCTATGTGCCTCATTGTAACCTTCTTTTGCCCTTGTCCTGGCATTCCTCACAGGGGTCAGCATCCATGATAGGTTGGGGGTAACCTGAGTCACTCTATCCTATATGGTCCACACCACACCCATACACCAACATATACTGGGAGGGAACCAGGGCTCACCTATTAGCCACACACAGTGCCTCTGTAGTTGGGTCATCACATTTGGGATGCTGCTATTCCTCAGGATAAAGGCATCATGCACCAACCCAGGATACTTAGCATTGACATGGAAGATGTACTGGTCCGCCAAGCACACCATCTGGACATTCATGGAGTGGAAACTCTTTTGATTTCTGTGCACCTGTTCATTTTGCCTGGGTGGGGGGGGGGACAAATATGTGTTCCATCTATTGCACCAATTATGTTGGGGATATTTCCTATTGCCTAGAAGTCAGCCTTCACTGTGGCCAAATCCTCCATCTGGGGGAATACAATGTAGCTGCACATGTGTTTAATCATGGCAGACAACACTCTTGTCAGCACTATTGAGAACATTGGCTGTGACATTCCTGCTGCCAAGCCCACTGTCACTTGGAAAGAACCAGTTGCCAAGAAATGGAGCACAGATAGCGCTTGCACAAGAGGAGGGATCCCATTGGGGTGAAGGATATCAGATATCAGGACAGGCTCCAGTTGGGCACACAGCTCTGTGATTGTGGCACTATCAAGTCTATAGGTGAGGATAATGTGCATGTCCTCTATTTTTGCCAAGTCCACCAGAAGTCTGTACACGGGGTATGTCTCCATCTCCTATTCATCTGCAGCGGTTGCAGTCTAAGGGACAAAAGAGCGAGGAGACGGTCACAAACTGAACATCGGAGCCACAACAGTACAATGCATGATGTTAATTTGTAATGGGTAAGTGGTATTTGTCCTGTATGGCCAATTTTTAACTGTGACGAAGTTATAATCCAGGCCCTGCCCCCATTCCCCTTAAATGGCGTCCTCCTGTCCTGTGTGGAGGGACAGGTGGAAGTGAGGTAATTCCGCTGACGTTGTGTGCCTTTGCAGGAGGCGGTCGGCAACTCCTCATTGGTTAACATTGGGCCCTATGGGGTACAGTGGCCAATGGTGATGTACGCCGGCGGTGACAGTATGCACCGCCGCGGACGTGACCGCCATTTTCTATCTGATCACTCACTTGCTACCTGACCTTCCATAGGAGAGGACCTACACTGCATGTGCTGCTGTGACCTGTGTCTGGAACCTACCATGGCTCGTGTGACTAGGGAAAGGGCCCCTGCCTTCACCTCGGCAGAGTTTGAGCGACTAGTGGATGGGGTCCTACCCCAGTACAGACTGCTGTATGGGCCTGCAGACCAACAGACTGTGAGCACAATGCATGTGGCATGAATGCATGGAGTGGTGTGTGTGAAGGCCTCGTGTGGGGGGGTGGGTGGATGTCCCCTGGGTGGCGTACAGCTTGTGTGCTGGTCCATGTGTGTGTAAATGTCATGGTGGGCCATAAGTGTAACAGGCAGGATGGTCTGACTGATACCATTTCCTGTGTGTATTTCTCTGCAGGTCACACCCATCAAAAGAGGGGTATATGGCATGCCATCGCCAAGGACGTGCGGACCCTGGGGTCTACGGCAGGCGGAGCACCTACTGTCAGAAATGGTGGGAGGACCTGAGACAATGGGCACAGAAGATGGCAGAGGCCCAGCTGGGGATGGCCTCCCAATGAGGAAGGGGTGCCTGTTGAACCCTGACCCCCCGATAGCCTGCATACTGGCGGTGACCTATCCGGAGCTGGGTGGGCGCTTGAGGGCATCACAGCGGCCACAAGGGGATGAGTATAGTGCCCATCATTACAACTTACGCATGGGAGGGGGATACCCAGGTGGGGAATGTGTGTCAGTGGGTGCCCCTAGGCCAGGACTCAAATTGCATAGTAGGTCCCATGTTGGCCAGGGTTCTTAAGTGATAATCCTGCTGCCTAGCTCATAGGCATCCACAACTGGTCAGGGCTGTGTAGGTCCCAGGTGTGCTGCATTTGGCGGTATGTGCCCCTCTCCATAACTTGGTCGCTAGCATTATAACTGGTAGTGCAATGCATAGTCCGTAGGGCTGTTCCCTGTGTGTGACGGTGGTATGGATGCCAACAATGGAGTTGGTGCAGCCATTGACCCAGTGTATCCTTTGTCTCTTCCCCCACCTTTTTGTTTTGTCACCATGTCCTTATGTGCATTAGCATCATCTCGCAGAGGAGCAGAGGCACCGGCGAGGGAGGGAGCTGCATCCCACAGGACCCAGGAGGCAGAGGCCACCGACACTGAGGGCACACGTGGGTCGGAGGGTGAGGGGAGCACCACGGCAGAGACAGGAGGAGACAGTTCAGACACATATACCTCCTCCAATCGAAGCTCCCTGGTGGTGGCGGACACCTCTGTGCACACCCCAGCTACAGGTACCACCGCCACCCCCGTACCAGCACAGCCCTCCCAGCAGCCCCTCAGCGAGTTGCCTGTGCTCGCTCACCCAGGAGGGTGGGCATCTCCTTCGCCCCAAGCACTTTAGGCCCTGCCCCAATTAGCCCTGCTGCCCTGAGTGAGGAGGCTAATGACCTCCTGAGATCTATCTGTGTAGGGCAGCCCCATCCAGGGACTGGCAGCCCAGATGCAATGCATTCCTGGAGGGCATTCACACTGGCTTGGCAGCCCAAAAGAGATCAATCCGGGCTCTGGCCTCCTCTCTGATGGCAGCCATTGTCCCTGTTTCTACCGCCCCGCCTCCAACTTCCTCTTCCCAATCTCATTCTCCTCAACCCCAACCTATCCCAAGCACACAGGCAGACAAGCATGCACACAAGACAACACACAAGAGTGGCACAGGCAAACACAAGCACCACACATTATCCCACAGGTACTCACACAAACACCAAACCAATGCAGACATACCAACATCCACAATTTCCACTGTGTCCCCCTCCTCCTCCTCCCTCCCAGTTCTGTCTACACTCACACCTGCATGCACTGCATCCTCATCCACTACCAGCATCATCACCACACCAAGCAGAACACACACTGGCAGACACCTCCGCAACAGCCATGCACACGTCCCCTGTGTCCTCTCCCACTGTGTCTGTCACCCCCCTCCTAAGGTACACAAACACAAGCACTCAGACACCCAACAGCCATCCACCTAACAACAGCATCCAGCCCATGCACCTGCACCCAAACACAGCAGACAGACACCTCCTACAACCACTCCCTCTTCTTCCACTCCCAAACCTTCTCCCTCTTCCCACCCAAATGTCCCTAAGAAGTTATTCCTTTCTACCATTGACCTCTTCCCTACCCCTCACCCCTGTCCTTCACGTCTGGCCAGGATGGCAAAAACCCAGGCAAGCACCTCAGTCACCCAGCCCACAGGCCCAGTATTCTCCACACCCACTCGTGGTAGGAAAGGATCCAGGGCACCAGGCAGCCTCAAGGAAAGGGTGCCTGCCCCAGCTGCAGCCCAGATGGGCAAGGAGCCATCCCCAGCTGCTGCCCGGAAGGGCAAGGAGCCATCCGCAGCTGTTGCCAAGAAGGGCAAGGAGCCATCCCCAGCTGCTGCCAGCACCAGCAAGCAGGAAGGTCAAGGGGCCTGGTGCAGGGACTCAGATGGAGCCCCCACCACCAACCATGGTTGTGCAGCCGTCCGAGGCTGCAGAGGATGGGCTGGAGCTTCCCCCCACCACCAGCAGCTACAGCACCACCACCACCAGTGGGCAGCCATCTGAGGCTGCAGGGGATGGGCTGGAGCTTCCCTCTACCACGACTAGCAGCACCACCACCACCACCAGTGGGCAGCCGTCCGAGGCTCCAGGGGATGGGCTGGAGCTTCCCCCCACCAGCAGCAGCACCACCACCACCACCAGTTGTAGGAAGGTAGCCTCTTTCTATCCACCACCACCACCAGTTGTAGGAAGGTAGCCTCTTTCTAGCCTTGTTACCCCCAATTTTGGCCTGTTTGTGAGTACATCAGAGTGTTTTTACTGTCTCACTGGGATCCTGCTAGCCAGGGCCCAGTGCTCATAGTGAAAACCCTATGTTGTCAGTATGCTTGATATGTGTCACTGGGATCCTGCTAGCCAAGACCCCAGTGCTCATAAGTTTGTGGCCTATATGTGTTCCCTGTGTGGTGCCTAACTGTTTCACTGAGGCTCTGCTAACCAGAACCTCAGTGTTTATGCTCTCTCTGCTTTTAAAATTGTCACTGCAGGCTAGTGACTAATTTTACCAATTCCCATTGGCACACTGGAACACCCTTATAATTCCCTCGTATATGGCACCTAGGTACCCACGGTATTGGGGTTCCAGGAGATCCCTATGGGCTGAAGCATTTCTTTTGCCACCCATAGGGAGCTCAGACAATTCTTACATAGGACTGCCACTGCAGCCTGAGTGAAATAACGTCCACGTCCATTTTACACTGCACATAAGTAACTTATAAGTCACCCAGATGTCTAACCCTCACTTGGTGAAGGTTAGGTGCAAAGTTACTTAGTGTGTGGGCACCCTGGCACTAGCCAAGGTGCCCCCACATTGTTCAGTGCAAATTCTCTGGACTTTGTGAGTGTGGGGACACCATTACACGTGTGCACTACATATAGGTCAATACCTATATGTAGCGTCACAATGGTAACTCCAAACATGGCCATGTAACATGTCTAGGATCATGGAATTGTCCCCCCAATACCAATCTGGTATTGGGGGGACAATTCCATGCATCCCCGGGTCTCCAGCACAGAACCCGGGTACTGCCAAACTAACTTTCCGGGGTCTCCACTGCAGCTACTGCTGCTGCCAACCCCTCAGACAGGTTTCTACCCCCCTGGGGCCTAGGCAGCCTGGTCCCAAGAAGGCAGAACAAAGGGTTTCCTCTGAGAGAGGCTGTCTGCCTTCACCCTGCACTGGAAGCCAAGAAGAAATCTCCCGTGGGTCGACCAAATCTTCCCACTGCTAATGCAGGCACCAAACTTCTGCATCACCTGTCCTCTGGGTCCCCTCTCAACCTGATGAGCATGGCCCCTGGAACACAGGAGCTGGGTCCTAGTGTCTTCGACAGTCCAGTGGCCCTTCTGTCCAAATTTGGTGGAGGTAAGTCCTTGCCTCCCCACGCCAGACAGTAATCCTGTGTACTGCATGAACTGCAGCTGCTCGGGCTTCTGTGCACTTTTGCAATACTTCCTTCATGGACGGCCTAGCCCAGGTCTCCAGCACTCCGTCCTGCATTGCCCAACTCTCTGAGTTGGACTCCGACATCGTGGGACCCTCTTTTGTGACTCTGAGTTGACTGCCATCCTCAGATCTTCCAAGTGCCTGTTCAGGTACTTCTGTGGGTGCTGCCTGCTTCTGCGTGGGCTCTCTGTATTGCTGAGTGCCCCCTCTGTCTCCTCCTCCAAGGGGCGATCTCCTGGTCCTTCCTGGGCCCTAGCAGCATCCAAAATCCTCAACTGGAACTGTTGCAGCTAGCAAGGCTTGTTTGCGGTCTTTCTGCGTGGAAACAACTCTGCATCCTCCAGCACGCTGTGGGACATCTTCTGGCCAAAGGAGAAGTTCCTGGCCCCTTCCGTTCTTGCAGAATCTTTGGTTTGTTCCACCTGGAGGCAGCCCATTTGCACCTTCATCCGGGGTTTAGTGGGGTCCTGCCCCCCCTGGACACTTGCGTGACTCTTGGACTTGGTCCCCTTCCTTTACAGGTCCTCAGGTACAGCAGGTCCAACAATCCGTCTTCATTGTTTTGCAGTCAGTTGTTGTCCTTGCAGAATCCCCTATCTCAACTTTACTGTCTTTCTGGGGTAGCAGGGTAACTTTACTCCTACTTTTCAGGGTCTTGGACACTCTTAGTGTTTTCTTACACTCCCAGTGAACCTTTACACACTACACTAGGCCTGGGGTCCATTCGTGGTTCGCATTCCACTTTTGGAGTATATGGTTTGTGTTGCCCCTAGGCCTATTTCTCCCTATTGCATTCTATTGTGTTCTACATTGTTTGCACTACTTTTCTAACTGTTACTTACCTGATTTTGGTTTGTGTGTATATATTTTGTGTATATTACTTACCTCCTAAGGGAGTATATCCTCTGAGATACTTTTGGCATATTGTCACTAAAATAAAGTACCTTTATTTTTAGTAACTCTGAGTATTGTGTTTTCTCATGATATCGTGTTATATGATATAAGTGGTATAGTAGGAGATTTGCATGTCTCCTAGTTCAGCCTAAACTGCTCTGCTATAGCTACCTCTATCAGCCTAAGCTGCTAGAACACCTCTATTCTATTAATAAGGGATAACTGGACCTGGCACAAGGTGTAAGTACCACAAGGTACCCACTATAAGCCAGGCCAGCCTCCTACACCAGTGGGCAGCTGTCCGAGGCTGCAGGGGATGGGCTGGAGCTTCCCCCCACCAGCAGCAGCACCACCACCACCAGTGGGCAGCCGTCTGAGGCTGCAGGGGATACGCTGGAGCCTCCCCCCACCAGCAGCAGCACCACCACCAGTGGGCAGTCATCCGAGGCTGCAGAGGATGGGCTGGAGCTTCCCCCCACCACCACCAACAGCAGCAACAGCACCACCACCACAAGTGGGCAGCCGTCTGAGGCTGCAGGGGATGGGCTGGAGCCTCCCTCCACCAGGGGCTGCAGCACCACCACCACTGAGCAGCCATCACCACCGGACGGTATGTAGTCTTGCCTCCATGGGCTGCTGTGCGGCCTGCCCCTGCAAATCCAGTGGGTATGACACCCAGCTGAGAAACTGTGACCTTGCACTCCCCACGATCAGAAGCACAGGGCACAATGCCCCCTCCAGTACCAGTGGGTAAGACAGCCACCAACCCCAGCCTCCCCAGGATCAGAAGCACAGGGCATGATGCCCCCTCCAGAACCAGTGGGTAAGACACCCACCAATCCCAGCCTCCCCAGGATCAAGAGCACAGGGCACGATGCCCCCTCCAGAACCAATGGACAAGCCACCCACTTGAGTGACTGTGGCCTTGCACTCCCCAGGGCCAAGTAATGGGCATGTTGCCCCCTCCAGAGCCAGTGGACAACTCACCCACTTGAGAGACTGTGGCCTTGCACTCCCCAGGACCAAGCTCAGGGCATGTTGCCCCTCCAGAACCAGTGGTGTTGATCTATCTGCCGGCTGAGGTGCCTCCCCGTCTCCCTGAGGTGCCTGCTTATTTTCCAACTGATGCCCCTGCAGTGTTCTCTCCGTGTTGGTGCAGGTGACAAGTGGGGCCTTGGACTTTGGCCTGTTGCCCTGTGGCCCACACACAATATGGACTGGGCAGTGTCCTTTGAACTGTACATATGTATATACCATTACATTGCATTTTCGTATTTCTACTGTGTTGTTATTATTACACTCACTTTTGCACAATCATGTTGTCCTTGCATTATTCCTCAGGGGTACAGGGTAAATATATTTTATTACTCCAGCTGATTGTGTGTATGGTGTTGGGGTAGGGGTGTGTGTTGTGCGTGTGTGTGTTACTCTCTTTTTCCTCCCTCCCTCCCCTGTGTGTTAGGCGGCTGTACTCACAGTGGTCGTCTTCGCTGTCATTGGTGTTCGTGGTGGAGCAAGACATGGAAAATTATTGGGAATATTTGAAGTTCAGGCTCCATGGTGGCATGGTTCTTCCCTGTGTCTCCAAAGGTGAGTCCTTTGACTTCTGTGCTCAGTTTCCGCCAGGCTTTTGATGTTGTTGATACCGCCCCGGAGAAGGTGGTGATTTCCAAGGTCTTAAAATGGTGGGCGGAACATTGACTTCCGCCTGGCTGTAGGCGGCTACCACTGTGGTGGTTGTTGTATCCGCCCTGGCGGTCGGTGTGGTAAAGTAGCTGTCTATCTGAGTTCTCACCGCCATGGTCATAATTTGGTGGTAGTTACCGCTAGCCTGTTGGCGGTATTACCGCCAATTTATCACCGACCGCCAGGGTTGTAATGAGGGCCTTAATTTTGCTATATATTTATAGCATTTATTTGTAATGGTTTAAGAAGTGTAGTATACTATGTTTTAAGTGTTATCAAAATTAATGAATCTAATGTGTACATAATGTGTTTTATTATATAAAGCAAATTAATATTCCATTTATAAAAGTGTCATAAACTAAGATAACTTTAAGATAGGTTTAAGAGTGCTCTTCATTTGCCTACTTTTGTAATACGCAAACATATTTAAGCCATTGACAATTTAAGATTTTCTTGAGTTGTACTCTTCTGTTCCTGCAATTCACAAAAAACGTAATTTTTGTTAGTGGAAGTATATATAACTGATGTAAGTTATGCTCGTGCTCCTTGTCCAAGTGATGATGGGGCACCTATCTCTGAGGCAGTGATACCTGGTCAACTCTGCCCACCACAATGGAGAAGGGTATACCCACCCAGGCCAGCACAGACAAAAAAGGACAAGTTCACTAGGGCAGCAAACGGTGGTGGAGGCCGCGACAACCATGAAAGACGCTTACACTATGTTGCAGGTGATCAGGGATGCTCAGTCCACCCTGGAGGGCAAAATAGAGGAGATCTGGATTGACGTGGCCCTACTTCGTCAAGATCTTTGTAACACTGTTGAAAGAGTTGGATGAGTTGGAGATGCGCTTGTCGGAGATGGAGTCTTAATCCGACTTGCAACTGTTTCTAAACGCCTGCAGGACTGACGGGAGGAAGCCGAGACAGGGCGAGGCGCCACAATGTGCGATTGGTAGGCTTTCTAGCAGGATTGAAAGCACAGACCGAAGGCCTTCCTTGCGACCTGATTTTGCTCCTGGATTCCCCAATACACTACCTAGGCATGTTTTGCCGTCAAGAAAGCACATCATGTCCTGCTTCAGCAGACTCCCCTTGGAGCCTCCCTAAATGCATTGTTGCCCTTCTACTTGCCCAAGGAAACAGAGATGTGATTATGAAAGTCACCAGGGCTGTTGGCATTGTCCGCTTCAAAAACACCACAATAATCACATTTCCTGGACTACACACAGGCGCTGCAGCAGCAGCGTTGCTTCTTCATCGAAGTTAAGCAAAAATTGAAAGCGATAAGACTCTGTGATGCTTTACTGTTCATGACCAGGTTGTGAGTCCACTTCAACATCAAATCATGGTTCTTCAACTCCCCCGACCAAGCAGGGAATGATCTACTCATCCAGCAACTCCATCGACTTAGATGTGGTCTTCCAGGGTCCAAGGATGGAGATCCTGTAGACCCAACAGGTCTCAGCCCATGGATTCTTCACACAACATCATTCCCAAGGGGAAGATATGAGTTGTCTCCCACCCCCCCCACACACACACGTTAAGGGTCCTGCCAGCCTGCCTTGGACAAAGCATGTCTCCCTGGCTCACCAGACGTAGAGGCCTCCCCAGTGTCTTGAGTATCTTCATAGACATTCATTGCCTGCCATGCAACCCGTTCAAGCCCTTTCCTTTCTTTGCAATCAACCTGATAAATCTACTTGCAAGTCTGAATCTGAGACACTGGTGTATCTCGAAAATCCATAGACTGCTCTATGACCACTGGGGAAGGCAACATGTTCTTCCATGACATCCTCATATTCTCCTTATTCTCCCCACCCTTTTTCTTTTCTCACATTGCCTAGCAATACATTTGGTCAGTCTTTCTATGCATTTGTCTTCTTTCTAGTTGTGTTTGTTGTTTTGATATGTGGTGACAGATGCTTCATGGTTGGAAATGTGAGGTGTGGGAGTTTGGAGAGTTCTGTGCAATTTGCTCAGTATCATTGTCAGTTGTGTTGCTGATACCCATACAAGACTTTCACCTTCATGCACCTTCCTCTCTTGACATCGAGACCACTGATAATGGGCTGGTGCTGAATCCAGTGCAAGGAGACAGGATGGTCCTCCCACCTTTCCTGCCACTTAGTGAGTGAGCCCCTCACACCAGCTGCTTGCCTGGCCACTCACCCCACCCTGGCTGGATACACCGTTGGCACAACAGTGGAGTGGGTTTCCCTTAGTCTAACAGTATACCCTACCAGACAGTCAGGATGTGCCACACCATTCTGCCTTGGAACATGAAGTTAAAAGGTGAGAGATCCTCCTCTATGCAAACAAATGCCCCCGGAATTCTCATGTTGCAGGAGATCGACCTCGGGATGGAGTGCCCTTTCCTTGGCCTTCATGGGTACACTGGAGTGTTCTATGTGGGTTCTGTCAGTGGGTCCTGGGGAGTGGCCATACTAATGAAAAAAACATTTCCTCTGGTGTCCCTTACAGTATGCACGGATCCTCTTGGCCGATATGTTATCCTGCAGGGTGTACTTCATCTTTATTAGCGTATACCCCCCTAGGGTCTGCAAGAGTCCACTCATCAATCTCTTTTCGAAGAACTACTGGATGCTCCCCTGTGTACAACTGTGGTGAGTGGTGACTTCATTGATGTGGTAGACCCAGCTCTAGACAAAGAAACCAGGTCTTTTCCCATCTGGTGGAGCTTCTTAACAGGCTGGGTCTCTTCTGTGGGGGTGGTAGACATCTGGCGAAAATGGCAGAAGCCCTCTATTTCACATACTCCTCAAGTGCTCATTGTTCACTGTCCAGAATAGATCATATCTTTGTATCAGCTGGTGGAACTGCCTATGTTACTGGTGCCCACATCCTCCCTAGTGGGCTCCCAGATCATTCCCCCATTGAATTTACACTTCAATCCCAAGCAGGTATGAGTCAGGGAATATAGCGGCTGAATGCTTGGATGTATCTGCTAGGGGAGGGCATTGTGGAATTTCTCAACTTTTGGAATTGGTTCCATTAAAATTGACTTTATGGGAGGCCTTCAAGGTGGTTATCAGGGGCAGTGCCCTCCCTTATTGTAAGGGCAAAGAGGGGGAGGAGGGATGAGAGACAGCAGACCTTGAAGTGCGTCTTCGGAGGTAGGAGGCATAGTGGGTTGAGGCCCCTGAAGAAGTCACACTGTAATTGGTACTCATGGTTAAGGAAATCCTTCATTGCCACTTGTTACACAGATATATGAATGGGGACAGAGTTGCCAGACCTCTTTTCTGGCTGTCCAAAAAGAACAAAGGTGCCAAAGTTACATCAATGTCCTAGGACACCCAAGGACTTCCAGTTCAGCAAGTCACAGAAACTGCACACACCTTTGCAAGATACTTCAGAACCTCTATGCACACCAGGCACCTCCTCAGATACAGATAGATCACCCCTTTCTCTCCTACCTTCCGATGCTAGCGCACACACACACACACACACACACACAAAAACTTACACTCGACACTCACCCAAACTGAAATCCAACAGGCTATCTCTGCTATGCACTCTCAGAAGATACCAGGACATAATGGGTTCCCTCTTGATTTTTTTTCAAAATAATCCTTGCTGCTGGCTCCACACTTTCTAGCTGCCTTCCAAGAGCTGAAGGACACTGGTAAAGTACCTTATGGTCTGTGTGGGGCCATGGTTGTAGTTCTTCCAAAGCCCTGAGCCCTATCATGTCTGTCAATCTTTCAGGCCAATCTCTCTCATGAACACCGAAAAAAAAATCTTGCCGCAGGTCCTCACATGACTGATTCAGAAGATCAGCACCATCATCAGTACTGAGCAAAGCAACTTTATGCTGGAGGTAGTTCCAGGCACTGCCTCCATAGGCTGCAGGTAGCCCTGAAGCAGACTTGCTGATTGCAAGGCAATGCTGCCCTGCTCTCCATTGACATCTGGAAAGCATTTGGCATGGCATACTGGTCCTTCATGCTAGCAGTTCTGGAAAAGATGGGGTTTGGCTGGCACTTTCTCAGATTTATCGGGGCTTCTTCTTCTCGCCTTAGTCTCAAGTACGAGTGAATGGAACCTTGTCATCATCCCTGGCACACACCAGGGGGACCCCCTCTCTTCTCGTCTGGAAATTCAGGTGGCCTCTATGTGGATGACCTTCTTTTTATCCAACATCCTAAATCTACTGTCCAGATAGTCCTGCAAATTCTGCAGTTATAAGGGAATGCTGCGGGATTCCTGGTGAACTGGGGGAAATCAATAAACTTTCCAGTTGTAGGCAGTCCACCATGGCTTGTCTGCATATCGCAGCTAATAGTGGCCTAAATCCACTTTAAATATTTGGGCATGATGGTCACAACGACCCACACTGAAGCCTTGACCTCAATATCAGCCCACTGCAAGCTGGGATCCAGAGGGACCTTGACAACTCGTCGACACTAATAAGTTGCACTCACTGCTGGAGTTCTAGTCCCTTGAGGCCAAGGTTGTCATGGCACAACTCAGAAAGAAAAGGATATTACAAATCAATAGAGCTCTTGTGATCAGCTCCCCCGACCCTTTTCAGCTTCCCTGAAATGTATTCAGAAAGGATCTTGGTGTTTTAGATGGCCAGGACTGAGCTGAGGCCTGAGTAGGCCCTAAGCTTCTGGCCATTTCAGCTAGACTCTTGTTCATAAAGTTCAAATATCTACACAGTGTATACTACCATCTTTTTAGGTTGTATCGGCCGCATGCTGCCACATAATGCCATGGAGGGAACCTCCCTGCATGCTGTATGCAGATGCTACGTCATATACTCCCTTTGGTGCACCATACATGCACACTTGGTGAGGGTACTGGAGTATGACTTTCCACTGGACCTCCTTGGAACCCTAATCACAAAAAGAGACACAGTGAAGCACTGGCGAACCACAGCCCCTCTTACTCAGCAAATGCAAGAGTGGATGGACAGATGTGCCCTGGCGTAGAAAGCAGTGTACAGGGCCAGAGGATGTCTGATGAAATACTACAGAATTTGGTCCCATGGATACAGTAAAGTAAGGCATGAGACCCTTGATCCTGAGCAAAAGGGGCTCCGGTGGATGGTTGCCAGGTGTAATGGTTAGAACTGGCTGGCTCTCTTGGCTGTGGGAGCTGGGAGGAGAGTAGGTTAGTGATTCTGAAAGAGGTGCATGTGTGCGGTTAAGCGAGTTAGCATACATAAACATCTATTGTTTGCATAATTTAGTAATATACTATGTTTTAAGGTTTGAAATACTACAAATTGCTCTATCAAAAAAATTAAGGTAATTTATAAAGTAACAAATAAAACAAAGGATTATCATGTTTATTACTATGAGTTTATTTCAATATGTTACATTATTGTATTTACTATGTGGGTTTCATGGTTCTATGTTTTATAAATTGTTTAGGGGTTGTTATGGGTTTTTAAAGATAGGTAGTATGGAATTTGTATGGTTCAGAGATAGGCAGTGTTGAGAGATGGTGCTTTTTAGGTTTCAGGGATGGATAGGTTAAAAGGGTAGGAAGGGGTTATTAGGGTTCAGGGATTTGTATTGTAAAATTCATTTATATTATATAAAATAATTTAAATAAATAAGAAGTAGAATTAATAATAATTACAGTTAAATTACATTTTAAGTAGTGTTACTATGCTATTCAAAAATGTTTAAATACATTTTAAAATTACATTCACTTTCAGAATTAAAACGTGTGTGTGTGGTGTTCCGCGTGTGTGTATGTGTGAGTGTTGGGGCTAGAAAGTAGAAAGGTACCACAATGTAAAGTTACGTGATGTACATAAGGCCTTAACTATGGATGTTCTGTGAGCAATGAAAGTTTTAGATAGCCCTGCTCTACCAAATCTATTCTGTAGTGAAGGCAAGTTTGCACTGTCTGCCTTTTTTGAGAGGAAAGCTTGTTTTGTCAAAATTACAAGCCCCAGAATGTGACATGATTTTGGTAGGAAAGCCAGTATTGGTTGATGATATCATGTCACACTATTAAAACTGTTGTGAAAAGCAAAATCCAATTCAGTTTGTGATGTTCTGCCCTTTTATAAGGTAAACAAAGGTCAGACATTTAGGTGGAGAGGAGGGCATAGGCCTTTCAAGTGCAGATCTGAACATTCAATTGTTCGTGGGCTAACTTTACCACTCCTACATAAAAAAGCTTTGGCAAAGCCAATAGGTTAGTCTTGCATTTTAAGTCCTTACTGGACCATAGAATGGCCCTGGTGGAGGGTGCTGCAAGGGAGACCTTAAGATTACATTCCATTGCTGAATCTGAAGACAGGCAAAAATGTGCCCCCCGTTGGAGAAATTATTGGAAGTTCTGAAGGTCATCAATGATATAATTGAGTACTGTAGATTCAATTTAAGAAATCTGCCTAAGTCTGATTCTGGGGCCAAACAAAAGTTCATAGAAACCTAGTGACTAGGTCGGTCCCACCATCCCTGGGTCAGAATCTTGTGGCTGTACTGGTGATACAATAGAGAAGCTGAGTGTGACCCTTACACCCACAACCGAATTATCTTGTGCTGATGGAAGGAAGGCTCAGAGGAAAAAGTGCAAATTGAAAAGGAAACCCAAATCATTGAGAAAAGAGACATAGGGAGCAAAAAGGATGCTGCAAAATAGACAAACAATGTTGGCGTAGCAGCCAAGAGCAGCAGGGCAACATCAAAACATATATGACAATTTGGAAAGGATTATGTCGCTTGCCAATAGAATGTAGGTCAAAATACCCCAGTTGATAGCCCAGGGAAGATTTCTGAAATGAATAGCGACTTTTTGAACAAAAATCCAGGTCTGCTGTGCGACAAACGTTGTACCCTTCACTCTCATACAAATCGTGTACTCACGGGATACACGGGATGTTCAGTATCTAATTTTGAAATCATGAACATAGATAGGATGGAAACGGATCTGGCAACGAACCAGACAATGACCTGGGCAAGAGAAGAATCATCGAACAGAAAGGTTAAACAGTCTTCACAGACATCAAATACAATGCAACCTCATACTAGAGACACACACTTTGAAGGTGAAAGTGCCATTAAAATAGAACATCCTGTTCAAGTACATCACCAAAGCGTAGCTGGAAATAGTAATAATATTCAGCAACAAAAACCTAATTCCACAACTAATTGTGCACCTCAAGTTCACATAAAGCAAAGTATAAAAACAGCCATTCACTGGGATCCTGATGATAGGCTTCCATCCTTGACCCCCACCCCTTCTTCTCCTTCAAAAAACCATCACAACTAAGCCTGGCTGGACGAACAATGTATCCAAAGGGGTGTCCTCAACAGTTGAATGATAGTGTCCGTCTGCACTCCAATGGCCTGTACTAAGTACTAACGGTAAATCACGAGGGGAACTCAGGGTACAAAGCAGCAAGGGAAAAGAACGCTGCAATGGCACAGAGGACCTTCCTGAAAGAAACAAAAAGCAGGAAGCTACGATTATATTTACTCCTGAGTAATCTTCAAGAGGGAGCCAAGATATCCTAAATAGGAGCAACATCCTATGCCTTGTTGACTCTTTGCCCGGCATGCTTAATGTAAAAACCCATGATTTGGTTTCAGTCAGATTCATACAAAGGAAAGGGCTGAGCAGTGGAGAATCTTCAGAAACAGTCTGGGCCAAACTTGAGCATATTTCGCTTACCTGATAAACATTTACAGAACAACTACCGTACAGTTTAGCAGACGCAACTATGACCGTCACTGGCAGATCAACAGTAGAGAAGCTTGTAGCAAAAATGTAACTCTACTAAAATAAAAACTGAAGCAAACACGCCATCAAAAATCTTAAGCTGGAATATAGCGGCCCTAAAAACCTACGACGGAGGACAAGGACTGGATAGATTTTATTAAACAACAAGATGTTAGTTGCTTTCAGGAAACATGGACTGTTAATGCAATTGACCTAGATGAGTATTTCACCTTTCACCTACCACCAATCAAACGACATAAAGGTAGGCCAGCGGGTGGCTTGAATATTTGGATCAGAACAACGTTACTCAAAAACTGAAAGAGGGGGGGCAGGAAATGTAAGGAGGCTGAAGCTCTGTGTATGTGATCTGACGATAAAGACATTGTGATGACTGTCTCAGCATATATTTTAGAGGCATGGAAACTAAGATCACTTATTTATCATTAGCCTTTAGTGGTAATATAATAACTGTCATGTTAAAATACTACTAGTATAATAGTGTTTTTTAAGTTGGACATCCTTTCGGGGCAAAGTAGTGTTGGAAGTGGTACATTACAATAGTATTACTTTGTTCTCGGTCTTAATGGTGTCACCTGATCCCCCAATCCAAGAAGTAACTATTGCAAGCATGGTAGAAGTAGAATTGAGGGGCAAGGCACTCTAGGTTGTTAGCATCCCCAGTTTCCTTTACATGGGTCCCTCTCGATCAGCCTCAGGATAATTATGTCATGCACTCAAAGTTAGTATTCCTTTGACATTACCTATACACAGCCATTTACAAAAAAAACTGTAGTACAACTAAAGATTTATTAAACTTGTAATGAGCTGATCAGAGTACTCTGTGATAAAGTAATTGAGTGACCTGGTTGATATAGAATTTATTTATGATTTTTAGCACATTTAAGTTTATATGTTATATATCTTGCAAGATTTGCACATAATTATTTTAGGAGTTTTTAGTACTGTGTTATGGCTAAAAAACAAATGAGTCGATTGTTAATGAAATTGTACAGGGCTAATGACAAAATATCCTCTTTACTAATGTGTTGCCTTTGATGCGTTTTGATGCAGTGCTTTAAATTGTTAATTGTTCAATTGTTATGGCTGGTGAGGCTGAAACAATAAAGTAAAGTAAGTAAAGATAGAATGAGTCCTTACTAACATATTTAAAAAACACTACTTCAATGAAAAAAACTAAACACAATTGATTTTTGTATACAGTGCATCTGTGAAATGAAGAATTTAATATGAGATAACTGTGTACTTTTCGCAATGTAAAATAGTATTTTATCCATTACAAAGTGTGCACTCAATAGAGGCTAAACAATATAACAAACAGCCAATCTCATGTGACAAAAGGGTAATACTCTTGTAAGGTGGAGATAAGGCCACTGTATGTATCTCTATTGATATCTTATAGAAGTGATAACAATAAATCTCGTAGATTGCTTCCCTCTCCATCCAGGCTTCACAAAGGGCAAGCAAATACACTTTATTGCCCAGAACAGCGAGAGTATACATTGGGTTTGGATATTTGGCATAGCACCACCTGCAATACCACCTCTCACGTGATTAGCAGCAGATGAATGTGTCTAAAGCAACACAGGAAGATAAACCATCTACGCTGGCCCCTTTCTTTCCAAGCCTAGCCTCAGTTAGAGCTTGGCTTTGTTTAGATGCCTCATATGTAAGAGTTCTGTAAAGCAACCTGCTTTGCACAAGTGAAACATGTGTTGCAGGTGCTGCCGTTTGAAGGCTGACAGCAATTATAGACCCATAAAGACTTAGGGGTATATCCACTTTTCTTGCGCCCCTTAGCGCCCCCCAAATGCCACCATGTGTGCGCCATATTTAAAATACGGTGCACCATGGCGATAGATAGGGGACTAGCTCAGAATTTTTGTCGCTAGTCGGGCGCTTTGCAGGATTACCGTCAAAAATTCGGACGATAATCCGGCAAAGCAACCAGAGGCCCATTGTATGCAATGGAAACCTCCTTTTAACACCTGCTCTGAGTAGACGTTAAAAGTACTGAAAAAAATGGCACAAAGAAATCTCTTAGATTTCCTTGTGCTATTTGTTTGGCCCCCCTAACATGGGAACGCCCCCTTTTCGTACATTATGCCTGGCGCAGGTATAATTTAGTGCAAAGGTTTACAAAGTGGCACAATGAATGCAAATATGGTGCTGTGTTTTTGGCCTTCTAATGCCACATTAGCTTAAAAAATGATGCTAATGTGACGTTAGAATGGCGCTAGGGGCTCTTAAATATGCACCTTACATTCTTAAGGTGGTACGCTCTTTCTCCCAACCCAGCATCCTGGGCATGCAGCACTGTACGAGAACGATGATTCAGCCTGCTTTCTATTCCAGATGGCTTTCTGATTGTGGTTCCATGCCACCTAGTCAGATTGATGCTGTGTTTTGACTGGTGTATAGTATTCTATCGTCTACATAGATTACGCTTTTTGAGATATTATTACAACTGTGGCCTCAATCATGACCATGTAATGTTGGTGTGGCCTATCTGTTTTCTGATTCTATATGGTTTGTCTAGCTCTTCTGTATTCGTGATGTGACTGTATGATAAATATAATATTTCATGCTCCCCCTCTTCCTTCCGAATAGATACTCAGTCCAACATACGACTGAACGTCTACTTAGAAAGCGCAGGATGGAAAAATGAAAGGCAGTAGAATGTAGCAGTGAAAAAAAATGACATGACATTTATGTGTCCATACACTGAATTGTTGAACTATCTATACTACCTATAGGTCTGTAAACATATTTTTAGGTCAGTTGTGCTCAAGATGCATTGTTCACCAAATTCTCTCAGAGGATTCCCGGGGAGGGTTAATCCCCAGCACCACTGGAGAAGGTAAAGCTTGGCTGTCTTACCATGAGCGTTTTGAAATATTTCATTAGTGTCCTGCAGAACCCCTGGACTGTAAGACAGATTCAATGGAAATTGTATTCCAAAATGCACTCTTTGGTCCTCTATTTTCTAATTTTCTTGAGGGAGAACTCTCCTCAAAACTCCCTCGCTAGCTGCAATTAAATCCTGATATTTATGCCCTAGCACCTTCGCAGTTCTCTAACAGCATGGCTTTTGTTGTTGCCAAAGTGGCTTTACAGGTACATACCTGGTTTTGCTGGCTTCATTAGCTGTGTGCATGTGTTAGCTTTCAATCGGTGTACCTCAACTTTTCACCTAAAATTGTTTGAAAAAGAAATACACCTTGAAGGAAATGCGAGTTCGTCAGTTTCAAATAGCTTCTCCTGGCCCCATTTGAAATATCAGGAGCTAAGATCTTTACTATATCTGAGAACAAAAAAACTCAAATGCAACTCTTGTACTTTGATTTTTTTTTTAAAAGCTATTTTTGCTCAACTCTGCAAATTAGATGACATGAAAATAGTGACAGCGACACGTGGCTTCCCAACCAAGAATAGATGTGTGTGTGCCAGGTTGATGGCCACTAGCCGGAAGACCCGAGGTGCGAACCGAAGACTTTCAGCTCAGCCTCACCTGCAAGGTTTATTTGGTAGTAGGATTAACAAGGTCGAGCATGCTGGGCAGTGTGCCCTTGTAGGACGTGCTAGGCGCCGAGGCAGCCAGTCTCCAGACTCTTGAGGGCAGAAGAGGTCTTCTAGAAGCAGGCTGCAGGAAGCCACTAGAAGAAGGGTTTGGTAACAGCCTCTAAACCTGGAAATCCCCTGATTTTGCTTGTGGCTTAGGTCAAGGACTCCTTAACCGCCACTTACCCACAGAATGTTTGTCGGGGAGACCCCAGTTAATGAGTAAGGAAAGTATATCAGACTCATGGGTAGAGAGGTTACTACAGAGTGCAGGCCCCCCCACCCTCCCTTGTAGAGTGAAGCTGGACTGGCCAGCCAGGCAAACAGGCGAATGCCAGGCATCTTGACGCATAAATGGTGGTGTGTGCTTCACTCGTTGTTGCCCCATCACCCACAAAAGTCCTGCGGCCTATCACACATACAGAAATGATTAACATTTTATGATGCTGGCTGGCTATGTTAAGTAAACAGAACCATTCGCACTGTTTTATTATTAGAACTGTGCAGACTCCACATGCAAAGGCAACTGATTTTATTGGTAGAGGGCGCACAGACCAGCTACCCCATTTAAAAAATGTGTAATGCACAGCTCCACGTCTGCTTTTACTACACACTTGTGGATTTTTGAACAAGTGTAGTCGGAGTAGCTAACACATGCTTGCATTTACATTCAGCATGTAAGAACGCACTTCCATATGGCCAACCAATGGTCTTGGGTGCAACATGTAGATAACAGTCTCTTTTGAAGCTTGGAGGAGTGAGACAGCGCCCGCCAGTCCAAATTCGCGGTTCACCTGTCTTAGAAGTGGGAGAAGCGGCAGATGTCCAGCAGTGAAGCCTTAGCGGCCTACTCTGGCAGTAACCTTTGACCATTTGTCCATACACCATAAGGCCATTCCAGCAGCCCTTCTGGCACATATTTGTCCAGGAAAACCCTACATTTCCAAACAGAGAATGACAGAAATAACCCATAACTCCATCGCCGACGTCATCAGCACTCAAGTCCTTGCATCTACAGACTACATCCTCCTCGAAGAACTGAACTTCCACCTCGAAAACACCAATGGCAGCAACTCCATCGCCCTGCTCGACAACCTAGCCAACCTCGGACTCAATCAACTCGTCACATCTCCCACCCACTCCGCCGGACACACGCTCTACTCCATCTTCTCCACCTGCAGCCACATCGCCTTCAGCCACACCACCAAACTCCACTGGACCGACCACCGCTGCGTCCACTTCACCTTCAATAAACCCACCACCCACTGCCACCTGCAACCGATCCCCCGCCGCAGCTGGAACAAGATCACCAACGACCGGCTGATCTCTGCCCTCGCCCCACCAGCTGAAACCACAGACGCCGACACAGCCGCCAGCAACCTCAGGCAATGGATCGACGACTGCACCAACACTCTCGCCTGATCAAGAAAACCCTCTCATAACCGCCCCATCAGAAAGGCCACCTGGTTCACCACCGACCTCTGGAACTCCAAACAGGCCTGCCGCAAACTCAAGAGGAAGTGGCGCCAGGAACATACACCAGCCACCCACTCGGCCTTCAAGAACGCCATCCTCAAGCACCACCAGCTCATCCGGACCACCAAGAGATCCTCCTTCAAGGAACGTATTGACAACAACAAGCACAACAGCAAAGAGATCTTCAACATCATGAAGGAACTCTCCAACCCCAGCTTCAGCACCAACAACATCCCACCTTCGCAAGACCTCTGCGACTCCCTTGCCACCTTCTTTCACCACAAGATCACAGACATTCATGACAGCTTCAACAACAAAACCCCACCAGCAGCCACCGACAACTCTAACTCATCGCCCCCCAACCACACCAAAACCTCCTGCCCTCCTGGACACAAGTCAACAACACTGACACCACCAAAGTAATGAACACCATTCATTTTGGCTCTCCATCTGACCCCTGCCCGCACTACATGTACAACGGAGCGAGCTCCATCATCGCCTCCCAACTCCGTATGATAATTAATAGCTCCTTCCAGACCGCCACCTTCCTGGAAAGCTGGAAACATGCCGAGATCAACGCCTTACTCAAGAGTCCCCAGACGGACCCTAAGTACCTCAAACACTACCGGACCATCTCCCTGCTTCCGTTCCCGGCAAAGGTTCTCGACAAGATCGTCAACAGGCAACTGACCCACCATCTGGAGGAAAACAACACTCTGGACCAGTCCCAATCCAGCTTTTGCAGCGATCACAGCACCAAGACCGCCCCCAATGCTGCCACTGATGACATCTGGACCCTCCTGGACAAAGGCGAAACCGCAGCCCTTATCCTCCTGGACCTCTCGGTTGCCTTTGACACCATCTGCCATCACACCCTGCGCACACGCCTCCATGGCGCAGGGATCCGCGACAAGGCCCTGGACTGGATCACCTCCTTCCTCTCTGACAGAACAGAGAGGGTCCGTCTCCCTCCATTCCTATCTGAAGCCACCAAGACCATCTGCGGCGTACCACACGGCTCTTCCCTCAGCCCAACACTTTTCAACGTCTACATGGCACCGCTCGCCAAAATTGTCCGATCTCACAGCCTCAACATCGTCTCTTACGCTGATGCCCACCAACCATGCCGCAACCTGGGTTTCATCCTTGACTCATCGCTCTCCATGACCCAACAAGTCAACGCCGTCTCATCCTCCTGCTTCAACACCCTCCGCATGCTCTGCAAAATCTACAGGTGGATCCCTACCGAAACCAGAAGGACGGTTACCCAGGCCCTCGTCAGCAGCAGACTGGATTTTGGCAACGCTCTTAACGTGGGAACCACAGTAGCTCTCCAGAAAAGACTGCAACGAATACAGAACGTCTCTGCACGCCTCATCCTCAACATCCCCTGCCACAGCCACATTACAGCCCACCTGAGAGACCTAAACTGGCTTTCCGTCAACAAAAGGATTACATTCAAACTTCTAACCCAAAAAGCACTCCACAACGCCAGACCCGCATACCTCAATGATAGCCTCACCTTCTACAACCCGAACCGTCAGCTCCGCTCCGCCGACCTCGCCCTTGTCACCATCCCACGATCCACAGGACAACAACCGGAGGCAGATCTTTCTCCTACCTCGCAGCGAAGACCTGGAACAACCTCCCCATCCACCTACGGCAGACCAAGGACCTACTGACCTTCAGGAGACTCCTCAAGACCTGGCTGTTCGAGAAGTAGCAGCCTACCCCACTCCTCAAGCACCTTGAGACCCTCACGGGTGAGTAGCGTGCTCTACAAATGCAATGATTGATTGATTGATTTGCATTGGAAGCAACCCCTCAGTGCTTCCTAGGAGCACACCCAAAATGTGTTTCTGAAAGACAAAACAGTTTACGTAAGGAGCCAAAACAAGACTGCGCATGCTCAGCATACTTCTCTGCCTTTGTGCAGCTGCTGCACTGGCTCATGCACAGAAAGCAGCGAGATCCTCTCCAGACAGGTAAGGATCTTACAGTAGGCTGACGACTGAAGTCTACACGAGCTCCTCAATATAGTTTTACCCTGTGCTTTCTGTAGTCTGGATGTCACCATAATTTCACGAATCTTGGTCCAGTTGCAACAGTATGACATTGTTCATAGTGAGGTTTGGGAGAGCTGGATGGGAGGCTGTGCATTCTGGTTTCAGTGAGCTACCGACTTTTGCTTGGCAATGTAAACAGGCATGGATTTAAGGTAAAACAGTCATGCAAGTTTGTGGTTTAAATTCAGAGTATGAGCAAACCGCAATGCCACGATTGTCCATGGCATGAAGGTCCCATTTATCCACGTCCATTTATAAAGAGCTTAAATATTGCAAGGCATGTTACCACCTATATTTGTCAGCCCACTTCCTCTAACATTGGGAGGAGGAGCACTTATTACCCATGCTAGATCCTAGCTCCTTGAGGGGACCACTTCTATGGGGCGCCGTTGCCATCGCCCGCTTCCCCAGCCACCACTTCCCTTGCGGCCTGTTAACCTGAGCACTGTTACTATTTCTTCCTCTCATAGACAGGCAGTGGGAGTGTTAGCTCACCAAGCCAAATGCTTAAGCTCTGCCTTTCGGGACTTGCTCGCAGTCTACGCACAAGCCAGGAAGACTAGGGCAACAGCCACCTGTCTCTTCTACCCTGCTGCACACCCCTCAGTAGCTGTTAATCAATAGAGATGTACGTTTTTGCGCAACGTCCTACATAAAATGTATACAGTATAATTTGTTGTATAAGGTGTTAGAGGATGGTTCTGACCATCAGGTCTGCCCTGATTTTTTGCTTTTTGACCACCTGGTTTTTAACTTTTTACTGTGAGGGAGCCTCCTATGAGTGGGCTCACGCACAGTAAACACAAGGTAAAATGGACTGCGCATGTTTACTGCCGGTGCCGCCGTGCTAAAGAAAAGGCTGCTGTGACGCAGCAAGGGCAGGAGGCCCCGGGCGGGTTACATGTGATCGCGTGTGCACATGGATGTTCACCCATGTGAGGTCTGTGGGTTGAGGATTCCTGGTGTGCGCAGCCCAAGAACTGCGCTTAGGTAAGCCTGGTGCAGGAGGAACTATGCAGAGTGGGTGGTGACCTGGAATAGGTCTCATGAGAGGGGTGTACACATATGAGTCAGTGTGCTTACTGTCTTTTCACTGTAGGGACACTCAGTTAAATGCCAGTGTCAGTGTGCTTAAGGTATTTGCATTGTGGGGATGCTCCATTAAATGTCAATTGGAAAGGAGGTCCTAGGGTGCAACTCCAGTTCTCTGTGGTCCACCGAGACCCGAGTCACACTTAAGTACACTGTAACTTGTATGAAAAGAATGATGCAGTAGGTTACAAGAGCATAGTTGTATAACTTATGGGTCATCCATTGATGTCATCTTTCTCTGACTCAGCTCAGGATTAGGACCAATTACTGCTCTGTCCAGTTGCTTGAGCAGGGCCTTGCATCAATCAGTCAGCTGTCATTCCGTGACAGGACCAGGCTGGAGAGGCCCTGCGAGGAATGTCAGTGAGGAGGGGCTGAGACTTTCAGAGCACATGTGGCAACTAACTCCTGGAGGATGCCATTTTGAGCTATCCCAGAAGACAGTGCAAGAAGGAGGGGATGGGGGCAAGAAAGTGATGTGGCACATCTGGATAGGCCGGAGGTGCAGACCTGTTAGACACTCCCGCCCCCACTTAAAAGGTCCTGCACAGGGGAGAGCTGTCTCTCTTGGCTGTGCTTCACTGCTGGACACTGGGACTACAGACGGGCGCCATGGACAAATGGAAGGAAGAACCCCCTGACTGCCCCTGGGGCAGGGACTCTGCCCCTGAAGGACTCCAGGCCAGCGAGGTGAATGACAGGGCCAGGCAAGCTGGCCCTCTTACTGCCCCCGAGGACATGTTGGGGGAAAGACTGGGCTAGCGCAAGGAGAGCACGCTGCCCAGAAGGAAAAGAGGGCACTGTAGTGTGCGAAAAGGACGACCTCGGACACAGAAAAGTTAATTGATGAAGAAAGTTGTTTATTCCAAGAAGAACAAGACCCACAACAAAAACTGCTGATTCCAGCATCGGGAACGATCATCTGGCCTGTCGTCACCAAAGCTCCAGAATCCCCAACATCCCACTAATGAAAAGACATTCTAACAATACCCAACAAAAAAATGTCAGAACAGAATACATTAATACATCACCTCCCTCCTTAATAAAAACAAAAAAATAGAAAACAAAATAAATAAATAAATAAATACTAAATAAGAACAAAGTCTTGAAATTTAGAAGGCAATCTGACAGTCCTAGAACTACGAGTAGTTATAGGTCTCAAAGAAGACTCAGCAGAATCCATGTCAACAGTAAAATCTGAGCTTTCACTTCGCACTACATTAGATACATTGCCATTCATGGATATATTGGTACCAGACAACATATCAGCTGGAAAGATGTTGAGTTCACATTAGACCCCGTATTTACATTAGATTGTTCAACATTAGTTTCTACGGGCACAGATACAGAATTGCCAAAATCTGTCATCAACATGGAACTTCCACCATCCCTAGAGTGATACAGGTTTTTAAAAATTTCAACTTGCTCAGAATTGAGGGGTATAACACTGTTCTTGTTCCACCACCCCTTCCCTTCTAGTAAAACAGATGCTTTTGATACTTTGGTAATTTTCACAGGTAAAGAAAATTTGGACTCCCCTTTACACACTCGGAATGGTTTTCTGACAAGTACCCAATCATTTACGTGCAGCTCAACTTGTTTAACATTGTTTCTATTGTCATAGCACTTCTTTTGTTCAAGTTGTTTGTCTAACACTCTTTCTCGCAAAGTATTATCTTCTTCCAAACCAGAAGAATGAAGGTGACGCCGCCTGTGTAAAATGTCAGATATCCAATTCGGAGAAAGTTGAGTTCTAGTAATTTAAACGGAGAGACCCCTGGTAGTAGAATGAGGAGTGGTGACATAAGCCCAAACTTTTTCTTGCAAAAAAACAGCAACATCAGCATTAGACGCCAATGCTGATTGAATGCCTTCCTTAAAAAAATCTGTTGACTCTTTCCACCAAACCATTAGAAGATGGGCTGTACAACGCAACCCTGAGATGTTTAACATTGTGCGTGAGCAGGAAATCAGAAAAAAAAATTGAGACGAAATGTGCACCATTGTCAGTAACCACAGTGCTGACCGTACCTTCTAATTTAAACAGTTTACTCAAGAAATCAACAACAGCATCCGAATTAGGACTGGACACAAAAATATAGTAAATCCACTTCGAAAAGTAATCAACAGCAACTAAAAGATACTTCATATCTTTTGGCAAAATCTGAAAAGGCGCTGAAAAATCGAGAGCTATCTTATTCCAGGGGTTTTGTGGAAAAGGAACCGGGAACGTAGGTTTAGTAGAAGTCTTCCAGTGTTTGTCAGAAACCGTGCACTCAGGGCACCTATTAAGGAAGTTAACAACTTGTTTGTCTAACCCTGGCCACCAGTAGTGCGACTCAAGCCTTTTAGCTGTGGCAGAAATGCCCAAATGACCCGCATGGGCTAAACTGATGATTCTATCCCTGAGATCAGTGGGTGGAATTATGAGATCACCTCTTAAACAGACATTATCCTGACACGAAAGTTCTTTTGCCAATTGACTGAAACACCTCAGTTGATCCGATAACTTTTTTTCAGGTGGCCATTTAGTCTTCAAAAACACCACCACCTTGGACAAAACTTCATCCTTTGACATTGCCGTAACCCACTCTTGTTCTGTTATGTGATTCTCAGCCACCGCCAAAACATCCACAAAACCAACAACACATTCCTGTTCCGAATCAGAATCCAATGAAGCATCAAACGGTAAAGGTAAACAAGACAAACAATCTGCTCAATACTTCCTTCCACATTGGATATATTTAGCAATTAGGTTATGCTCCTGTAATTTTGACAATAAGCAGACCAAACGTGCTGATGCTTTCCCCAAACCGTCCCCATTCAATAGAAAAACAAGTGGTTTGTGATCAGTATATAAATCACAACACGTTCCCCATATGTATGTTTTAAATTTCTGAACAACCCATGCACATGCTAACGCCTCTCGCTCAATGGTACTGTAGTGTGACTCCGCTTCCGACAAAGTCCTGGACGCAAAAGCAACAGTATTTTCCTTAACATCAACCCACTGACCGAAAACAGCACCTAACCCTCTCAGGCTTGCATCAAGCATAATACATGAATTACCAGATGAACTAAAAGGCTGCAAAGCAGGTCCATTGATGACTTAGGAGGTCATTATGACCTCAGCGGTCTTTTCGCAAGACCTCCGAGGTACTGCTGTGCTGAAGACTACCAGTGGTGGCGGCCTTCCGCGCCGCGTATTATGACCGCTGGCAGCCCGCCGTCCTTTTTCGTACGGAAATCCGCCAGCAGCCATACTGGCGGATGGCGGGAAAAGGGAGGTTGCTCAACCTCCACCGCCACGTCAACAGAACACCGCCCACTGAATCACATCCCATGATTCCCAACCACCCAAGATCCATGGCGGTATGCAGGGTCCTGATACCGTCGGCGGTCTAGTGATGACTGCCGGGCTGGAGACCGCAATCTCCAGCCCAGCGGTCTTCACCACCATGGCGGTCGGAATGGTGAAGTGGTGGATGACACCGCCGCGGTCATAATTCCATTTTTGTTTCCGCTGGCCTGTTTGCGGTTTTACCGCCGCTTTACCACCGACCGCCAGGGTCGTAATGACCCCCTAAGTCCTTCACCTTCCTAAACATACAATTTTAATTCTCATTCCTCTCAAATTTGACGCCCATCTTGAGAAGCGATCTCAAAGGCTGTACTTCCATAGCATACCCAGGAACAAACCTCGCATAGTACTCACAAAGCCCTTGAAATGACCTCAAATCATCCTTGTCAATGGGAGGAGATGCATTTCTTGCAGCATCCAAATTGCTAAATTTAGGCTTAATCCCATTTCATGAAACAGTGTGGCCCAAATATTCTACCTCCTGAACCATCAACTTGCATTTGTTGGGTTTGACTGTCATACCTTTGTCCCTGAGAATGCAAAGAACATTATTCAGAACTTCCATATGTTTTTCTTCTGTATCCGTGTGAACCAAAATGTCATCCTGAAACACCTGCACTTGTAGTAAATTACAAATACGTTGATCCATCAGCTTCTGGAAAACACTTGCAGCAGAAGCAAGACCAAAAGGTAAACACAAATACTTATACGCTCCAAAAGGAGTTACAAAAGTAGTTATGTCCTGAGAAGTCCCACTCAAATGGAATTTGGTGGTAAGCCGAGTGTAAATCAATAGTAGAAAAACATTTGAACCTCCCACCTTACTAATCATCTCTTGAATATGTGGAAGGGGATGACAGTCTACTAGTTTGTTTTTATTAACAGATCTCAAGTCAACACGCAACCTCAAACTCCCATCCTTTTTTTTAGTGATCACTATGGGAGAAACCCACTCGGAGGAATCTGTGGGAGCAATTATACCCTCGGTTTGTAGTTTGTGCAATAATGCCTTCAAATCTGTCCTGACACTCAATGGAACAGGCCTCACTTTGTGTACTACTGGAACCGCACCCTTCTTTAATTTAATGCAATGTTCATAGCCACGCACAATGCCCACTTGATCCCTAAAAACTTCCAGAAACAAACTGATCATTTAGATCATGACATTATTAGGAACACTTACATTAGCAATATGTTTGACAGCAATTCGCCCAAAGCAACAGGAACTTCATGTCCAGGTCTGAGAATAATACCTAAACGAGCTAAGTCCCTCCAACCTACAATATCACGTCCTTTGACAGCCACATATATTTTGGTGTAAATATTTCTGCCTAAACACTGTAAATTGGACCAAAAGTAACCAAGCAAATCTATGTCATAACCCCAAAATGCCTTAGGAGTAATGTCAGGAGTATGTAAATCAATGGTACTCTGCCAAAATTTAAAGAAAGTCTGATCCGCTAGAATAGTAATGGGTGCATCAGAATCACCAATTCAAAATATTTTTTAGAACGGACAAAAATGTCACATAATGCCCCCTTGATAACCTTCTCAGGCTTACCACCAAGGCCGTCTGGAATATCAACAGTTAGCAAGACATTTGAAAATTGGCTCAAACACTGAACAATTTCCTCATCCACATCCACATTGCTGATTGTAACTTTGTTTGAGAAATTTTTGTTAGTGTTTTGAGCTAAACAAACATTATGGAAATGACCCACCTTTCAACAAGAATTGCACCTTTTACCAAGTGCAGGACAAGAGGGATCATTACCAATGTGTAATTTGGAACCACAACAGAAACATATTTGAGAAGATTTTACTGATCGTCCCCGAGACCATGATTTACCAATTTTGTCTTGCTTGCTAGAAATTGCACAAATGGTTCTATCATTAGAAATACAATCAACAGTGGAACTCTGATTAGCTAAGACTCTGGAAGTATTTATCGACCTCTCAATACCTTTTGTCAGGTCAATAACTTCTTCAAGAGTGGGATTCCGGCAAGCCAAAAGTCTTTCCTGTATTTTTGTGTGAAAACAATAAAAAACAAACTGATCACGAATATAGACATCAACATTAGGTCCAAACTCGCACCTGGATGCTAGAATCCGCAAATTTGCAATATATTCCTCAACAGTTTCATCCGATGATTGCTTGCACATCGCAAAGTTGAATTTCTCTAGCAAAACACTGGATTCATCAGAGTACTGTTTTTTCATTCTTTCCACTCCTTCAATGTAGCAGTTCCATGCGATATCACCTCCGCCTGGTGGAGCAATTGTAGGTAAGTTGTCAAAGATGCGTTGACCTGCAACCCCAAGCTGATTAAAAAGCAAAGCCATTTTCCTATCTGGAGGAAAATCATTTGCACCAATGGTCGTTAAATAATTTTCAAAAATGCGTAACCATTCTGTCCATTTAATATCTGTTTTCCCTGTTTTTTGTACAAATGCTGGAGGTTGCACTATGCCTTGAGCAGCAGCCATAAATGTAGAAGTGTTTAATTAGGATGTCACAAAATAGCAACACCAACAAAAATAAGGGTTCCACACAAACAAATGGTGAAAGTTAGCAGCCAGAAGAACTTTGAAAACACTAGAAACAGTAACTGTGGCACGTTCACAAGGAAACAGCCTCTTAGATTTTAATAGCAACAGAATACACTGCGTTGCCAAACAGTGAAACATCAGTAACTTCAGTCTAAAGCGTGCGGAAGCGTTGCCAGGCAACAAGTGTAAGTGCAGCGGGATATGCGCATGATAAGTGACACGCGCCTCCAAGCAACTTGCGCGAGATCCGTGGAGGAATTCCAAACAACACGCGTTTGTGTTGCTAAGCAACGCGCGTAAGCGCCGTCATGTCCGTGGTGAAATCCAAAAAAGAAATAACAGCACGGGTTGCGTTGCTAAGCAACGCGCACGAGCGCTGTCAACGCCTGCTGAGTCTCGGGAAACAAATAAATAAGGCAGGCTAACCCGGCTCGGAAAGCGAAGCCTGACACAGGAGACAACACCAAAGAAAGCGTCCGAGCAATCCGAGACGCTCAGGAAACGTGCCTTCAAACCATGCAGAAATCCGTCGGTGGGCCTTGAAGTAAGTGATCCGAGGTCCGCCCCACTTCTGGTATCAAACTGTAGTGTGGGAAAAGGACGACCTCGGACACAGAAAATGTAATTGATGAAGAAAGTTGTTTATTCCAAGAAGAACAAGACCCACAACAGAAACTGCTGCCTCAAGCTTCGGGAACAACGGTCATCTGGCCCGTCGTCACCTAAGCTCCCGAATCCCCAACATCCCACCGATTAAAATACCCAACAAAAGAATGTCAGAACAGAACACATTAATACATCACCTATTACAGGCACCCAGAGGAAAGGCTGGAGCATGGAGTCAGTGGGACTGGCTCCCTATGATCTGGGACCCTTTGAGGCCAGGGCCTAGAGGCTGCCTCAGAAGGGAGGGGAGCGAGGGGAGTGCTACCGCACTCCCCCTTTGGAAGCCTGTTTTGTTTGATAAGGGGGTGCTGTCGCGCACCCCCCGCCGCTGTGGGTAGGGACCACGGACTCCATCCCGGGGCCCCCTGCTGCCGAAGAAAAGTCAAGCAGCGCCGTCGTGATCCCTGTGAAAATAGTGAAGAGAGGCTCCGGACCCCACCCTGGGGCCCTAGGAAGAAGGAGTGGGGGGCGCCGTCGTGCATCCCCGCAAGATGGCAACCAGCGGTGGAGGGGCCAGCCAAAAAAGAAGCCGGGGAGCACCATTGTGCTCCCCGTGAAGATGGATCCGAGGGGCCCCAGCCCCCATCCTGGGGCCCCAGCCGAAGTCAAGTCGGGGGGCACCATTGCGCCCTCTGCGAAAATTACCACAGGGAAGATGGTGTCAGGGAGCCTCGTCACGCTCCCCGTGGAGTCGTGGATGGCCCGGGGCCCCAAGTGGAGAAGGAATTCAGGGAGCACCGTCGCACTCCCTGTGGAGGTGTGGAGGGACCCCGGACCTCATCCCAGGGCCCCACAGCTGTCGTGGAGGAAGGGGGAGTGTCGTTGCACTCCCCCAAGCGGCCAGTCCGCCTGCGAGCCTGCGCGCATCTGCCCGCTGGAGCGGGCAAACAGCACAGAGAAGGCTGGCTCCTGCGGCAGCACACGGAGGTGCTGGCCGTGCGGGGAGCCGGCGGGGACGGCCAGGGGTGGGCTCCCTGCACCGCTCTCCAACAAGGGAGCACTTACCTCGTGTGGGGGTGTCGGGGTGGGACCGGGCACCCCCCTGGAAGAAACATCGGTTTTGCCAGCACAGCGGCTCTCCCCGGCGCAGCGGAAGAGCCGCTAATTCCATATGCGGCCGCCTCCAGCATGCTTTGCGGGGCAAGAGCAGGGCTTTAGTCCCTAAACCAGCTTGTGGTGGTCCCAGGGAGCGTGGGCCACCACCAAACCCATGCCCATGGACAGGGGGAGCTGCAGAAGCAGCGCAGCCTCCCCTCAACGCAGTTTGTGCCCCCACCCTAGGTAGGGTGGGACAAAGGAATGATAACCCCCCAAGGGCTCTACATGCTGTTAAAGCACAAGCTTATGTGGACTTTTGTTCTGGCTTGTGAGACTGGGCCTACTAGAGGTGTAAGCTGGTATTACCCAATGTATTCAACTGTTATTTGATGGTCAATTAATAGTAATTTGAAAGCAATCCAAAAGTAATCTAAAAGTAATCTTAATGGTTAAATTGCTTGAACATGGTCTGATATGTTCCCTGTTGATGCTAATGTGAATAATGAGACTGACAGCCATCTCTTGGCAAGATAGATGTACTTAATTACAGATGTAGGTGTGTTCATTCCACATTACTGTCAAATGTTCAAATGTTGCAGGGGGACACCGGGGATTGTTTTGCCATGTGGGTTGTTGGATTATATTCTCCCTTGTAGGAGACATGAGAGATTACACAATGTCCTCCCAGAGTGATTCCATCACTTTGTGTATATTTGTAGATTGTTGCATAGTACTGAGTAGTGTGTGTGGGAGTAATACATGTACTTTTACTTTATCAATTTATTGAGAGTCATGCTTGTGTGCTCGTGAATGGGGATTACTAGCCCACACCACCTCCCTTGAGTAAGCCTTGGACTGCTCTGCAACGCTACCCTATGAGAATCAAGCACTACAATGGGGTGTTTGGTTCCCAGTGGCGGTCGTGTGCGGACTCATTACTTGTGCAGGCCACACAACTAATGACCCACCTTCCAACATAAGGATAATGCCCAATCTTTGTGCAATACATCACCATTTCTCCGGAAACACAAAAATGCAGTAATTGAGAAATGCATGGTGAAAGAGAGTTAAATGGTTTTTGCACACCTAGCGATACTGACATGCAACACTCAGATGTATTTACTGTGCATTTATATTTAACTAAAGTTAACATAGACTTTATTTTAAAATGGCCAACATTAGACTCCCATATTTCTTCTTTCCCTGTTTCTTGCTCTTTATTTTCATTTCAGGAGAAGAGATGTACCAGCAACTTCCAACAATGTATCATTAGTTTTTCTTTCCCATATGCATGTTTATTTTAGCAATTCTTACAGTATGTGTTAATGAGCACCTGTTGAGTACAATTTGGACTGAATGTGTCTTATTATTGTTGCAGATAAATGGAGTCTGAAGGACATTTAGAAAGCTGACATTTTGCTTATACTTGTGAAATTTATGAATTAACTTTATCTTTCCGTTCCTTAAATCTGAACGGTTCTCCTCGTGGAAAGCGTGTAGTTGTCACAAAATGCTAGAGGAGAACAATATGAACGAATGCAATTAAGTCTTAAAGAGAGATGCTCTTTCGTTTTTGCTACGAGAAGCTTTACTCAACTATTGGAGAGAATTTCATTTTCCATTTCCCTGCAGTAAGAGGCCTTCATGCTGACACCTTTTGTCCTGACTCTCCTTTTCGACTTTCCTGTAGCTTAGCAGTGTAGGATGTTCACTTTATTGGAAACTGTTTTTTCCTGTTTTATTTGAGACAACTGTATAACAATGTATCTGTGGCATTCTGTATGTAGAACTTGTATGTAGTACCTTCACTGGAACCTGGTTACGGAACCTGGCTACGGTTACTATGAGAACCTAGTGACAGTAACCAGGTGATCTGACAGTTGGAGGAGAGGAGCAGAGAGAAGGCTTGTGTTGGCTGGGGTGTTTTATATGACTCTTAACTCAAATAAATCACAACGGATTTCATTGTAAATGTGTCACCCCTTATCATTTCAGTATCTTTGCATTTATGGTTTTGAATTGCTTTGAAAGATAAAGACTAATCCAATCATATATTTGCTCTTGGATTATAACTGATCTGATGGTTTGAATTTTTAACTTTGCTAATATTTTTGCTTTCTGAAATCTAATACTCTCTGTTCTTTTTGTGACGCCTAATGTGTGTCACGTTATTGATCTGTAATGATTGTAATGTCACCCTCAGGCGAAACTGAATATTCATAAAGTGAGCGCAGTATGTGCCTGAGTTTGCAGCAAAATGTGCTGGGTGCAAAGCACTCCATCAATGGGCACAGATTTATGACCAGAACCAAAGAGGGAAGTGCAGTCATGTGCACAATGAGAAAAAGACTCAAACCAAGGGCCTCATTTACAAGAAACGGACGCATCGTCAATGATGCGTCACATTTCTTGCGCCTGCCGCACATCCCCCTAACAACACCAGAGATGTGCTGTATTTACAATACAGGGCTCCATGGCACATGTTTTCACAGATGCATCAGAAATTCTGACGCATATATTGGCGCTAAAGTGACATATTGCTGGAGTTGTGTCGTTAAACTGACGCAACCTTAGCAGTGCAAGGAGAATCCCATTGGAGAAAGCTGTGTCAATTCTACGCCTGGTCTGAGCAGGCGGTAAAATTTTGACGCAGTGAAGTCGTAGAGCGACACAGTGAAAAGTTGTGAAGTTTACTGCATCCGTTCTATGTGGTTTTTTCCATGGGAACACCTACCCTTCATACATAGGTATAATGTGACCAGGGCTTTACAAACGGACGCATTGGGCCCAATGCATCAGTTTGTAAATATGGAGCAGTGTAGTGCACTGCTAGCACCGCTCATGGGTAAAAAAAAGTGCGCAGCAGTAGCACAAGGGTCTTATAAATGAGGCCTCAAGAACCTCCTGACTGAGAGCAAGGATATGAACAGCAAGAAAAAGTAAAGAGGAAGAGGAACGGCAACTCAAATGCGAAAGAAGGGTGACCTAAAACAGGAACTCTAGCAGGCATTAAAAAGAGACTAATGTGCAAAAAATATCTATTGATCCATTTGTGAGAATTTGTGAAGTGCAACCATTAACCCTTAGAGAGGTCTCCTGTTTCTACACTTCTAAACCAGATGAAACCAAAAAAACTGAAACAGAAACCTAATGTAGATTATGGCCAAAATGCCAGGTTGATACCAGCTTTTTGAATCTCCTAAGGTTTCTTTAATCTCTAGGGGCTTCAGGAAGTTTATTCCACAAAGAAGAACATAGCACTCTGAACGTTCTTCCACCTAAGAACCCTGATTGCGCCCTGAGCGTTTCGGAGGCTGAACACAGAGTGTAACAGGGCATATTGTGAGTAATGTGTGCAGCAAAACAGCCAGAGAGACCAAGGTAAAACATTTTGTGAACCAAACAGAGGGCTTCAAAACAACCCTTTTTCAAATAAATAACCAATGGATGTGGCTAAATTCAGACAAAACATGATCAAATGTACGCAAGTTGAATATTCCTCTAGTGGCGGTGTTTTAGATATGTTGCAGCTTACTGAGGTTTTGGTAGTTGTGGCAAAAAATGAAATTCCAGTAGTCAATGTGTGAATTAATGAAGACATTGATAGAGGAAATTCTATGATTCAAAAAATAAAAAGGGAGAATTCAATAGAGAGATCATAAATGAAAAAAACAAACTTTTGTGGCTGACTAAACCTATTTATTTTAACGTTTGGGCCAGAGCAACAAAATACAAGTTAAACAGAAGTGGAGATGATGATCCTTGAAGGACCCTCCAGTGATTGTGAAGTCAGGTAAATGGTGAGTGAGGATCTAGTGATTAGCAGTGTCGATGCCACTGACAAACCTAACTGAATCGGTCCTAAAAAAATGCTGTTCTCATCACCATTTTGAGTTTGTCCAGAACTGAGACCACAGCTATTTTAGTGCAGAATCCAGGCAGAAAGCCAGATTGTGTAACATCTAAATAGAGAATTTATTTTGACAAAGCACTGAAGTTTGAAGATAGCTCTTCTTTAAATTAATTTTGCAATCAAGGGAAACAAGGGAGCGGGAGGAAAATAGGCTATTTGAAGGGTATAAAGAAGCTTTCTTAAGTAATGGCCTAATAACCACCATTTTAAGGTCAGGAGGCAAGGATCCTGTAGGTACTAAAGAGGTAATAATGCGCTGGTTCATGGGAAATACTGTGCCTGTTAATATTTTCAGAATCTTCCCAAGACAAATATCGATAGGCGAGCACAGAGGGTTACTTTCTATCAATAGGTCATGGGTTTCGACCAAAGTGAACAATTTAAAATGTCAGATTCAAACACACGTGAGCAAAAGGAATGGGATAAAGTTTGTGAGAGACAGATGACAGGGGATCACTAACATGGAGAAAAGACCAGAAAGACATGGATGACAGTGTTAATAAAATGTAGCTTAAATACAGTGGCATATACAAGGAAAATAAGAGGGTCGCTCTAGGAATCAGGGTCCACAGCCATGTACAGACTCATACATGACTTACAATAGACATGAAAACACAGAAAAGTAGTTGGAGAAAAAACATTTATCAAAAACAAACAGCTGAGATGGGGCATAGACAGTGGAACACAGACTTAGAAGGCGCCTTTAGAGTTATTTGGCTTGGAGTACAGGTAAAAACGTATGGAATGGAAAAGGTATGGAATGCAGACATAGAGATAGGAGACATGAAACAAAAGACGATTTACCGAGAGCTCCAGTTTGTCTGGTGCCTAGAAAAACTATATGTTCTCTACTCACACTGCTTCCTTAGTGACTGATTATTTCTTTCTTAGCAGCAAGCAGTTATTGAAGGAGGTACTCGTTTGTGTTATTTGGTGTAAAGTCATTCACAATTCGAGAAAATGCTTATGCTTGGTCCTTTTGTCATACTTTCTTTATTCCAAAGCCTTTCTGCACAATTTCATCCTCAGATGATAGGCATTTCACAAGATAATCAAGACAGGAGACGCTGACTGGAAGCAGGGGAACGGGCACCTGGAATTCAAACACAGAGCGAGAGGGAGCAATCCTGGAAACAGTAGGATCCAGAAAGGAGAGAAGACATGCTTGACACATGGTGAGTAGAGTAACAGACAGAGATGAACACGGGAACCTACCTTTCTAGTAGCAATTAAATGTCCATACAACGTAATGATATCATAATTTGGTAAAAAGAGAAAGAATGTTATTCAACACATTCTTACGGTCAGATGTTCTATTTATTTATTGAGCCATATTAAAAACCAATCAAGTCAGCGGGCTTTAGGTGTTATATGATTACAGTAGAACCTATGCAAATAATGGACTATATGTTTAAGACAAAACAGAACAAATAATGGTCCTAACTTTAAGTTAAAATATGCTAGGATGTCCATAAACCATACAAAGGCATTATGTAACCATTGTGAAGCAATGAATCCCCTAAAGTTTTGCTAATGACATTGCTTAATACCACGTACCACTTAAAAAATGTACGACTTAAAAAAGGAAGAATTGCTAATTATGGTCCGCTTTCACAACACCTGAATAAAGAATTGTAGTTCTGACCAACTCTTCTGTGCAGCTAACTGTAACTGATAAGATATTAACTCACCTCCTCAAAGCGCTAATAAATGCCTGTTTCTAAGAGCTCACCAGAGATTATAAATGTTCAGCAGAAGACGATGCACTCTTTGCACATTCCGGTATGCCGACCTTAGCAGATGATTGAGTGTTGGAAATGGCCCTTTCTGCACTGTTATCCCCAAACATTTTTGCCTTTCTATTTCTCTGACCCTCTTTTTGTTGGCTTTAGGACTCTGGACACTTTACCACTGCTAAAGTGCATGTGCTCTCACCCCTAAAACTTGGTATAATTGACCTACACCTGTTTTCCATATTTAATTTACCTGAAAGTCCCTTGTAAATCAAATCACTAACATTTATAAAGCGTGCTACTCACCCGAGAGGGTCTCAAGGCGCTAGGGGAAGGGGGTTACTGCTGCTCGAAGAGCCAGCTCTTGAGTTGCCTCCGGAATGCGAGGTGGTCCTTGGTGGTCCTGAGGTTGGTGGGGAGGGAATTCCATGTCTTGGCCGCCAGGTAGGAGAAGGATTTCCCACCTGCCGTGGTGCGGAGGATGCGAGGGACGGTGGCGAGTGCGAGGTTGGCGGAACGAAGTTGACGGGTGGGCGTGTAGAAACTGAGGCGACGGTTGAGGTATTCGGGTCCCTTGTTGTGGAGGGCTATGTGTGCGTGGGTGAGGAGCCGGAAGGTGATCCTTTTGTTGACGGGAAGCCACTGCAGGTGTCTCAGGTGGGCAGAAATGTGGCTGTGCGGGGTATGTCGAGGAAGAGGCGGGCGGAGGCGTTTTGTATTCGCTGCAGACGTTTCTGGAGTTTAGCGGTGGTTCCTGCATATAGGGTGTTACCGTAGTCCAGGCGGCTCGTGACAAGGGCGTGGGTCACTGTCTTTCTGGTGTCGGCGGGGATCCAACGGAAGATCTTTCGGAGCATGCGGAGGGTGAGGAAGCAGGAAGATGATACAGCGTTGACTTATTTGGTCATGGGGAGAAGTGGGTCCAGGATGAATCCGAGGTTGCGTGCGTGGTCTGAGGGGGTTGGTGCGGTGCCAAGGGCCGTGGGCCACCAGGAGTCGTCCCAGGCGGACGGGGTGTTTCCGAGGATGAGGACTTCCGTTTTGTTTGAGTTCAGTTTCAGACGGCTGAGTTTCATCCATTCTGCGACATCTTTCATTCTATCTTGCAGGTTGGTCTTGGCGCTGGTGGGGTCCTTGGTGAGGGAAAGTATCAGCTGAGTGTCGTCGGCGTAGGAGGTGATGTTGATGTTGTGTTTGCGTACGATGTCGGCGAGGGGGCTCATGTAGACATTGAAGAGAGTCGGGCTGAGCGTGGAGCCTTGTGGGACACCGCAGATGATCTCGGTGGGGTCTGAGCGGAATGGAGGGAGGTAGACTCTTTGGGAGCGGTTGGAGAGGAAAGAGGTGATCCAGTCCAGGGCCTCTCCTTGGATACCGGTGGAGCGGAGGCGGGATATTAGGGTTCGGTGGCAGACGGTGTCAAAGGCAGCCGAGAGGTCGAGTAGGATGAGGGCGGCTGTTTCTCCGTTGTCCATCAGAGTTCTGATGTCGTCTGTGACTAAGATGAGGGTGGTTTCTGTGCTGTGATTGGCTCGGAATCCGGATTGAGAGGGGTCGAGTAGGTTGTAGTCTTCAAGGAAGTTAGTAAGTTGCTTGTTGACGGTCTTCTCTATGACTTTGGCAGGGAAGGGGAGGAGCGAGATGGGGCGGACGTTCTTCAGGTCGCTGGGGTCCGCCGTAGGTTTCTTCAGTAGGGCATTGACTTCTGCGTGTTTCCAGCTCTCGGGGAAGGTGGCAGAAGCAAACGAGCTGTTGATAATGGTCTGGAGGTGCGGGCGATGATGTTGTCGGCTTTGTTGAAGATGAAGTGTGGGCAGTGGTCTGAGGGGGCACCGGAGTGGATGGAGTTCATGGTAGCTTTGGTCTCTTCCGTGCTGATGTGAGTCCAGGCGTTGAGGGTGATGGCTGGGGTTGTAGGTTCTGTGGTGGTTGGCTGGGTCTGGTGTCCGAAGCTGTCGTGTAGGTCGGTGATCTTACGATGGAAGAGGGTGGCGAGGGAGTTGCAGAGGTCTTGTGAGGGCGTGATGGTGTTGGCGATTGGATTGGAGAGCTCTTTGACAATGTTGAAGAGGTCTTTGCTGTTGTGAGTGTTCTTGTCCAGTCTGTCTGTGAAGGAAGTTCTTTTGGTGGCGCGGATCAGTTGGTGGTGTTCGCGGGTGGTGTTTCTGAGGGCAGACATGTTTTCAGCAGTGTGGTCCTTGCGCCAGGCTTTCTCGAGGGTGCAGACGTTTTTTTTGGATTCCTTGAGGGTGTTTGTGAACCAAAGAGGTTTCCTGGTGTTGGTCTGTCTTGGGAGGCGTCTGAGGGGTGCGAGGTTGTCCGCGCAGTTGGTGATCCAATGCATGAGGCTGAGGGCTGCGTCATTGGGGTCGGTGGAGAAGGTGGGTTGGTTGTCGCTGAGAGTTGAGAGAAGCTGTTCTGTGGGGATTTTGTTCCAATGTCTGTGTGGGATGGGTTGTGTGCGGAGGTGGAGAGTCTCGATTCGGAAGGTGAAGTGGACACATCTGTGGTCGGTCCAGTGTATTACGGAGGAGTGGCTGAAGGATACGTGGTTGCTGGCGGAGAAGATGCGGTCAAGCGTGTGTCCGGCGATGTGGGTGGGGGTGTTCACCAGTTGCTTGAGACCGAGGTTGGCGAGGTTGTCGAGCAGGGCGGTGGTGTTGGGGTCGTTGTTCTGTTCCAGGTGGAAGTTGAGGTCGCCGAGGAGGCTGTAGTCCAGCGAGGCAAGGGCGTGCGGGGAGATGAAGTCAGTGATAGAGTCGCTGAAGAGGGCGCGTGGTCCAGGGGGTCTGTAGATGAGAGTTCCTCTGAGGGTGGTCCTGGGATCGGTGTGGATTTGGAAGTGCAGGTGTTCGGCGGCGAGGGGGGTGTCTTCGGTGGAGGTGGTAACGTTGATGGAGTCCTTGAAGACGATGGCGATTCCTCTACCGACTTGGTTGATGCGGTCTCTCCTGGAGATCTTGTAGCCGTCGGGGATGGCTATGGCGATGTCAGGGGCCGAAGAGGCATTCATCCAGGTCTCAGTGATGAAGGCGACGTCCGGTGCTGTGGAGTTCAGGAGGTCCCATAGTTCAATGAAGTGCTTGTGGACGGAGCGTGCATTGATCAGGATGCATTTGAGGTGGTTGTTGGAGTGTGGGCTGGCAGGCGGGGTGGTTTCGCGGTGGAAGGTGAGTTTGCAGGTGAGGCATGCGAAGGGTCCATGGGTGCGTTTGGGGTTGGCTAGGAATCAGGTACTGGAGCGCCCCGGGTTGAGGGCGTGGAGGGTGTTGGGGTCGTACCGGTGCTGTGGGGTTTGGGAGTGCTGGGGGCCAGGGGTCGTGGCGCTGGGCACGGTCCAGGCGCGGACGGGTGCAGACGGGCTTGCCTTTGGTGCTCCTTCGGCGCGCCAGCGGCGCGGCCGCACAGTGGCTGCCATAAGAAGGAGGAGGATGGGAGGAGGGGTCAGCTGGGGGCGGGAGGGGGGGCGACGAATGGGAGCAGGGGGGGCAGGGCCGAGCAGGAGGTGGCGGCGGGAAAGAGGAGGGTGGGGGGGTCAGGTAGAGGGGAGGGGAGAAAATATAGGGGAGGGGGGATTACAGAGGAGGAGGGGAGTCAGGAAGAACAGAAGAGGAGAAGAGAGAAGAGTCAAGAGAGAAGAGTCAAGAAGAAGAGTAAAGAAGAAGAGGAGAGAAGAGTCAAGAGAGAAGAGCGACGAGTCAAGAGAGAAGAGTCAAGAAGAAGAGTCAAGAAGAAGAGGAGAAGAGTCAAGAGAGAAGAGAGAAGAGTCAAGAAGAAGAGTCAAGCAGAAGAGGAGAGACCTGAGAAGCAGAGGGGAAGCGTCCAGAAGATGAGGAGAGGCCACAGAGGAAGAAAAGGAACACGCAGAGAAAAGTACAGAAGAGGAGAAGAACACGCAGGTCGGGGTGCAGGGAAGAACACAGATGAAGAAAGAAGAAAAGAACACGCAGGTCGGGGTGCAGAGAAGAAAGAAGAACACAGATGAAGAAAGAAGAAATAACACGCAGGTCGGGGTGCAGCGAAGAACACAGATGAAGAAAGAAGAAAAGAACACGCAGGTCGGGGTGCAGAGAAGAAAGAAGAACACAGATGAAGGAAGAAGAAAGAACACGGAGGTCGGGGTGCAGAGAAGAACACAGATGAAGAAAGAGGAAAGAACACGCAGGTCGGGGTGCAGAGAAGAACACAGATGAAGAGAAAGAAGAGAGAACGCGTAGATCGGGGTGCAGAGAAGAAAGAAGAACACAGATGAAAAGCAGGTGAGGAAGAGGAGCGGGGCCGAGGAAGAGCAGAACACGCAGCAAGTGGGCTGCAGAAGAGGAGCAGAGAGCGAAGGGAAATGGACAGCATAGGTGCGGAGAGAGGTTGGAGGAGAGAGCGGAAGGCAGAAGACAGAAGTACAGGAAAAGAGAGGTGAGTAGCGCGGGGCTGGGTGAGGGGCTGGGCGGGGGGAGTACTTACGTTTTTTAGCAGGTCTTGCTGGGAGGTGTCAGGAGCCTGGGCTGGTGGAGCTGCAGCGGCAGGGGGAGCGACCTACCCTCGGGTCAAGGGTCGCTGACTCTGCCGCGCAGCGGCCGCCATAAGAGGGAGGAGGAGGGGAGGAGGGGTCAGCTGGGGGCGGGGGCGGGAGGGGGGGCGACGAATGGGAGCAGGGGGGGCAGGGCCGAGCAGGAGGTGGCAGCGGGAAAGCGGAGGGTGGGGGGGTCAGGTAGAGGGGAGGGGAGAAAAGATAGGGGAGGGGGGATTACAGAGGAAGAGGGGAGTCAGGAAGAACAGAAGAGGAGAAGAGAGAAGAGTCAAGAGAGAAGAGTCAAGAAGAAGAGTAAAGAAGAAAAGGAGAGAAGAGTCAAGAGAGAAGAGCAACGAGTCAAGAGAGAAGAGAGAAGAGTCAAGAAGAAGAGTCAAGAAGAAGAGGAGAAGAGTCAAGAGAGAAAAGAGAAGAGTCAAGAAGAAGAGTCCGGCAGAAGAGGAGAGACCTGAGAAGCAGAGGGAAAGCGTCCAGAAGATGAGGAGAGGCCACAGAGGAAGAAAAGGAACATGCAGAGAAAAGTACAGAATAGGAGAAGAACACGCAGGTCGGGGTGCAGAGAAGAACACAGATGAAGAAAGAAGAAAAGAACACGCAGGTCGGGGTGCAGAGAAGAAAGAAGAACACAGATGAAGAAAGAAGAAAGATCACGCAGGTCGGGGTGCAGAGAAGAACACAGATGAAGAAAGAAGAAAAGAACATGCAGGTCGGGGTGCAGAGAAGAAAGAAGAAAGAACATGCAGGTTGGGGTGCAGAGAAGAACACAAATGAAGAAAGAGGAAAGAACACGCAGATCGGGGTGCAGAGAAGAACACAGATGAAGAAAAAGAAGAGAGAACACGTAGATCGGGGTGCAGAGAAGAAAGAAGAACACAGATGAAAAGCAGGTGAGGAAGAGGAGTGGGGCCGAGGAAGAGCAGAACACGCAGCAAGTGGGCTTCAGAAGAGGAGCAGAGAGCGAAGGGAAATGGACAGCAGAGGTGCGGAGAGAGGTTGGAGGAGAGAGCGGAAGGCAGAAGACAGAAGTACAGGAAAAGAGAGGTGAGTAGCGCGGGGCTGGGCGAGGGGTTGGGCGGGGGGAGTACTTACGGTTTTTAGCAGGTCTTACTGGGAGGTGTCAGTAGCGTGGGCTGATGGAGCTGCAGCGGCAGGGGGAGCGACCTACCCTCGGTAAAGTGGTATACCATCTACCCAGAGCCTGTAAATTAAATCTACAGTGGGCCTGCAGCACAGATTTGGCCACCCTCAGAAGTAGCCTTTCAAATCTGTTTCAGGCCTGCGACTGAAGGGCGTGCATGCCCAGTTTTCTGTCACACTGACTTGGCAAGTCAAACTACTTGTCAATGCCTAAACTCCCTTTTTGCTACACCTAAGTCACACCTGAAGTAGGCCCCAGATAGTACCTTGGAACTGAGTCTGAATCTCTTCCAGGGGCACTGCTGGACTGCACAAAGGACTCATCTAGACTGCTCTTGTTTTGTTGCCCTGCTGCCTGGTGTCTGGTGGGTGGCCCAAAGGACTCATCTGGATTACTTTTCTATATGTCACCCTGCTGCCGGCTGCCCTCCTGACTTTGACTAACCTAGACATTGCTTGTACCTGGAACCAGATGCTGCAGGAGAGGACTCTTGTGCTGCAAGGGCCATTGGACCGACTTGCTGTTGTGCTGATCTGTGGCTAGCTGAGCCCCAGGAAGGACTACCCCTTCGCCTGCAAGGACCCTGGTGTGCTGGCTTGCTGCTTGGCCCTGCCTGGCATTCCTCAGTTGTCTCCAGGGACTGGGTCATGTGCCCCTGTTCAAACCCTGTTTTTCAATTTGTTAGTGCTGGGAGAGCAGTAGACGAGGTGCTGGAGGGCCACCCGATGCTGAGGAGCCCGGCTTGACGTTTTTGCAACAACGTGAGGAAAGTGCTCTAGGTCCAGAACGCATGGACAGAGGTGAGGAGCTCGGCCGGAGTGCTCCTGGTCCACCGCCTCGTGGCTTCACTCTATCCTGCTGGTTTGCGGCTCACTGTGAAAGGGGAGCGTGCCTGACCTTTGCAGTGTTCACACGCCCCCCTCCTTTGTATTCCTTCTCCTTTTGGCGAGAGGGGGATTGCGACGTGCAGAAAACAGGGAGGAGTGCCATCCTACAGTGCCCCTAGGATGCCAGGGAGCAGCAGCATCACCCTGTCAGAAATCCAACTAGTGGGGGCCCACCTCTGCAGCCAACAGAGGGAAACCAACATCATGTCACATATGCTGGCTCGGAAGGACCGAGCACAGCATTCCTGATTGCTTTTTGCTGACAGGCGCGCGGTCCAGCCAGAGGGAAAGCTCTTGTCCTGGTCGCCGCAAGCCATGTTAGGCTGCCTTCTCTCTGGTAGAAGTGCCACAGTTTGGGTGTCCCAAGTAGCGGACAGCTGCCTGGAAGGTTCGCTGGGTGCTCAGCTTAACCTAGGGTACACAGAGAGGTCTCCCCACTGTTAGGAGAGCCGCGCATGCCATTGTTCCCTTCCCAACAGTAGAATTACTTGGGATTGCGGGGGGCTTGTTTGTTTTGAGCTGAAACTCGGCAGATGGCACAAAATCCTCAATGAAGGCCCCGTCCCACTGGGGGTCATTTTACTGCCCTAATGTAGCCGGCGCATAGGAGCTCCTGGATTCTCACCCCCTATATCTTCTGAAAGGGGTACAGATACACTGTACTTATGCAGACTCAGACATTGCTGGGGTTAGACAACCACCTTACTGATGATTAAAGTATGATGATACTGTGATCATTCATGTGTGTTCTCACCCTAACCTAACTGCTATATTTCCATGACCTGATGTGAGTTATATGTCGTTCTTACCTTGTTGAGGGTGACGTGCATATTTTCAGGATCTGCCTTATATACATTAGGAGGGTGTGCTTTTTAGCACATGTGCAATATAGAAGTGTTCCCTTTTATTTGCATTCATGATGATGATCTGAGAACTGATGACTTAGCAGAATATTACTTATTTTGGTCTGTGGTGTTTTGTGTGCAATACAGTTTATTTTTACATAATTTATCGTGGAGTCTCTTTTGTGGTGTATTTATTGTGTCACTAGTGTGAGTGCGTTTGCACAACACATGATCTCTGGGGATAAGCCTAACTGCTCTGAGCCAAGCTACGGGGTGGGCACAGGTTGTCTTTGATGTGTAACCTACTCACCCTGACTAGAGTGGTGGTTTCTGGCTGGCTGAAGTGCATACCCTAGCCAACCAGAAATCCCATTTCTAACATTAAGCTTCCTCGCCATCAAGACTGCAGCAACGTTTTCACACTCACAGTCACCCAGAAAGTTTTTGTGAGCTGAACAGAGCATTGAGCATGAAGGGAAGCAGCAGGACTTTGGATTTCAGCACTGAGCAAAGGATGTAAAACTCTAGCTTTATCTTCATGTGCCAAACAACACAATGATTTTTATAGAGGGGCATGGACAAGCCTTACAAACTACCCTTTCTAAAATTATGGTTTGCCAGAGAATTTTATTTGAGGCTCCTAATCTAAAATGAAGTAGAATCCCTTACTGTGATGTCAGTTCCTGGTTGAATCATATTAAAGGAGGCATTTACAGGTGATGGATGCATCACAGCACATTTGTTTCCATATTTTTCATCATGTTCACCACCCCTTGGAACTATTTTTGTCCCTGTGTTTATTTCTTCTTGCAGTTTGAACTTTCACTGAATCCATTTCTAAATATTCTTGCTTACCTGTTTCCTCTTCTAGGATGTCTAGCAGAGGTAGGTGCCTTGCTAATAACTTCGGCATTAATCTTCATCTTCAATCAAGAGCTACAAGATTGGTAGAGAAACTTGTTACCTTCTGTGTTTTTTCCTCCTAACTGGAACCCTGTTAAGAAAACAAGTAACACTTTTCACATGTACTATTAAGTGTAGGGTGGCAATATAGCTGGTGTTGGCAAATCAACCTTTCCTCAGCAATCAAGAAGAGAACTCAAGAGATGCCTCAGAGTCTATTACTTGACAGTAACAGAGTCCCACAAGACATGAGATTGGTCCCTCATTACTAGGGTGGGTGAAATTTGCATATTATGCACTTGCATAATTATACAAAAGTTTGCAAATACACAAAATTATGTGACATTATGCAAAAATCAAAACAGTATTTAGCGCTATATTTTAGCACGAAATGCATCCTCACATCCATTTTGTAACAGAGTATGCATTTCGGGCCAAATAGCGCAAAAAATAGCTGCTCACGTTATTGTCATTTGTGTTGTTCTCATGCTCCCTTACTAAAATTTTGACATAAATGCAGTGTAATTACGTCACATGGTGTAACGGCATAATGTAGGAAATTTCATATAACAATCATAAGATTATGCCAGCGTTAACATATGTATCAACCCGGCCTACTCACTGCAGCAAATTACTTTTCCAAGGAACACAAAACACTTAGGGCCATATGTACGAACACATTTTCCCATAGACATAGAATGGGTAAAACTCTTTGATATATCCGGCCCTTAGCCTTTATGACACTAAAACTTTCATTATGCAGACTGACAACAAACACCAGAACACCTTCGACCCATAGCTCCTTCATATGAAAGGACATAAGAGGGATTTTGTGTGTAATTGTGACACTGATGACATTCCCACAAACAAAATCCCTATGGCACATACAGATCCAACCACATTACTGAACCTTCAACAGATCACCCAAAGCAAGGACACGCATCTCAGGCATAGAACCAACCAATCCTCTACTCGGCATGCTAAGTAGGGAGACAAATGATGCTCTTCAACACAGGAAAAAGTATCAGGAACACTTGAAACAAGTTTTGAACGAAATCCCTCATATCCGCACAAAAAGTTTAATTTAACCCATAAGCAGTCAAATGTATTTTCGTAGCTGGCCCAACGGTACACACCAGCACCTCCAGCCTTCACACATGAAGCTTTGAGTAGTTTAGTAGTCATTGGCTTAATCAATGTGTAGTCAGCCTTTAGACACCCTTGAATGTGAGACATCTTCTGAGCGAACAGCTGTCCCATCTTGGGAGTGTCCAAAAATACTGCTTACCTGGAGGACCCTAGCAGAAATGCCCTGAAGCCCCTCAAATACTCGAGGAAGTAAGTGTTGACATTGGTGTAGGAATGCTTTATGATAACTCAGTCCCCGCCCCCAGGAGATGCAATTAGTAGTGGTGTGGCGTGACTGGTTGTCCTGTGTGTAAGGTAATGGAATAATGTGGTAATGTGATATGCCTGTAAATGCATGGGCTGTGTAAGCATGCTGTCGAATGCTGAGTGTAGGTGCTAAGAGGATGAGATCACACATGGAAGAATGGGGTCTGTGTGCTGTAGATATCACAACAGTTAAGGGTGGTTGTAGGGAGTATAGAGCCCTGACAGGAGCTATGAGGCTGTGGCTTTAAGGGCCTATAGTGGAATAAAGAGCTTAATTAATCTGTAAAATGAGTCAGGGGTATTATGAACACCCCACTTTAGCAACTTGAGTAGGGGTTGGGGGCCATAGGGTAGTTGTGAGAAAACTGAAACATGTTAATTGATGTTTATGGCACTTTTGATTTTGATCCAAAGCTCATAAATACCACCTCTTGCAGTGGAAGCAAGGGAGGACTGATGGGAGGAAAGAACATAGAGAAGGGTGGGTGGATGGGAAGAACGACCAGTGTCGAGAAGGATTCAGAGAGGACAAATGGATGTACAGATCGAGAAATGGATGCATGGACGCATGGATGCACATATTGATGGATGAAGGGACGATTGGGGTGAAAGATGTATTAAGAAAAGGAATTAGGAGAGAAAACGTGCAAAGAAGAGTGGATAGAAAGAAAATAGGATGAATGGAGTGAAGTTTGAAACGGAGGAAGAAAGGTGATTGAGGCTGCGATGGAGGCTGGAGGGAAGGACGCACAGATGGATTGGAGAAGGAAGGATGTATGGATGCAAAGTGAGAAGGGAGGGTGCATGGTTAATGGAAGGAAGGAAAATACAAGGATGGAGAGAAGAAGGATAGATGGATAACAATAATTTAGGATGGATGGATGGATGGATGATTTTAAAAAGAAAGAAGGATGGATGGAAATGGCGGAAAGAAGGAAGAAAAACAAGGTTGAAAGACATCACAAAGAAAGATTGACAAAAGGAAGGACACATAGAAGACCGAAAGAAGAAGGGAGAGACAGATGGAAGGAATTTTCAGACATTCAGAATTCCCTCAGTGGAAGCAATATCCCAAATGGCTGCCTTCGCATACATTACCTGCTCACTCAGTGCTGTTTTAAATACAGTTTAGCTACTCCCTTTCCCTTGCTACAACTACAACACATGCCTAGGACAACATCTATGTTTCTTACTTGCAGCATGATTAGAACTCTGAATTCATTGAGGACAATGTGGCCTGTACTATTTGATTTCATAAGGATGCAACCTGGAATGACACTGACAAAAACATTTGACACTTCTGCTAAAGCCTACTGCAAAACCCATATGAGGAGACAGCACAAGTCAATTGCAGAACGGAAAGTCGGCTAATCAGATTCCAAACAAAACTAGCACTTCAGCAGTTCTCAAAGTCCCCAGTACTGCTCTATACTGAAAACATGCACTTGCACCATGTTTCTGGAATTGCTGAAAGGAACATTCTGAAATGTGTAAATTAGACAGTCATGTAACAATGGCCAGATGGAGCACTCGAGAATGTAATCGATTATCAGGGGAATTCTCACCTAGGTTGGTTAACCCAGGAACCATCCCTAATCGACGAAGGACAGCTTGCTTTGACCCAGACAGTTTTATTTTTCGCTTCCAATTACCTTATTAATTTATAGACTTTTGGCGTGTTAATATAATCCCAGCCATGATCAACTCTCTAATTGTGTAAACTACATGAAGCAGTCTACCTCGCTATTTTGGTTAAAAAACAATGTTCCATAGGGGCCAAGCCTCCTAGCTGGGTCGGATACCTTAGTAGAGTAATGTATCTGCTCAGGCATTTGTGTTTGACTCCATAGTCATACGTTTGAATCCTGGCGGGCGCACTCAGGTTTAGTTTGTTTTGATGTTCATAAAAAGAATACAATGGGTTGGGTAGCAATAGAAATCTGTTACTGAATGCCTCAGTACTCCACTGGGGGGGGGGGGGGGGGAGTGTGCATTACAAAAAAATAGGTTATATCTGTTGTAATAGCAAATAGATAACTTCAGTAAATAATGCGCTTGTTTGTAATCTCTTGATCACAAGTTTAAATCGTTACAAATGACCGCAGGGGGGGTAATGTACATGGTAGAGAGTACCCAGTATAACCCGTATGTCCGTGTATGTCAAAGCTTCATCTCTTAATTAGGCAGATGAGGAGTTAACAGGTTTTTATGGATAGCCTAGTATAGCGTGCACGTCACAAGTTTCAACCCTGGTGAAATTGCTCGGAGCGTTCTGGCTCAATGGGTTATGCACACATCGGAAGCACCTGCATTTTACTTACAGAACATATGTACCTTTGCAGATTGTAACTCAGTCTTTCAATATTTTCAAGTGGGTAAAGTGAGTACCATTGAGGGGACCAATAAACCCATGATGTTTGCAGCTATTTTTGTTGCCCCTCTTCATTCTCGTAGTTTTCTGACTCACATTTTCTTCTCTGTTGCATTGGAAGTCAGTTGTATTTCCTGGAGATTTCAGTTTATCTCTCGGCCTACTTGTGAGGTGCCTGAAAGAGTATGTCTTACTTTCTCGCAACTGCTGAGTCTCGAGACATGCTGTGTCACTGGCCACCTACGTCCCCTTGACTTCCAGCACCTTCTTGGCCAGGACATTCTTACAAAGGAACTACAGTTTGTCTTTTGAGTGAGGTATTTAATTCTGGGTGCTTTGGTGAGGTGTGAAATGGATCTCCTCCAGTAGGGGCCAGCACAGGGCACACCAGTGTGATATGAGTACCAACAAGGGTACCCGATGTCTGCAGACTACACCAGTCAAGACGATTCATCGGAACCGGGGGAGGACAGAAAGGAATTAGGACTGGTGTGCAACCACTACTTGCATAGAATGCAAAGTGCACGCGCCCGCTGCTCTGTGTGTCTCATTCTTGCTGAAATGCATCTTCAGGCCACTGGGCAATCCCATATGTATGCTTACCCTCATGTCTAACAAGAGATAAGTGTAATTGTATAATTGTTATTAGGGTCGCATGAGCCTACGCGACTGGTGCTATGTGTCTCACATATTTTATTGTGTATGCCACCAAGGCTCTCCTGAAACTGTCAGTTCTCGCCACCTCCCCTTTGAAATCCGTATAATTATTAATCAGGACTACTCTGTGTTAAATTGTAGAATCTCACCTCTTAATTCTGAGATTCACCTTCGTTCTAGCACAAATAGCACAGCACTATTTATGCGTTAGTACTGTATGTTCCTTTAAGTCAGCTCAAATTCACATTTCGTCACAATTGTGGCGCTACGCTTTCTTGTTTGTGCCACCTTATGTGTGAGGCAGTAATAGTAAACAAACAATTTCAATGCAACGGGTCTCACATTTGTTCGAGTTAGAGCTATTAGCGTTGTAAAGCAAACAAATCGCAGCTCATAGCGCTATGTAAATCGCACTGCGTGGAAAATAAACGGATAAAGTAGTCCGAACTCCAGGCTGAAAACATCGAGCCTCGTATGTTTTTGGTAGGTGCTGTGTAGGTGGGCTAAACACCGGAAAAGGCATCACATATGCATGCCTTTCACAAATGAAAGCAAGCGGGTTTCAAAAGGCAGGCCCACGAATCAATGTAAGTGACTAGTGGTGTGGTCCTGTGTTGGTGACGACACCACAGGCACGGGCGTGGTTTTAGGGCAAAAGAGAGATTACAGAATGGACTGAGCACTTTGTGCTCGCCCATAAAAAACAGTCTGGAGCCACCTGGAGAGTAACAGCCGTTAGTAAAGAACACGAGCGTGACGTCAGCTGTTGTAGGGCTGGGCCGCGAGCTCCTGTTTATTGCACGCTTGGAGACGGAACTCGTTCCTCTGTTACTTCCACGCACTGCTGTGCTCTCCACGTGAGAGCCCAGATTACACATTATCAGTGCTCACTGCATGTGTTACAGTCATGTGGCAACACCAGCGGTGTCAAATAACAGCCAAAAGATGACATCATGAGTGCCCAGGGCAGTCTCGATGAGAAAAGAGACCGCCTACACGTGGTTTGTCAATAAGAGTTTGTCAAGGAAATAATAATTGACAAGAAGGCAGAGAGGAGGGTAACAGTGGTCCTACGGACTGAGAAGCGAGAGTGGCTGTAGTATCTGTGTTACAGAGGAATGCGATGGATAGTAATGGTCCACAGTATGAGTGAAATATTGCATCTGTCTACCGCAGTGACAGCAACAAAGTAAGCATGAGTGAAGCACAGCCTGTGCACCTCGCCTCGAGATGTGCGGCTTGTCATTCCCACCGCTACTGATGCAGAGTTGAGGTAGTAGTCGGAGGTAGTTTCCTTTGTGTGAGAAACAGTTGAGGAGCACGGTCAAGTGCATGGGCGTAGGGAGTGTGGGGGACGCCGGGGATGTACCCCCCCCAGATTTTGGAGGGTGGGGGACACGGGGGACGAAGGTGGGGGGGACAAGGGGACAAAAAATGTCCCCTCTCACTTCTATTGTTCAGAGGGCCATTAGCGCAAAAAGCGCTACTTATAATGCCCTGTACGGACCATCCTCCAATCTGATGGTAGCAGACTGAAGGTGAGTCCAGAGGCCCCCTGCGCCCTCTGCCATTTTGTTTGTCCTGTTCACAGCTGTGGGCATTAAGGGTGCTCATAAGAACAAAGGGCACGAGGAGGAGAAAAGAGTTTTTGATGATTACTGTCTGCATCACCTGAGGCCTTGAAGAGGAGCACTGCAGGACGCCTTCAAGAGGAACTGCAAGACAATAAGGAAGATCTAAAGAGGAAAAACAGTCCCACTCACCCTGATGCCTGCAGGCTAGAAAGGAGACTCTGTGAAACACAAGATTTGTATTTGCATAAGATCACACCAGTTGGTGAAACAGCGAAGTCGAGATTGAGCCCAGATTTTACCTTTTCACACAACAATTTAGCTATTAGAAGGGTATATTGTTCTAACATTTATGTTTAATGTTTTGTTATCTAGGTAATGAAGGGCTTGATTACAGCTTGGCTAACAGGGAGAAGCCATATTTCATTTTGGGCAGTTATGCCTAGCGTTATTATTTATGTTGTTGTTATCGTTACATACTTAAGCATATTGAAGTATATTATCTTTTCTCTATCTTTTCTTCACTCTACTCTGAAACAATCTACCCTATGCCACTGCACCCTATACCGCTTTTCTCCACTCTGTGCTACTCTACGCCACTGCAATCTACGCTGTACCATTCCACTCTACACTACGCCACTGCAATCTATGCTATTCTACTCTAACCATAGTACACTACACCCCTGCACTCTGCCAGTGCACTCTTCACCACTTTACTCAAAACCAATGCACTCTATGCCACTGCACTCTATGCCAATCTACTCTGCACCACAGCACTCTATTCAACTGCTTTCAAAGCCGCTGTACTCTGCGCAACAGCACTCTATGCCACTGCACTCTATGCCACTCTACAATACACCACTGTAGTCTGCGACCCTGTAATCTGCAACATTGCGCTCTCTGCCACTGTACTCCATGCCACTCTACTCTGCACCACTGCACTCTTTTCTGCACCACTGCACTCTAATCTACTCTACACCACTCCACTGTAGGGCACTTCATTCTACTTTGAAGTCATCTCCTCTATGCCACTGCAATCTACACAACTCCCCTCTATGCTATGCCAGTCCAATCTACTCTGCACCACTCCAATGTACCCTGTGGCACTCCAATCTGCTCTGCACCGCTATATGCTACTCCACTCTACATCACTATGCTCCTCTCTGCAACAATCTACTCTTCACCACTATTCTGTACTCTGCAGCACTCTACTCTATGCCACAGCACTCTATGAAACTCTTTTCTACACTGCACCACACGCCACTCCTCCACTCTGCATCACTCTACATCACTGCACTCTATGCCAATGAATTCTGTGCCACTCTACACCACTGCCCTTTATGACACTCTACTCTGCAACACTGCCCTGTGCCACTGAACTATACTCCTCTCTACTCTGCACCGCTCAACTATATGCCACTCTACACCAATGTACTATATGCCACTACACTCTATGCCACTCTACTCTGCATCACTGCACTCCACCACTACACTCTACACCAGTCTACTCTACCTTGCACCACTCCACTCTACGATGCACCGCATCACTCTATGACACAGCACTCTGCACCACTGAACTCTATGATGTGCCACACCACTCTACCATGCACTGCATCATTCCATGACACAGCACTTTGCCCCACTGCACGCCACACCACTGCAATCTATGATGTGCCACTCCACTCTGCTCCCCTCTACTCTTCACCACTCTACGCTAATGCACTGTACACTAAACCAGTGCAGTCTTCACCAATGCACTCTACACCACTTTACTGAAAACCAATGCACTCTATACCACTACGCTCTACACTAATCTACTGTGCACCACTGTACTTTATTCCACTTCACTCTAGACCACCCAACTCCACTCTGACATTACACTCCATGATACTAGACGCTGAAACTCTATTCCATTAAATTCTAACACTTTCTCCACTCTGTAACTCCCTACACAACTCCCTATACGCCACTCCATTCCACTTTGCTCCACTCTATACCACTCCACGCCACTCTATGCCACTTCAATCTATGATACTCCACGCCACTGCACAACCCTGTATGCCACTCTACTATACAACAATGTACTATGCTCAACAACACACTACCCAACTTTCTCTATGCCACTTCACGTTACTTTACTTCACTCTATGCCATTTCACTCTTTATGCCTTTCCACTCTATGACACTCTATTACACTGTGACACTACTCCACTCTACTACTACTTTATGGCACTGGCGCTTGATTAGAGATTCAGATCTCCATTGATTGCCTTCTCACTCATATGAGACGTGAGTCAGAATTATCTTCGCCGTTTTGGTTACAAGCACTCTGTAACCCTTTTAACTCAAGCTTAACGAAGGCTTAGGATGATCCTGATACTTTTCTAGGGGATCGAAATATCTTGACTTGAATTTGTGATATTATACATAAGTTGGCATAAGCATAGGCACTATGAGCTAATGACTTCTTGATTCACTATTTGAGTCATTCATGTAAAATTCGGTGTATAAAAGCTTGTAAATCACTATTGTGGATGCTAACCTTGTAGGAAAGTAGCCTCTTTCTATCTTGGTTACCCACACTTTTGGCCTGTTTGCCAGTGTGTTAGAGTGTGTCTACTGGGATCCTGCTAATCAGGACCCCAGTAGTTATGCTCTCTCCCTTAAATTATGGTTGTTGCATAATGGTAACCCAGTATTTCACCCACAATTGGCATACTGGTGCCCCCTTATAAGTCCCTAGTATATGGTACTTAGGTACCCAGGGCATTGGGGTTCCAGGGGATCCCTATGGGCTGCAGCATTTCTTTTGCCACCCATAGGAAGCCCATGCAAAAGGCTTCTGCAGGACTGCCATTGCAGCCTGCGTGAAAAGGTGCATGCACCCTTTCACTGCCAGTTGCACTGCACCAGGTCACTTATGTCACCCCTATAGCAGGCCCTCCAGCCCTGAGGGCAGGGTGCAGAGTACCTGTGTGTGAGGGTACCCCCTGCACTAGCAGAGGTGCCCCCACGACCTCCAGGACCATTTTCCCAGACTTCGTGAGTGCGGGGATGCCATTTTACACATGTACTGGAAATAGGTCACTACTTATGTCCAACTACATAATGGTAACTACGAAAATAGGTACGTTTGGTATCAAACATGTTGGAATCATACCCCAGGGCTTTTGCAAGCATTGGTTGTATGATTTCATGCACTATGGGGGCTCCTTAGAGGACCCCCAGTATTGCCATTCCAGCCTTCTGAGGTTTTCCAGGTAGCCCCAGCTGCTGCCACCTCTCAGACAGGTTTCTGCCCTCCTGTTGCTTGAAAAGCTTAAGCCCAGGAAGGCAGAACAAAGGATTCCCTTTGGGAGAAAAGTGTTACATCCTCTTCCTTTGCAAATAGGTGTTACAGGCTTGGGAGAGGAAGCTTCCTTCCCCAGGCCACTGGAAATGCTTTGAACTGCACATTTGGTGCCCTCCTTGCATAATCCAGTCTACACCGGTTCAGGTACCCCCAGTCCCTGATCTGGCACGAAACTGGACAAAGGAAAGGGGAGTGACCACTCCCCTGTCCATTACCACCCCAGGTGTGGTGCTCAGAGCTCCTCCAGAGGGTCCCTGGATTTTGCCATCTTGGATTACAAGTTGGCAGCGAACTTTGGAAGCATCTGAGTGGCCAGTGCCAGCAGGTGACGTCAGAGCCGTCCCCTGATAGGTTACCTGTTTAGCTGACCAATCCCCCTTTCAGGGCTATTTAGGCTCTCTCCTTTGGGAGGTTCTTCAGATTCGGATTGCAAGACTCCAGCAGGAATCCTCTGCATCCTTTACTTCACCTTCTCACCGAAGAAATACACCTGGACACTCCAGGAACTCCACAAACTGCAACAAAGAAGCAAAGACGACTTCTGCAACATTGTATCTTCAGCTCTGGCCAGCAAATGCAACTGTTTCCAGGTCGTGCATCCTCAGAGGACAGCCGGTTTTCAGCCTGCACTAAAAGAATGAAGGAATCTCCCTTGGAGTGAAGGAGTCACTCCCCTGCTTCAGCAGGCACCTCTCTGCAACGACAACCATCTGCGTGGGTCCCCTCTCCTGATGAGTTGCATGGATTCTGCATCACGGGTGGTGGACTGAAGTGGTCCCGATGGTCCTGAGGTCCTACTGTCCATCTTTGGTGGAGGTAAGATCATGCCTTCCCACGCAAGACAGTACACCTGTGCACCACATGTTTTTGAGTTGCCAAGGCTTGTTGGCATCTTTCTACGAAATTCTTTGTGCACAATGTAGCAACGGCCCCCAGCACTCTTTTCTGCGATGCACAGCTTCCTGACTGGTTCTTTGGCGGCATGGGATCCTTTGATTTTGTGCTGCATGGGCCTCCTTTTGCAACTCCTTTGTGCCCGTGCTGGGGGACTCCAGTGTGCACTGCCTGGTCTTCTGTGGGCTCTCCGAGTTGCTGAGAGCCCTCTCTGACTCCCCCTCCTTGGTATAGTCCACCAGGTCCCTCCTGGGCAGTGCCATTTTCCGCTAACCGTGAGCTTTGCGTGTGCCAAAGCTTGTTGGAGAACTCCAGCCAGGCAAACCAGACTACAGTCATCCATCCTGTGTGGGATACCATCTGAACCAACCAGGAACTCGCATCCATCTTCTTGGGTGCAGTACTGACTGTTCTTCACCAGTGGTTCTTCTTTTGCACCTTGATTCGGGTTAGCAGGGGCTCCTGTCCTCCCTGGACTCTTCTGTGGTTCTTGGACTTAGTCCCATTCTTCCACAGGTCTTTAGGTCCAGGAATCCACCCTTTGTGTCTTGAAGTCTCTTCTGGTTCTTGCATTATCTTCTTTCTCGTGTTCTTGTGTGTTATAGGAAAGTTACTGTGATTTACTCCTGCTTTCTTGGGCTCTGAGGTGGGTTCTATTACTTACCTTTGGTGTTTTCTAATACTCCCAGCACCCCTCTACACACCACACTTGCCTAGGTGGGAAACCAACATTAACATTCCACGGTGTTAGTATATGGTTTGCGTTTCCCCTAGGCCCATTTCTAACCATTGTGGTTTTTACTAATTGCACTGTTTTCTAACTGTTTTTATTGCTATTGCTGCATACTAGTGTATATAATTGGTGTATTACTTATCTCCTAAGGGGGTATAGTCTCTATTTTAGTGACACAAATGTCAAAAATGCCATAAAGTACCTTTATTTTTGTAACACTAAGTATTTTCTTTCATGTGTGTGAGTATTGTGTGACTACAGTGGTATTGCATGAGCTTTGCATGTCTACTAGATAAGCCTTGGTTGCTCAGCTACAGCTACCCCTAGAGAGCCTGGCTTCTAGACACTGTCTTCATTTTACTAATAAGGGATAACTGGACCTGGTATAAGGTGTAAGTACCATAGGTACCCACTACAAACCAGGCCAGCCTCCTCCGAACCACTGTACTATATAGGTTACTTTTTACATTTTTCTTGTAATTGGTGACATTTACAGATAACTTGTGTAATGCCCGAATACCAGTCTCTCAATTTCCTCTGTTGATGTTTTCCCACTACATTTGATCTTTTATATTTTGATTGAATAAATGCATGACACATTCCATTTGCATACTACTTTAATATCATTTTTTATGGGAGTGGTGTTGCATTTTATTGAAGGGACCCCTGTTCCTTTAAAGTTAGTTTACTGCTCCATTCTAGGACACTCTTCTTACTCCATGACACTACGCCACACCAGTCGATGACGCATCATTCTCCTTTATGCCATTAACTTTGAGCCATGCTGAATAGTAGTCGTACTAGTGTACAGCATGGCAAAAACACATTGGCAAATGCAATAGAACTTGCATAGGCGAGACCTATTGGCTTTGCCAATGCTTGTTTATAAGGTATGAACTTCAAGGTGACTTGCAATATCCTTATGTATGCAGGGGGTATTTTACCCCATATAATACATGGTCACACCACCAACTTTCCCACAAACCACTTAAAACCTTTGTGCATAGCTTCTGTCATTCCAAGCTATTAAAGTAGAGCAGAACATTCCATTTTTTGCTTTAAACAGCTGCATTAATTATGCTCTGTGACCTGATCTGCCTTTCACCTTGGCTGCTAGCTCTGGCAGAAGGCAATGTAATGTCAGAACTCGACTGTAATAAGACTATCATAGTCATTTTCTGATGTCTTTTCTTTTTAATCAGTGACTTGGTGCATCACAAACAGCTGATTCTAAAGAAATTAGTGACTGCAGTTTATACAGAGATTAAAGAATCCATGTTTATATAGCCTGCAACTCCAAGAGCGTCTTCTGTTGAAATGCTTCTAGTTGTGACTGATGTGGAGCTGAGCTTCCCAAGATCACACACAGGAGTAGAAGTGTTATTAGAACTATGGTTTCCGAGCACAGTTTACAGCTGTTGTACCTAATCGCTTTGATATCTCCAGTGCAGTTCCAATTGGCATGAGGTGAAGGGTATGATGGGTGTGGGGCGCAAAGGGTATGTTCTTCCTTTTTACCCTCCTACCTTTATTTGCTTGATGCTTGAAGATGCAAGGTTAATCAACATGTTATTTTCACATTGGAGCTAATAATTACTTTGTGAATGTAAATAACAATAAAAGATACTTTGAAAACATGCCTTCCTTTCTCCCTATTTCACTTCTAATATATATGATTGTGTATATTTATCGGAGCCTGCAGTTCGCAAACAACAAGCGATTTGTATAGGGTTGATTGAAAGTCCCCAAGGCTGTCCCTGCCCCCCCCAGAAATGTATTGTCTCCTAAGCCCCTGGTTAAGTGATCTAAGAGTATAGATTCCATATTAAAACAGCTCCTGCTCAGTTCAGTTGTTGGCTCCAAACACCTCTTTAGGGTGCAGGAGTTCCTGCGCAGGGGAATGTATACCGGAACTGCGCGGAAGGTTATGTCCTACAGCCACTCTTCTCTTCTTGCTGTAGTCTAGTGCAGCAGAGGGTGCGGTGATGGTGGTGTTCGTCCATCACCCCAGAATGCTGTGCGCCTCGCTGGTGGAGCCTTGCTGTTGGAGGGCTCGTCCTGTTGAATGTAGGGGCAGTCACTGGCTGGCTAGCCCAGGGAGAACCGATCTCGGGAATTCGTAGAATAAACTTTGTGTTTCCTGTATGGGGGTGTTCGTGTTTTCCTCCTACAGTTTTAAGTAAGAAACACAATATTTTGGCAACGATTGACTAATTCCTCAGTGATGAACCTCCGCGCATTATGGGTGAGCCATGGCAACGCAGCAACGTTACAATCCTTGCAGTTCCTCTCAAGTCCCCTCCAGTGCTCGGTCTGACTGAGTAAAAGATGTGCCACACTTGCGCAGCACTTCACATGCCTAATCTGTTGCAGGGCTGTTAGAAGGCATTAAATCACGTCCTTGTCACATAACTGCTTAGTGTTTGAAATTGTAAAGCGTGACCCTTATTTACCTCTCTACATTGTCTGCTCCAGGAAACTGTCCACATCACGTCATTTCCTTGTTTGGCTCTTGGATTGTTAAAATAAGTATGCTGTGGTAGGCCTCCCACAGAGCGCATGGAGAGACAGCGTTGAAGCTCATTCAGTTACTGCCTTTTCTACCCACCCTGTCCAAATGGATGTCAGTTTCTGACAGCAGCCATACTGAAGTGCACTGAGCAACTGCCTTCAGCGGTCACCGAGCAGCCATGAGGCGTTAATGGCATTGGAGCACAGACCATGGACCCACATTTGTACAGTCACCACGAAGGCAAAATGTTTCCAAAATCATATGTCATTCTGTTGTGCTGGCTTCTAATTTTATAGCAAGACCGTAGGCTCCTATTTGGCTTCTCTATCTTGCTTTATTTTAAACAACAGCAGTCAAGAAAAACTACATTTCCCATGAGGCTGAGGGAACACACAGCCAATGTGGAAAGAAAACGTATCGGCAAGGACACCAATGAACATGTTTGAACGTACTATAAACAGTATACTTGACTGCGACCAGTCCTCTTTCTTGCTGCTCGCAGTCAAGATAAGTGTTCCAGAATTTTATATGTTTTATATATTTCTCTGTGTGCGCGATTATACTGATATAATTTTAAGGTTTATTGTACCCCTTATGCCGCGCAACTCTGTGCCTTATTATCGCTACTCTTGTAGCGTTTCCTCTTTATGAATTCTATCGTTTTCCCCCTCGCGCCGACTTTCCTCTGGAACGCGCGAACGTTCCAACGGCCGCTTTTTCCCGTTACGCGGCTCCGTCTCACCTCAGATGACCGCGCTTCAGGTTTCCTACCGCCCAGCTGCCTCTCGTCGCTGCCTGCTCTAATTTCTTGTATCCGGCCAACCTCCTCACACCGGTAACGCCCCCGGGGGCGTGTTCTTCCATACTTCCACCTTTCTACAACATTTCATTAACCCTTTCCTCCTTCAACATGACAAACAATGCCCATAATGAAGACGATAATTTTAACCAAGAACTTGATAATTTTATTAATGATTCTGTGGCAAAAGCCATCAATAATTCAATGGGCAAAATTACTAAAAACCTCCAATCCTCTATACAGGATATGGTTTCCAAATCCTTATCGGCCCATTCTGCGGGGGAAATGCAGAAAAAGAAAGATATTTAAGGATTTGTCTGCCCAAAAAGACCCCAATACAGTCACCCCTGATGGCGCTAGCATGACTGGTGAAAATTCTTCACCCCAGACCGAGGACAAGTCTCCTCAAAGGCCTCCTTCTAAGGAGGGGAAACCTAAACTAAAATGTTCCGAGAAGTCTAAACATGTTCTAGCTGCGCCACAAAAAATATTTATATCCCACATCTCCGACACAGATGATGACATGGGTGACTTAGACGATCCTGATGACCTCACTGATATCTGGGGCTCCCAATCTCAATCCTTCCCCTCCCCCCCAAAAAGTCAAAACTTGACTCGTCCACTAACCCGTTTACACCCAAACAAATCCTAGACCCAGATGGTAATCCCATGTTTAATCCCTCCTTCATTCACCACCCTAACTCTACTGAGTGGCTACTCTCTTCTCATGTTGCAGACTATGGGGGTTATTCCAACTTTGGAGGAAGTGGTAATCCGTCCCAAAAGTGACGGTAAAGTGACGGATATACCACCAGCCGTATTACGAGTCCATTATATCCTATGGAACTCGTAATACGGCTGGTGGTAAATCCGTCACATTTGGGACGGATTACCACCTCCTCCAAAGTTGGAATAACCCCCTATATCTCCTTTAGATTAAGACTCCCACTCGATAAACCCACTAGGTCCAAACTCAAATCAGAATGCCCCAGACCTTCCCTTTCATCCAATATCACATCTACTCCATCTATCAACCAATCCCTTCTCACCTTCTTTTCCAAATTTGGTAAAGACCCCCGTAAGGGCGTTGATAAGGCCTGGTGTAACTGTCAGGACAAACGTTTAGATCTAGTGGGTCCTCTGGCGAGAATTTTCGACATGGCAGAATCTGCCAAATCTGAGAACATTGACATTGATCCTGCGGAACTATCCTTGTGGATCCAAAGAGCTTTTTGCCTCCTAGGCAACGCCAATTCCGCTATCATTCACAAGAGACGGAAAGGCCTCCTACTCAAATTGGACCCTAAATTGGCCAACCTAGCCTTCATTGACCCTGGCGTCAAAGCCAATGGCCTCCTCTTTGGAGATTCCTTTATAAAAGACTTGGGAAAGTTCGTCTCCACCTTCGCCTCCATAGACAAGGCACAGCAATCAATTAAAAAAGTTTTCCACCAGCGTGTTTTTGGCAAGGCCGGTACAGGCAGGAGCCGCTTTACCGGCCATTCCTTCAGACCCAGAGGCTCCTTCAATTCTTACAATTCCTACAATCCCAATTACGACACACAACCCTACAAGCCTCAATTCTATCCCCAACGCTACAGAGGCTCCTGTGGTCGTGGACAACGCGGATCCAGGTTCAACTACCAACAAGGTAAGCCCCAATTATGGCCTTCCTCCTATAGGCGGCCGCCTTCGCCACTACATACAAAAATGGAAGAGCATTACTTCAGACCCATGGGTGCTCAATGCAGTACAAGGTTACACCATAGAACTTTATTCAGTCCCACACCAAACATCCCTCCCTCCCCCCTTGTATTCTCTTTGAAAATGACATCCCTAATTTCTCTAGAAATACAGTCACTCCTCCTCAAACAAGCCATTCAATGATCCCGTCCAGATCCATCCGGCTTTATCAGTACCCTCGTTTTAGTACAAAAGAAGAACAAAAAACCAAGACTAGTCATCAATCTAAGAAATTTCAACCAATTTGTCGTATACAGACACTTCAAAATGCAAACCATTATTCACTTAAGAGATATCCTTCTCCCACACGACTACATGGTTCGTCTGGATCTCCAAGACACATATTTATCTGTACCCATACATGTAACACACAGAAAATTCCTCCAATTCCAATGGCAAGGACAAACTTTTCATTTCTCCTCCCTTCCCTTCGGTCTCTCCTCAGCACCCTGGTGCTTCACAAAAATAATGAAACCTATCACGACTCACCTCAGGTCCTTGGGAGTCAGACTACTTATTTACCTAGACGACATCCTACTAATGCACCAGGACTATCACTCCCTTCAGTACCATCTCCAAATCACATGTTCTCTCTTATCCCAATTGGGTTTTCTTGTCAACAAAGAAAAATCCGTGTTTATCCCTTCAAAAAGGATAGAATTTCTGGGTTTCATAATCGACTCTTCAACAGCCATTCTGCAACTTCCGCAACAAAAGGTAAAGTCCACGAAATCAGAAATCCTGAAACTGCTTCGGAGTTCTCAAATCTCCCTCCGGTCCCTAGCCAGAGTCGGAGGCCTTCTTGCCTCCTCAATTCAAGCCATCTTCCCTGGCCCTCTTCATTATCAAGCTCTCCAGAGACTTAAAATCCGACACCTCAGAAGAGGCCTCTCCTATTCAGAAAACATCAATCTCGACCAAGAGTCCCGTCTAGAGCTCCAATGGTGGATAGACCATTTAGACGCCTGGAACGGCAAGACTATCTTTCCATCAGCCCCAGATCTTGTGCTAGAATCAGATGGAAGTCTGGTGGGCTGGGGCGCCCGATGTGGCGCAATCTCGACTGGAGGTTTCTGGTCTTCAGAGGTGTCCAAATTGCATATCAACTATTTAGAGATGCTTGCGGGCTCCTTTGCAATCAAAAGCCTCACAAAAAACCAGTGTACTATCCTCCTCCGTATGGACAATGTGTCAGCTATCCGCTACATAAGCCACTTAGGGGGCACCAGATCAAAACCCTTAGCAGACCTGCCAAAAAGTCTATGGGAATTCTGCCTTCACAACAAAATGTCCCTATTAGCAGAATATCTTCCATGTTCCCTAAACGAAGTCGCAGACTGGCATTCCCATTACCTCAGAGACTCCAGCGACTGGAAACTTCATCCCTCAGTATTTCAATCTCTCCTTCACAAATGGGGTCCTTTCAAAATAGACCTATTCACCTCTCGGCTAAATTCACAGCTCCCTCTGTTCTTCAGTTGGCGCCCGGATCCTTCGGCCCTAGCTTCCGATGCTTTTCTTCAGGACTGGTCATCTTCACTCAATTATGCCTTCCCTCCTTTCCTAATGATTACCAGAGTTCTCGCACAAGTCAGACGCCAAAAAGCTTCTTTAATCCTCATAGCTTCATTTTGGCAATCCCAAGTATGGTTTCCCCCTCTCCTCGAATTAACTACCGACTTCCCAGTCCCCCTCCCAATTTTCCCTTCCCTCCTTCGGAATCCAACCGGCTCTCCTCATCCTCTCATTCTCAACAATACTCTCACCCTTTCGGCCTGGAAGGTTTCAGGTATACCCAACCTACGCCAGCAAACACGTCTTCTTCAGCCACGCCTCCGCCCTTCATTGGACCGACCACAGCTGCGTCCACTTCACATTCCGACGCGAGACCCGCCACCTCCGCACTCAACCCATCCCTCGCCGACAGTGGAACAAGATCCCTGAAGAGCAACTCTTCGCCGCACTCGCCGCTAACCAACCCACCCTCACCACCGACCCCAACGTCGCAGCCCTCAACCTCACGAACTGGATCTCCAACTGCGCAGACAACCTTGCTCCCCTCAAACGCTCGCAGCGACAGAACAACACCAAGAAACCCCTCTGGTTCTCTGACACCCTCAAAGAATCAAAGAAAACTTGTCGCGCACTTGAGAAAGCCTGGCGCAAGGACCGCACCGCTGACAACATGACCGCCCTCAAGAACGCTACCCGCAAACACCACCACCTGATCCGCACTGCCAAAAGGAATTTTTTCACCGACAGACTGGACAAAAACAGCCACAACAGCAGAGAACTCTTCAGCACCGTCAAGGAGTTCTCCAACCCCAGCGCCAACGCCAACGCCGTCACGCCCTCACAGGATCTATGCGAATCCCTCGCCACTTTCTTCCATCGTAAGATCAGCGACCTCCACGACAGCTTCGGACACCAGACCCAACCTAACACCACCGAACCCACATCCCCGACCATCACCCTCAACAACTGGACCCACATCAGCACGGAAGAAACCAAATCCATCATGAACTCTATCCACTCCGGCGCCCCTTCGGACCCCTGCCCGCACTTCATCTTTAACAAAGCCGACAACATCATCGCCCTGCACCTCCAGACCGTCATCAACTCTTCTTTTTCTTCTGCTACCTTCCCCGAATGCTGGAAACACGCCGAAGTCAACGCCCTACTAAAGAAATCTACGGCTGACCCGAGCGACCTGAAAAACTTCCGCCCCATCTCCCTTCTGCCTTTCCCAGCCAAAGTAATAGAGAAGACCATCAACAAACAGCTGACCACCTTCCTGGAAGACAACAACCTGCTCGACCCCTCACAGACCGGATTCCGAACCAACCACAGCACTGAAACCGCCCTCATCTCAGTCACAGACGACATCAGAACCCTGATGGACAACGGTGAAACAGTCACCCTCATTCTTCTCGACCTCTCGGCTGCCTTTGACACCGTCTGTCACCGCACCCTTATCACCCGCCTCCGCTCCACCGGGATCCAAGACCAGGCCCTGGACTGGATCGCCTCCTTCCTCGTAAACCGCTCCCAAAGAGTCTACCTCCCTCCGTTTCGCTCAGAACCCACTGAGATCATCTGCGGCGTACCTCAAGGCTCATCACTCAGCCCGACACTCTTCAATGTCTACATGAGCCCCCTCGCTAACATCGTACGCAAGCACGACATCATCATCACCTCCTACGCCGACGACACCCAACTTATACTCTCCCTCACCAAGGACCCCGCCAGCGCCAAGACCAACCTACAAGAGGGTATGAAGGACGTCGCAGACTGGATGAGGCTCAGCCGCCTAAAGCTGAACTCTGAAAAAACTGAAGTCCTCATCCTCGGCAACACCCCGTCCGCCTGGGACGACTCCTGGTGGCCCACGGCCCTCGGCACCGCACCGACCCCCGCAGACCACGCCCGCAACCTCGGCTTCATCTTGGACCCCCTTCTCACCATGACCAAGCAAGTCAAAGCCGTGTCCTCCGCCTGCTTCCTCACCCTCCGCATGCTCCGCAAGATCTTCCGCTGGATCCCCGCCGACACCAGAAAAACCGTGACCCACGCCCTCGTCACGAGCCGCCTGGACTACGGCAACACCCTCTACGCTGGGACCACCGCCAAACTCCAAAATCGCCTGCAACGCATTCAAAACGCCTCAGCCCGCCTCATCCTCGACGTACCCCGCAACAGCCACATCTCCGCACACCTGAGACACCTGCATTGGCTCCCAGTCAGCAAAAGGATCACCTTCCGACTTCTCACCCACGCACACAAAGCCCTCCACGACAAGGGACCGGAATACCTCAACAGACGGCTCAACTTCTACGTCCCCACCCGCCCCCTCCGCTCCTCTGGCCTCGCACTCGCCGCCGTCCCTCGCATCCGACGCTCCACGGCGGGTGGGAGATCTTTCTCCTTCCTGGCAGCCAAGACCTGGAACTCCCTCCCCACCAGCCTCAGGACCACCCAGGACCACTCCGCTTTCCGGAGACTCCTAAAGACCTGGCTGTTTGAGCAGCGATAACCACCCCCTTTGTCCCTAGCGCCTTGAGACCCGCACGGGTGAGTAGCGCGCTTTATAAATGCTAATGATTTGATTTGATTTGATTTGATTTGATTTGATTTGATACCGTCCCGATTTCGACAGAAGCTGCAGATTTCATTAACAACGCCTGGGCCCCCGGCACTAGAAAGGCGTACAAATCCGCCTGGTCGCTTTGGTCAAGCTGGTGTATGGGAAGGAATATCAATCCCTTTTCAACAGATCTAAATTATATTGTAAATTTCCTGGCGGCCCAAGCCGGTACTGGTAAGTCTTATAGAACAGTTAATCTCTACATCATACCCACATCAATGGAAAACCAATCGGGGAACAACCCCTGATATGCCGCCTACTCAAGGGAGTAAAGTTTTCTTTCCCTTCGTTACCCAAATACTCTAAACTTTGGGATGTCAATGTTGTTTTAAATCTATTTCTTTCATGGCATGACAATTGTGACTTTTCTCTAAAAATGCTTTCAGCCAAACTAACAATGTTACTATGTTTAGTATCTATTAAACGCCTATCAGATGTCAAAGCATTAGATGTAACATCCCGCCAATTTTCTCCAACAGGTGTGCTATTTACCATTAACAAATGTACTAAAACAAATATACGTTCAGTATTTTACCCCTATTTCCCCAATCAACCCAAATTATGCGTAGGACAATGTCTCAAAGTCTATGAAGACCGCACAGTCAATCTCAGAACGTCCTCTTCCCAACTCCTCATTTCCTTCCGCAAACCCCATAAACCCGTTTCATCTGCTACTCTAGCCAGATGGGTCCGCTGGGTCATGACCTCAGCGGGCATAGACACTTCCGTATTCGGAGCTCACTCTTCCAGGGGTGCCATGGCCTCTAAATCATTCTGGGTAGGCTCCAGATTAGAGGACATTCTGAGATCGGCCTACTGGTCCAATGATTATGTCTTCAGAACCGTCTATTGTAAACCAGTTCATACAGCAACCTCAATAATTGTTAACATGCTTTAAAAAAGCATAATAGGAGCCTCCGGTCTTGCTATAAAATGTAGATTTTCCTAGTAACTTTTGACGGAAAGTCTTAATTTTATTAAAGACACGGAGGCGAGTATTATCCCACCTCAAATGCTCTAATCTTTGTTGATTCTTTTTTCCCTCCCACAGCAACAACAAGCCAATCTCAGAACCCTTCTTGATTGCCGAACAATGCCTCCAAAATCACCAAGTCAGATCTTCCATCTCTCCAAGGTTCAACACATCCTACACTCTCCGTCCTGGACCTCCTCGCTACTCAAGTCATGGATGAACTTTTGCCAAGAACTTTGTTCGCTAGTCCTAGCAGTTGCCATAATTGTTTCTATTATTCCATTATATACTCATACAGTCTAGCTTCCTCGCACCAAGAAAGAGGGCTGGTCGCAGTCAAGTATACTGTTTATAGTACGTTCAAACATGTTCATTGGTGGCCTTGCCGATACGTTTTCTTTCCCCATTGGCTGTGTGTTCCCTCAGCCTCATGGGAAATGTAGTTTTTCTTGACTGCTGCTGTTTAAAATAAAGCAAGATAGAGAAGCATAATACTCGCCTCCGTGTCTTTAATAAAATTAAGACTGTACGTCATAAGTTACTAGGAAAATCTACATTTGACCAGACAAAAAAGGCTTAATGAAGAATGAGTTAATAGTAAACTCTCATTGTTTTACACCGCGTGTAACATGCTTTCTATTAGATACATCAAATTAAATCATTGCAAACATGCCTACTTCTAACAAAAAATAAGCTTTCATATGGCCATATTCCAGCCTAATTAATCCTTCCAGGTGCTGTTATTTGTTGTATACATATCGGCACAGTCAAATGCTAAATGAATAGGCAGGAAACAAAAATAAATTACAGAAAGCAGGTTAACCTGCATATCACTGGTAAAATGCATAAACTCTACCAATAGGTTAACCCATTATGCTCTTTATGAAATGTTGCCCACACTCTATATTTAACAGGTCCATACTATGCTACACTGAGAAGTTGGAGGACGAATTAACCCGTTTCAGGGACTCAACCCGCAAAAAAACAGCACAATATTATTATTTCGCAAGCAATGTTTTGCAGTGTAATAGTGCGTGCATCTGCCCTGTTGTCTCCGGGTTGATGCTTTTCCAAAAATAAATCATATGACATAATGGAAAAAAAAACATTCCACACGGGGGATGTAGCCTTAAAATCTCGTACGAAATTACACAGATTTCAGACACCAGTGATGTAGAGGAGAAAAAGTCTAGTTAAAGAACAAAGCCTTTTAGCCTGAATGTTGACCTGTGCATGTTCTGTTTTTGAGAGGGCGGGTGGGTGGAGTTGACTGCCAATTTAGTTTGTGCTGCATAAAAAAACTTAAAAGCGCTATGGCCGCCATGAGCATGAGTGCGAGAGAGACAAAAGAACAAAGAAAGGAGTTCGCTCACAGTAAAGTATATCGGCAATCATGTAATTTTCCATGTAACAGGGTTGGTCCCCAAAGCGGTAGCAAAGCAGGCACAAAGCTGGACAAATGTAAAGCATTTATCAATGACATCAAGGGATTTTTGAAAGGGAAACCCACAAACGAATGAAAGTGTTGGGCGTGAGATGGGCGTGGTTAAAAGCCCACAATTCTAGCAACAGGTCGAAGCGCATGCATGCTCGACCTAATAACAACAAGCATTTGCGATGCAAAAGGTCTCGTATTTGTAAGAGGTAGAGCTATTGGCATTGTAAATGACAATGGCTCAGATTTATGAGGACTTAGCACTCTCTAACAACACATTAGTGTCATTATTTTGACGCTAATGTGGTGTTAGATGGCCAAAATCGCTGCACCATATTTGCAAAGCGGCGCAGTTCATGCATTGTGTCACTTTGTAACCCCTTGCACCACATTATGCCTGTACCAGGCTTAATGTATGCAAAGGGGGCGTTCTCCCGCTAAGGGTGTCACAAAAATTGCACAAAGAAATCTAAGAGATTTCTTTGCATAATTTTTTCCTGCACTTTTAAGGCCTTTGAATACCCTGCAGAATATCCCCTTCTGTTGTCAAGGACTTGAAATTGGAACAAATTGGGATGACTTTGGTCCCACTTTTATACACAGCTTTTAGAAAGGGGATGTGGATCTTAAACTGTAGACTTGGTTTCAGTTGTTTTTTCTCTTTAAAGTGCCCTACTCATGCTGCTCCCCAAAAACAGCCTTTGTGTAGAGCACGGTCTCAAACCTTTATTATAGTGAGAGCTACTTATGTTCAATGAAACTCTTCGAGAGCTACTAATGTTAGTAGTGTTGTAATAGTGACTGTATTAGATGAGATTGCATTAGTGGTCATCATATGCCAGGTTACTACTAGCACTGATTACCACAGTGCATCAGACATGCTTGCCAGCGGTCATTTAATAGAGACTTTGTCAATATGGAATGATTCTACAGGGATAGTACATCACAGCCATAGCTGCAATGCCTCTGGTACCAAGATAGCACCCCAGTGTCACGTAATTTATCATTCAAATATAAGCTTTACATATATTTTGGAAATGCATAGCCACAATGCTCTACAACATAGTTTCTGTCCCAAGTTCATTCACCACTTCCTAAACTAATTACCTATCCTTCTCTTTCTTCCTATCTATTCTGTGCAGTCTTACGTCTAGCTATTCACCATGCCACATAGTTCCACTACACATATACACTCCACACCATACAATTCCATCTCACACAATTCCACAGCTAACAATTCCAAGACAATCCACATAATTCCACTCAACACCACATACATCCACCTCATACAACCACATACCTCCCCTAGACTCCAAACCAAAACACATGGATGAAAGACACTGGGCCAGATTTAGAAAAGTTGCGCGAAATGAAATGTAGCACCACTTTTCTTGCACCCCCCCCCCAATACATCCATGTGTGTGCTGTATTTAAAATACTGTGCACCATGGCACAGGGTAGGACAATAGCATCAGAATGTCTGACGCTATTGATTTACTGTTCAGGGTTAGGGCCAAAACTGTGGCCCTAACCCTGAACAGTAGATAGGGGCCTATTGAATACAATAGCATGCCCCTTTTCAACAACAAAGAGATGACAAAAGGTACACCTGGAGGGTTTGGAGAGGAAGATGTGGGAATATCGGATGAGCATTAAAGATTACTGGGAGATGGGGACAAGACTATCGTAGTTACGATGGACTGGAGCACAGAAGTGGGGGTAGAGAAGAGATCACCTAGGATGGACTGCAAAGTACCCAAGACATTGTAGACTTGAGTCCCAGAGCATGACAGAAGAGAGAGTGCATCTGAAGGTGATGTAAAAGAAGGTTCTATGATTCCAAGGTGAAAAAAGATTTGTGAGGTGAATTTCTGTATGTAATAACACATAGACCACATTGTTCTCTTGATACATTTTCACTCGAAAGATCACATATATGAATAGCAAAAAAGTGCTATGGAACTCACCACAGCAAAACACGAAAAACTGAAACCAGGCAGCTTGCTATTTTGGAATACTGGCGTGCAAGTAATAGGCCCGAACCATCTACCAAAAGCCTGCTCCTGCGACAGTCTCCCCAGCGCAGTGCAAGCAGACCCAAAATTGGGCCATGGCTCGTTAAAGCATCCAAAGCACCCAATGGATGGACCCCGCCTCGAACTACCCCTCGCCAGCTCTGCATCCCTCAGATGCTCTGCTCCCTGGGATAAACCAGCAAGCTGCTTGCAGCAAAATCCGTCATTGCTTACCTCCTTGGAATGGGAAGCAATGGTGGCAGTATACAGTGATGGAGATGGGCTAGGCGCCTTGGGGCCGAGTCATTGTTGCTCTTACCCGCACTCAACTGCAGCAACTTGCTTTAAGACTAGGCCCTAACTGGGGGTCGACATACCTTCTGAGATTGCCATTGCCCCAGATATACCAACAGTTTTGAAAACCCTACAGAGTACCCTACACCTTACTACTGAAGCCTTAAACCTCCAGTCCACCAAAATGGACACCCAAATCAAATTGCTAAACACATTAGCAGTTTTTACTTCAGGAATTGACTCAAATAACTTGATAGTCAGAGCTCAGAACTCTGCAGATTCCTGGTTACCTGCCTGTCCCTGTACCTGCTCTTCAATCTAGGATAAAATAAGCCCTCTACCAGGAGCTTTAAGCAGCATCTTTGAGGACTTGAAAAGAGCACTTGCTCAAAACGAGGCGGTTGCTCTCAGACTCGCCTCCAACCCAATGAGTGACAACCCTCTGCAGCCCTCAACAACGTGTCTGTCTGACACATCCTTGGAACCTTCCAAGCCCTATTTACAGGAACCTACGGATGGCCACCAACCGCTAGTGAACAATCAAGCAGCACAGCTCCCTGGAATCTCCTTGCAGAACTCAGACTCACCAAGCATCTCGGGGCCCCCTCCCAGCCTTGGGGCCCCTTTTCCTCATGCCACAATTGACACCCCAGCTAAAAAGATTTCGCCACCCCCACTCCATAAGAAATGCCAACGGAAAGGGAGGAAACAAGAACATAATTTCCTTCTTCAGTAGCCAGGTAGGGGGTCCCAAAAAATCGTCCTGCTCTCCTTCAGGTCTTCAGACTCAAGTACACACATCGGAAACTAAGGGTGGGTCATCTTGTTCTCTCAAGCCAACTCCCCGCTCCAGTGCCACCTTTCCACCAAGCCAATCCCGAGAAGGCGCCTCCGTTGATGATTCTAGTAGTAACATCATTGCCAAAGGAGGCATGTCCCGGGCCCCTTCTCCGGGAACCATCAAATTCACCGACAAATGTACTTCATCAAATGTGCCCATTATTGTTATAGCAAATTTTGATAAAAGATCTCACCAGGTCCAACTGACCCAGAACGTAGTAAGTCAAAAAAAGCCCAGGGAGAGGTCGCAGGAGAGCGACTTCACATCAACAGCGCCAACAACTTTCGAGGCTTGCAGACCTCAAAGCAGGACCAGCCATATGATGCTCCAGCCGCAAATAGCCCCTACGAGCTCTCCGTTGATCCTGCGCAACAATGACCCAAGCTCCACAAAAACCTTGTTGCACCCGGAATATAGATCAAGAGGCTCATTTGACCTGCTGAACCGTGGGAACATTCTATGGTTGTTAGGACAGCTCCCCGAAACCGCAAATCTCACCTCTGAGGACATGGTCTCAGTGGCATTTATCCCTCCCTTGGCACCCCAGATGAATGAAGTAACCAAAGCTACGTGGACCTTTGCAGAGGTAGCAGAACAAGTGCCTGGAGTAGGCACTACACTCAGGAGCTGGGGGATACATATAACCCCAGCGATACACCTTGCTTATCCACAACCTCTATTAAATCGGCAGGGTGGTCAAGGGTCTCAACCATCATCCAGTGTTTCCAACAGGACCTCAAAGAATTCAAAGAACTCTCACGGCATGGCATGGCCCAGTTCAGCATCCCCGCCCTGCTCTGGGGCACCATCCTTCTCTAACGACTTGAGCTGGTTACCCAGCGCACTGAGCACAGGATCAAGGCAATCATGATGGGACGTGCTAAACATCAGCAACGAAGAGGACAAGTCCAATTTTGCAATATGTTCCTGGAATATCAATGAGCTACTTGACAAACTGGAGGACAAGTGCCTACTCAAGTACCTAACATCATTCCAGATAATAATGCTGCAAGAAACATGGACAGAATCCCCACATGCAATTACAGGATTTGTGATCTATCATGTCCCGGCAACAAGGAGGGATCGCTTTGGGCGCTTGAGTGGTGGACTCATCACATATCTCAGTTCAACAATGAAGGGGCTCCATCATACGTCTCCATTAACGTGCAGCAATTTGTTGACAGTTCTTCTTACTGTGACCCAAGGCCCATCCACCCTTCATCTAGCCCTAATGAACATCTATATCCCACTGGGAAAAACTTAGAAAGTAGAAGCTGCATGTCAGCTGAAAGAGAATATTGAAGAACTAGTCAATAATGTTCCATGCTTCAAGGAACTAGACCCCACAGCTTACAAAGCCGGTACACAAACACACTTAAACGGAACTTAAATTCCATCCTCCGCGGTCTTCAGAAAGAACCTAGGAATTAAGCCTTGAGAGCACTGGTATCTACCTCCAGACAGGCCTAAGGGGCCACTTATGGACACATCGAAGAGACAAGGCAGCTGCCCTAGCAGCAAAACTCTTGCAGGCATCAAAGACAAATCGGCATGCACAGCTCTGGAGGCTTAGAAACAGCCTAAGCTCTGCAATACACTCTCTCACCATGATTAAATCTCTGAGCCCACCTGGTATCAGTATCTCTCATACCATTTTGGCCTTTCGACTAAGCGACCTTTAAGCAAGGCAAAAGCATCAACCTGTACCTCCACCGGCTCTCCAAAACAAGAACGCAGCTGCTTTTCAGTTCCCTCAGAAAGTGCGAGGATCAGAATTATTAAGTGCCAGAATGAGGGCGCACCAGAACCCAATGGTATATCTGCCACCCTGTACAAAGAGGACCCAGATTTCTGGGCAAAACATCTCTCAACACTCTACAATTGCTTTCTTGTTACCAACATCATCCTGCAAGTATGGAGAGGCTCAACTATCACCCCCATCTATAAAGGGGGTGTGACTAATGACCCAGCAAATTACAGATTAATAGCACTCCTAGATGTCTAATCAAACATCTTTGCAGGAATTCTCTTAGAAGAGCTCAAAACCTGGGCTAATGTCAACAACCTGATCCCGTTTAACCAAACTGGATTCTCAAAAGGGGTGGGCACAACTGCCAACCTCATGGCCGTCGCACTATTATTTGACCAATGCCAACGTGCCAAGAAGTCCCTCTTTCTTTTGCTTATAGACTATAAAGCTGTATTTGATCGAGTAGAAAGAGAGAAACTCTAGTTTAAACTAACAAGTTGGGGCATTCCCTCCTAGTTGTTGAAAGCAATAGTCCTTCTCCACACAGATACCTGGGTGAGGGTCAGACTGCGTGGTGGGACGCACCTTTCCAGGAAAATTCTCATTCTTCAGGGTCTGCGTCAGGGATGTTTACATTCACCCCTTCTTTTCAATGTATTTTTGGCTGACCTACCAGCATAACTGGACAAGGTGAACTCACATTCAACAAGGCTGGGACAAACTGTCATGACAAGCTTGATGTACGGCGACAATCTCATCCTTTCCAGCCACACTAGAATAGGCCTGCAGAGGCTACTTAACTCTACAGCGGAATTCTCTGGAAAAAATGCTCTCCTTATTAATTTGAATAAATCAAAAATCATGCCCTTTAAGATGATTGGACGGCTGCGACATCAGTGCTACTTGGGAAATGATAAGGTTGAAACAGTGCGCAAATACAAATATCTAGGGGTTCTTCTTGACAGCAGTGGCTCCTTCAAACCCCATCTGGAGTCCATCAGTCGGAAATCCACCTCGTTTGCATTTGCGTTCCACAATGTTAAAAAGGCAACTGGTGCTTCAACCTATCTGCAGCTATTAAAGGTCATCTAAGCCAAATTAATACCAACAATCACATATGGCAGCGAAGTTCTAAGAGGCCGTAGCGACGACCACTTGGACAAAATGATCACTAAGCTCTTCAAAAGGTTGTTCAGCTTACCAAATGATGTTTCACCGGCCCAATTCGCCTAGAACTTGGCTTGATAAGGCAGTCTCCAGCAAGGAAAGAGGTGTTTATCAACCTAAGCCATAAGCTCAAGGTAGCAAAAGAAGGCTCATTAAGCTCTCTTGTTTGGGGTGGAAATAACTTCGGATCCAACTTCCGCCTTCCGCCTCTACCTCGAGTTCTCCTTGACAACATTGAGCCTGGAAGATCAACTACTCCAACTCAGCTCACAGCATTTCGAACGTGCAACGAAAGTAAGCGCTAAGTCTCTCTCACATCTACAGGACAAAGAGGCTTTATCGAAACGAAGCCACACCTGGTTGGTGCTATCATCATACGGCTCTCTAATCCCACAACTATAGCTGGGAGCAGCAGTTAATCCACAGATTAAAGCAGTCTTTATGAAATATTGAATAGGCTGCCTTCCAATTTATGCCCACCTTCCAAGGTGGACGAGAGTCAACATGACTGACACCTGTCGATTATGCGGGCTGGCTCCGGAAATGCTGATCCATCAGATATGCCTATGCAAAAGCATCACTTCAGATCGTAACAGGCTCTTACGACCAGTTTGGCTTCATAGGTGGCTGCGCAGATGGAGACCGGTGATATTGGCAGGCTTTAAAGGGGACGACGTACAGCACAGCTGCAGACTGGCTAAATCCTTGGATAAATTAGGGCGCCTTCTTCAAGAGACTGAACAAGTGAGACAAACACGCACAATCAGCCTACAAGTAATGTCGTAGTACTCCGTAACTTAGCTGAAACATTTGAACTCAAATCGTTATTATTACTGTATTTACGATTTTTTTTTGTTGTTTTCCTTTTCTTTTTCTTCTTTTCTTCTCTTTCTTTTTCTCTCTTTTCTTCATGTAATGATTTTTATTGACCAAACATGTGTTTAAATAAAATACAAATACGAATAATAGGCAGTTGTAATACACAAAAAATACCTTGAACTTTTTTCTCATTAGTCCTTTGTGGTTGGATACATAAAAATTTAACATTAATCAGCTAGGCTTATTTAGCACAACACGAGAAAAAACAGTGACTGTGTTATGTCCAGGTAGTGTAGTTACAGCTAAGAGACAAATACTACCCGAAAGGTCCACAATAGCAATCTCGCAGAAGCCTGGCCATTACCAACTGGAAGGATTTGCCCTGCTCTCTGAGAGCCCTTCAGGCATGCCAAAAGTCATGTTGTTTGGAGAAAAGGGCATGTGTGAAGAAGCCCGAAGGCAGGTCTCGTCTGCAGGTTAGTCATTCTTCGCATTCCTAGCCCCTGGCAGCACAGAGAAACAGGGCTGGAGGCTAGAACACTAGAAAAGAGATTGTTCAGTTGGTAGCTCAAGAGGTTGAGCCCTAAGCACACAACGTGCACTCAGTAAACACAATGAGAAACAACCAATGGCTCAACCAGTACAAGGAATTGAGGTCCTCGGACACAGGGACAGGAAGGGAAGCAGAGGAGATACAGGAAGTGATGCACCACACAATGATGTACGGTCCGGGTTACTGGCTGCTGTAATCTGAGCTACGGAACATGCTGTTTGTCGTTCTGTTCGGTTAGACTAGGCCTGCCCATAAGAAAGCCAGCATGCCAACAGAGACCCAATAGACCGAGTTCAGAGTGGTCGGTCACAAAGGGATTGCACAAAATAATTATTGCGTTAACTCAACATCCTGTGCTTAGTGGCAAATCACTAAATCGCCCCATCATTAAAAAAATGAATCTAAACTCATGTTATGTAATCGGGTGCTCATGTAAATAGCTGTAATGTCTTGCCTAAAACAAAACAAGAACAAAATGCTAACGAGGTAGCAGTAGGGGGACAGTGGAAGAAATAGTGCCTCAATCACATCGGGAGCAGCGGACGGGCACTAATTAAGTGAAATCAATCAGCGCTTAGACCCTGCTCCATGGACAGACTGGAAATGATGTCAGGCCTGAAGTGGACAAATTACGAGGCTGTAAAGATGAGCCAACAAACAGTAAGCAACAGGTGGGCTTCAAGCCCTTTTCTAACTACAACAGCGTCTCGCAAGCTATACACATGAGCTAGCGCATGCTATTGCAGGCTCGACCCTAAAAAAGGAAGTGACTAGAACAGGACCATGTACAGTAAGCTTGGGAGGTGTTGTTTTAAGGCATGGGCAGTGCAAAATTTTGTGATGAATGGTTGCTGGGCTCGTGTGTTAACAGTGATATTCTCTTGTGTATTTGTATTATTGCGTTGTTGGTGTGTGGCAGTATTTTTTGCTGTCTTATTTATTGTTTTATTGTGAAGTTGTGTTGTGTTGTGTTATTAAGTTGTATTGCACTTCTCCTCAATCTGTCTTATCAACTATGCAGACACACTATTATAACACAAAACAGCCACCACAAGCCCACATTTATAATAGAGTGTGAAAAGCTGTTTGTCGCAAAGGACATGCAGAAGTGTTGATGGAATGGTTTAGATTTTCTTAGAGAGTTGTATAGAACATTAGGGAAGACGTTATTGCGACTCATCATGCACTTGTAGCTTCCGTCACACTTGTCTACTTTTTGTCTGGCTGCTCCCTCAAGGAGAACTGTAGGAGGCTGGCCTGGCTTATAGTGGGTACCTAGTGGTACTTACTCCTTGTGCCAGGTCCAGTTATCCCTTACTAGTAGATTAAAAGTGTTCTAGCAGCTTAGGCTGATAGAGGTAGCTATAGCAGAGCAGCTTAGGCTAAACTAGGAGACATGCAAAGCTCCCACTATACCACTTATATCATATGGCACTATATCACAAGAAAACACAATACTCAGAGTTACTAAAAATAAAGGTATTTTATTTTAGTGACAATATGACAAAAGTATATCAGAGTATATACTCCCTTAGGAGGTAAGTAATATACACAAAATATACACACAAACCAAAATCCGGTAAGTAAACAGTTAGAAAAGTAGTGCACATACTGTAGAACACAATAGAATGCAATAGGAGGAAATAGGCCTAGGGGCAACACAAACCATATACTCCAAAAGTGGAATGCGAACCACAAATGGACCCCAAGCCTAGTGTAATGTGTAAAGGGTTCTGGGAGTGTAAGAAAACACTAAGGGTGTCCAAGATACCCCACCCCAAGACCCTGAAAAGTAGGAGTAAAGTTACCCTACTACCCCAGAGAGACAGTAAAGTCAAGATAGGGGATTCTGCAAAGACAACAACTGGCTGCAAAGTACTGAAGACGGATTCCTGGACCTGAGGACCTGCAAAGGAAGGGGACCATGTCCAAGAGTAACGCAAGTGTCCGGGGGGGGGGGGGCAGGAGCCCACTAAACCCCGGATGAAGGTGCAAAAAGGGCTGCCTCCAGGTGGAAAAAGCTGGAAATTCTGCAACAACGGAAGGTGCCAGGAACTTCTCCTTTGGTCAGAAGATGTCCCACGGCATGCTGGAGTTGTTTCCACGCAGAAAGACCGCAAACAAGCCTTGCTAGCTGCAAGCGTCGGGTTGAGGATTTTGGGTGCTGCCAGGGCCCAGGAAGGACCATGAGGTCGCCCCTTGGAGGAGGAGACAGAGGAGGTGCTCAGCAATACAGCGAGCCCATGCAGAAGCAGGCAGCACCCACAGAAGTACCTGAGCAGGCGTTCAGAAGATCTGAGCACGGCGGTTGTCTCAGCACAACAAACGGGGCTCTCACAAAGTAGGCGTCCAACTCAGCGAGTTGGGCAATGCAGGACGGAGTGCTGGGGACCTGGGCTATGCTGTGCATGAAGGAAGTCTTGCAAAAGGGCACAGAAGCTGTATCAGCTGCAGTTCACACAGTACACAGCCTTACTGTCTGGCTTGGGGAGGCAAGTACTTACCTCCACCAACTTTGGACAGAAGGGCCACTGGACTGTTGGGAACGCTTGGATCCAGCTCCTGTGTTCCAGGGACCACGCTCATCAAGATGAGAGGGGACCCAGAGGACCGGTGATGCAGAAGTTTGGTGCCTGCGTTGGCAGGGGGAAGATTCCGTCGACCCACGGGAGATTTCTTCTTGGCTTCCAGTGCAGACAGCCCTCAGAGCATGCACCACCAGGAAACAGTTGAGAAAGCCAGCAGGATGAGGTGCTACAATGTTGCTGTTAGTCTTCTTGCTACTTTGTTGCAGTTTTGCAGGCGTCCTGGAGCAGTCAGCGGTCGATCCTTGGCAGAAGTTGAAGAGGGAAGTGTAGAGGAACTCTGGTGAGCTCCTGCATTCGTTATCTGGTGAGAAACCCACAGGAGAGACCCTAAATAGCCCTCAGAGGAGGATTGGATACAGAGACAAGTAAGCACCTATCAGGAGCGGTCTCTGACATCACCTGCTGGCACTGGCCACTCAGAGGTGTCCATTGTGCCCTTACACCTCTGCATCCAAGATGGCAGAGGTCTGGGACACACTGGAGGAGCTCTGGGCACCTCCCCTTGGGAGGTGCTGGTCAGGGGAGTGGTCACTCCCGTTTCCTTTGTCCAGTTTCGTGCCAGAGCAGGGCTGGGGGGATCCCTGAACCGGTGTAGACTGGCTTATGCAAGGAGGGCACCATCTGTGTCCTTCAAAGCATTTCCAGAGGCCAGGAGAGGCTACTCCTCTCAGGCCCTTAACACCTATTTCCAAAGGGAGAGGGTGCAACACCCTCTCCCAGAGTAAATCATTTGTTCTGCCTTCCTGGGACTGGGTGCCCAGGCCCCAGGGGGGCAGAAACCTGTCTCAGAGTTGGCAGCAGCGGTAGCTGCAGAGAAAACCCCAGAGAGCTAGTTTGGCAGTACCCGGGCTCTATGCTGGAGACCCGGGGATGCATGGAATTGTCCCACCAATACCAGAATGGTATTGGTGTGACATTTCCATGATCCTAGACATGTTACATGGCCATGTTCAGAGTTACATTGTGATGCTACATATAGGTATTGACCTATATGTAGTGCACGTGTGTAATGGTGTCCCCGCACTCACAAAGCCCAGGGAAATTGCCCTGAACAATGTGGGGGCACCTTGGCTAGTGCCAGGGTGCCCTCACACTAAGTAACTTTGCACCTAACCTTCACTAAGTGAGCAGTAGACATATAGGTGACTTATAAATTACTTAAGTGCAGTGTAAAATGGCTGTGAAATAACGTGTACGTTATTTCACTCAGGCTACAGTGGCAGTCCTGTTTAAGAATTGTCTGAGCTCCCTATGGGTGGCAAAAGAAATGCTGCAGCCCACAGGGATCTCCTGGAACCCCAATACCCTGGGTACCTAGGTACCACATACTAGGGAATTATAAGGGTGTTCCAGTGTGCCAATCATAATTGGTAAAATTAGTCACTAGCCTGCAGTGACAATTTTAAAAGCAGAGAGAGCATAAACACGGAGGTTCTGGTTAGCAGATCCTCAGTGATACAGTTAGGCACCACACAGGGAACACATACAGGGCACACTTTATGAGCACTGGGGTCCTGGCTAGCAGGATCCCAGTGCCACAGGCAAAAACAAATATACATACAAGTAAAAATGGGGGTAACATGCCAGGCAAGATGGTACTTTTCTACACAACTCCCCCCCAAACGAGGGACAATAAAGCTAACCTTGCCCAGATGAGTCTTCATTGTCTAAGTGGAAATATCTGGAGAGTCCATCTGCATTGGAGTAGGTACTCACCGGTCTATGTTCCATTGTATAGTCCATTCCCTGTAGGGATATGGACCACCTCAACAATTTAGGATTTTCACCTTTCATTTGTTTTAGCCAAAGTAGAGGTTTGTGGTCTGTCTGAACAATAAAGTGAGTACCAAACAGGCATGGTCTCAACTTTTTCAGTGCCCAGACCACAGCAAAAGCCTCCCTCTCTATGGCAGACCATTGCTTTTCTATAGGGGTCAACCTCCTGCTGATAAAGGCAATAGGTTGATCCTGGCCCTCAGTATTAAGCTGCGATAGCACTGCCCCAATCCCCAATTCAGAAGCATCAGTCTGGACTATGAACTTTTTGGAGTGGCAAGGGCTTTTTAGGACAGGTGCAGAGCACATGGCCTGTTTGAGCTCATCAAAAGCTTTTTGACAGCTGGCTGTCCACAATACCTTTTTAGGCATCTTTTTACTAGTGAGGTAATTAAGAGGAGCTGCAATGGAGCCATAATGCTTGATAATCCTCCTATAGTACCCTGTGAGGTCTAAAAAGGCTCTCACCTGGGTTTGAGTTGTAGGGGGAGCCCATTCCATAATGGTCTGGATCTTCTCCTGCAGTGGTGCAATCTGTTCCCCACCTACCAGGTGGCCCACATAAATCACTTTCCCCTGCCCTATCTGGCACTTTGAGGCCTTGATAGTGAGGCCTGCCTTTTGCAGGCCCTCTAAAACTTTCCACAGGTGGACCAGGTGATCATCCCAGGTGGGGCTTAAAACAGCTATATCTTCTAGATATGCTGCACTAAAAGCTTCCAACCCTTGCAGGACTGTGTTCACCAACCTATGAAAAGTGGCAGGTGCATTCTTCAGACCAAAGGGCATCACAGTGAATTGATAGTGCCCTCCAATGGTTGAGAATACAGTTTTAGGTTTTGCATCTTCTGATAACTTAATCTGCCAATACCCTGCATTTAAATCAAAAGTGCTTAGATACTTGTCAGAAGCCAGCGTATCTATCAGCTCATCTGCCCTGGGTATAGGGTGAGCATCTGTCTTGGTTACCTGGTTTAGCCCTCTATAGTTAACACAAAACCTCATCTCTCTTTTTCGATCCTTACTGAGAGGTTTTGGAACCAGCACCACTGGGCTAGCCCATGGGCTTTCTGAAGGCTCAATCACTCCTAAGTCTAACATTTTCTGAACCTCTTGTTTAATGCAGTCCCTGACATGGTCAGGCTGCCTATAAATCTTACTTTTGACAGGTAAACTGTCTCCAGTATTGATTGTATGCTCACACCAAGTAGTGGTACCTGGAATCAGTGAGAAGAGTTCAGAAAACTGATTTAAACGATTTACAGTTATCTTTCTGCTCAGCAGTAAGACAATCTGCAAGTACTACTCCCTCCACTAAGCCATCAGCTTCAGTGGTGGAGAAGAGATCAGGGAGAGGGTCACTCTCTTCTTCCTGTCCCTCATCAGTTGCCATGAGCAGGGTGAGATCAGCCCTGTCATAGTAGGGTTTTAGGGGGTTGACATGGAGCACCCTAAGGGCACTCCTGGCAGTGCCTAGGCATACCAAGTAGGTAACCTCACCCTTTTTCTTGACAATTATATGGGGTCCACTCCATTTGTCCTGGAGTGCTCTTGGGGCCACAGGCTCCAATACCCACACCTTTTGTCCTGGTTGGTCCTAGATCAGAACAGCCTTCTGGTCATGCCATTGCTTCTGGAGCTCTTGGCTGGCCTGAAGGTTTTTACTGGCCTTTTTCATGTACTCAGCCATTCTTGATCTTAGGCCAAGTACCTAATCCACAATGTCCTGTTTAGGAGCTTTTAAAGGTTGTTCCCAACCCTCCTTAACAACTGCAATGGGACCTCTCACAGGGTGCCCAAAGAGGAGTTCAAAGGGGCTAAAGCCCACTCCTTTCTGGGGTACCTCCCTGTAAGCAAAAAGGAGGCAAGGTAACAGGATATCCCATCTCCTTCTGAGTTTTTCAGGGAGTCCCATTATCATTCCTTTGAGAGTTTCATTAAACCTCTCAACCAGACCATTTGTTTGTGGATGATAAGGAGTAGTGAACTTGTATGTTACACCACACTTCTTCCACATTGCTGTGAGGTAGGCAGACATGAAGTTACTACCCCTGTCTGACACCACTTCCTTAGGGAAGCCCACTCTGGAAAAGATTCCCATGAGGGCCTTTGCCACTACAGGAGCTGTAGTGGTCCTTAAGGGTATGGCTTCAGGGTACCTAGTGGCATGGTCCACTACCACCAGGATAAACCTATTGCCTGAAGCTGTTGGAGGGTCAAGAGGGCCAACTATGTCAACCCCTACCCTTTCAAAGGGCACCCCAACCACTGGAAGTGGAATTAAGGGGGCCTTTGGAGTGCTACCAGTCTTGCCACTGGCTTGGCAGGTCACACAAGAGCGACAAAACTCTTTGGTGTCCTCTGACATATGAGGCCAGTGAAACAGGGGAACAAGCCTGTCCCAAGTTTTACTTTGGCCCAAATGCCCAGCCAAGGGAATGTCATGTGCCAAGGTAAGAAGAAACTCTCTGTATTGCAAAGGGGTGACCAATCTCCTGGCAGCTCCAGGTTTAGAGTCCTTTGACTCAGTATACAGGAGGTTGTCTTCCCAATACACCTTATGGCTATCACTGACATCCCCATTCTGCTGTTTGACAGCTTGCTGCCTCAAACCCTCTAGTGTGGGACAGGTCTGCTATGCCACACTAAGCTCTTCCCTAGCAAGCCCCCTCCACCCAAAAGCTCAGCTGTGTCTGCTACCAGCTCATCTGGTGTAGGTTCTGTACAGGGAGAGGATTCCTCTTCCTCAAAAGGGGAATCTTCTGGTGAGGGAGGGATAGTGGGCAAGGATTTACCCTTTCTACCCCAAGCTTTTGGGAGCACTTGGTCCATTGTTCTAGGATCCAAGTTTCCCTGTCCTTTTTGCTTTTTGGCCTGAGCCCTTGTTAAAGCAAAAATATGCCCAGGAATGCCCAGCATAGCTGCACGAGCCTCCAACTCCACTTCAGCCCAAGCTGATGTCTCCAAATCATTGCCTAGTAAGCAATCTACAGGTTATTCAGGGGCTGTCACAACTTTCTTTGGACCAGTAACCTCCCCCCCCCCAGTTGAGATTCACAACAGCCATGGGGTGGCTAAGTGTGTTATTGTGAGCATCGGTCACTTGGTACTGCTGACCAAGTAGGTGTTGATCAGGTTGAACCAGTTTCTCTATAACCATAGTTACACTGGCTCCTGTGTCGCTGTAGGCCTCAACCTCAACACCATTAATTAGGGGTAGTTGCTTGTACTTACCCATATTTAGGGGACAAGCAACCAAGGTGACAAAGTGAATGCCACCATCAGAGACTAAAACAGCTTCTGTGGACTCCCTAACAAGACCAATCCCAACTACACTGCCAATAGTGAGCCCAGCTACACCCTTGGATTGGCTATTTGTAGTAGACTTCCCACCACCACTGCTATTACTAGGGGCACTAGAGGTTGCAGTTGGGGTTGTGGTAGGGGGAGCCTTTGGTGTTTTTCTTTGGGCAAGTGGCATCACTTGCCCAATGACCTTTTACTTTACATAAGTAACACCATGGCTTTTTCTGATTGTGAGAAGAGAATTTGGACCCTTGTGGGCCTGATGAAGACTCAGAATGTTTTTATCCTTGTCCCCACCCTTGTCAGAAGACTTACCATCCTTCTTCTTGCCATCCTTGTCACCTCCTGTATGAACTTTTCTGTTCACTCTTGTTCTGACCCATTTGTCTGCCTTCTTTCCCAATTCTTTGGGAGAGTTCAAATCTGAGTCTACCAAGTACTGGTGCAACAAATCAGACACACAATTGTTCAAAATGTGCTCCCTCAGGATTAGATTATACAGGCTTTCATAGTCAGTCACCTTACTGTCATGTAACCAACCCTCCAAGGCATTCACTGAACAGTCTACAAAGTCTGTCCAGTCTTGAGAGGACTCTTTTCTGGTGTCTCTGAACTTAATCCTGTATTGTTCAGTGGTTAAGCCAAATCCATCCAAGAGTGCATCCTTCAAAACGTTGTAGTTATTGGCATCACTTTCCCTGCCAGTAAGGGGCCTATCCCTACCCTTACCAGTGAAAGATAGCCACAAAATAGCAGCCCACTGCCTTTAAGGGACCAACTGTACCATACAGGCCCTCTCAAGTGCAGCAAACCACTTGTTAATGTCATCCTCCTCCTTGTAAGGGGGGACTATCTTATGCAGGTTTCTGGAATCTTGCTCTCTAACAGGATTACTATAAAAAACACTGCTGCTGCCACCATGGGGAACTAACCCCAACCTCTGCCTTTCCCTTTCCACATCCAGAGTTTCCCTGTCTAAGGCCAGCTACTGCTGTTTAAGCTTCAGCCTGGCCTCTTCCATCCTCAGCATTCTGAGGTCCCTTTCCATTAAGTTATCATCAGGGTGGGAGGCTTGGGAATTGTGAGACACAGAAGTAATGTGAGAATTGACAGAGTTTTACCTTTCTGGACTCTAGTAACTTGGCCTTTAGGAGTGAAAGGTGCCCTACTAATGTGTGACCCCCTCCCACTACCAGTGTCACTAGGTGGCCTGGTAGCGGACAGGTCCTTGGAAGAACCCTCCCCAGCACCCTCAGGGGACTCCTCTGAGTCTGACTGGGTACCCCCGTCCTCTACCTCCTGATCCTGGGATGGGCCAGACTGGTTCTGGTCACTTTCTAGGAGAAGGCTAAGGAGAAGATCTTTTGTAGGATTCTTACCAATTTCTAAACCTCTTTCAATGCAGAGACCCCTCAAACTTTTAAAGTTTAGATTCCCATATGTTGCCTGGACAACTGTGGGAGTAAGCTCTACTGTAGACATGACAGAAAGGGTTTGGGACAGAGAGAGAAAAACGTTTTTAGAACTTTTAAAAGAACAGAGAAAAACGTTTTCAAACTTTTTCAAACTTTTAAAAGTTTTAAGAAACTTTTCAGAAACTTTTTAGAAAGTTTTTGAGAAGGAAAGTTAAACTGTTTAGGTTACTGTGTATATTCTGAAGTATTTGGTGTATGTTTTTCTTATGAAAAGCACCAATGACAAAGTGGTAAAGCAGTTACAAGTACTTATCCCACTGCTACACCACCAATGTAGGAGGCTGGCCTAGCTTATAGTGGGTACCTAGTGGTACTTACACCTTGTGACAGGTCCAGTTATCCCTTATTAGTAGATTAGAAGTGTTCTAGCAGCTTAGGCTGATAGAGGTAGCTATAGCAGAGCAGCTTAGGCTGAACTAGGAGACATGCAAAGCTCCTACTATACCACTCATATCATATAGCACTATATCACAAGAAAACACAATACTCAGAGTTACTAAAACTAAAGGTACTTTATTTAGGTGACAATATGCCAAAAGTATCTCAGGGGATATACTCCCTTCGGAGGTAAGTAATATACACAAAATATACACACAAACCAAAATCAGGTAAGTAAACAGTTAGAAAAGTAGTGCAAACACTATAGAACACAATAGAATGCAACAGGAGGAAATAGGCCTAGGGCAACACAAACTCCAAAAGTAGAATGCGAACCACAAATGGACCCCAGGCCTAGTGTAGCGTGTAGAGGGTCGCTGGGAGTGTAAGAAAACACTAAGGGTGTCCAAAATACCCCCCCAAAACCCTGAAAAGTAGGAGTAAAGCTACCCTACTACCCCAGAGAGACAGTAAAGTTGAGATAGGGGATTCTGCAAAGACAACAACTGACTGCAAACCACTGAAGACAGATTCCTGGACCTGAGGACCTGCAAAGGAAGGGGACCAAATCCAAGAGTCACACAAGTGTCCGGGGGAGACAGGAGCCCACTAAACCCCGGATGAAGGTGCAAAAAGGGCTGCCTCCGGGTTGAAGAAGCCAAAGATTCTGCAACAACGGAAGGGGCCAGGAACTTCTCCTTCGGTCAGAAGATGTCCCATGGTGTGCTGGAGGATGCAGAGTTGTTTTGATGCAGAAAGACCGCAAACAGGCCTTGCTAGCTGCAAGAGTCACAGTTGAGGATTTTGGGTGCTGCCAGGGCCCAGGAAGGACCAGGAGGTCGTCCGTTGGAGGAGGAGACAGAGGGGGTGCTCAGCAATACAGAGAGCTCACATAAAAGCAGGCAACACCCTCAGAAGTACCTGAACAGGCGTTCAGAATATCTGAGCATGGAGGTCATCTCAGCACAAGAAAAGGGGGTCCCACGAAGTCGGAGTCCAACTCAGCAAGTTGGGCAATGCAGGATGGAGTGCTGGGGACCTGGGCTATGCTGTGCACAAAGGAAGTCTTGCAAAGTGCACAGAAGCCCTAGCAGCTGCAGTTCATGTAGTACACAAGATTACTGTCTGGAGTGGGGAGGCAAGTACTTACCTCCACCAACTTTGGACAGAAGGGCCACTGGACTGTCGGGGAGGCTTGGATCCAGCTCCTGTGTTCCAGGGACCAAGCTTGTCAAGATGAGAGGGGACCCAGAGGACTGGTGATGCATGGGTTTGGTGCCTGCGTTGGCAGGGGGAAGATTCCGTCGACCCAGGGGAGATTTCTTCTTGGCTTCCAGTGCAGGGTGAAGGCAGACAGCCCTCAGAGCATGCACCACGAGGAAACAGTCGAGAAAGCTGGCAGGATGAGGAGCTACAGTGTTGCTGGTAGTCTTCTTGCTACTTTGTTGCTGTTTTGCAGGCGTCCTGGAGCAGTCAGCGATCGATCCTTGGCAGAAGTCGAAGAGGGAAGTGCAGAGGAACTCTGGTGAGCTCTTGCATTCGTTATCTGGTGAGAAACCCACAGGAGAGATCCTAAATAGCTCTCAAAGGAGGATTGGCTACAGAGAGAGATAAGCACCTATCAGGAGGGGTCTCTGACGTCACCTGCTGGCACTGGCCACTCAGAGGTGTCCATTGTGCCCTCACTCCTCTGCATCCAAGATGGCAGAGGTCTGGGACACACTGGAGGAGCTCTGGGCACCTCCCCTTGGGAGGTGCTGGTCAGGGGAGTGGTCACTCCCCTTTCCTTTGTCCAGTTTCATGCCAGAGCAGGGCTGGGGGGATCCCTGAACCGGTGTAGACTGGCTTATGCAAGGAGGGCACCATCTGTGCCCTTCATAGCATTTCCAGACGCCAGAAGAGGCTACTCCTCTCAGGCCTTTAACACCTATTTCCAAAGGGAGAGGGAGTACCACCCTCTCTCAGAGGAAATCCTTTGTTCTGCCTTCCTGGGACTGGGCTGCCCTGGCCCCAGGGGGACAGAAACCTGTCTGAGGGTTGGCAGCAGCGGTAGCTGCAGAGAAAACCCTGGAGAGCTAGTTTGGCAGTACCCGGGCTCTATGCTGGAGCCCCGGGGATGCATGGAATTGTCCCCCCACTATCAGAATGGTACTGGGGTGACAATTCCATGATCCTAGACATGTTACATGGCCATGTTCAGAGTTACCATTGTGACGCTACATATAGGTATTGACCTATATGTAGTACACACGTGTAATGGTGTCCCCGCTCTCACAAGGTCCGGGGAAATTGCCCTGAACAATGTTGGGGCACCTTGGCTAGTGCCAGGGTGCCCTCACACTAAGTAATTTTGCACCTAACCTTCACTAAGTGAGAGGTAGACATATAGGTGACTTATAAGTTACGTAAGTGAAGTGTAAAAAGGCTGTGAAATAACGTGGATGGTATTTCACTCAGGCTGCAGTAGCAGTCCTGTGTAAGAATTGTCTGAGCTCCCTATGGGAGGCAAAAGAAATGCTGCAGCCCATAGGGATCTCCTGGAACCCCAATACCCTGGGTACCTAGGTACAATATACTAGGGAATCATAAGGGTGTTCCAGTGTGCCAATTAGAATTGGTAAAATGAATCGCTAGCCTGCAGTGACAATTTTAAAAGAGAGAGCATAAACACTGAGGTTTTGGTTAGCAGAGCCTCAGTGATACAGTTAGGCACCACACAGGGAACACATACAGGGCACACTTTATGAGCACTGGGGCCCTGCCTGGTATGGTCCCAGTGACACAGGCAAAAACAAACATACATACAAGTAAAAATGGGGGTAACATGCCAGGCAAGATGGTACTTTCCTACAAGAACCTCAAGGGACCACTTCTCCTGTGCCTTGGACTGTTTCCAACCTTCAGTACTTCCTCCAGCTTCTCTACCCAATGGGTGACATTGGAATTTGTCTCCCTTCTTGGCAGCTAACTATTTGACATGCCCTTTGCTATAAATAGTTACACAGCGTTGCTTAAATTGTATATAGGCTTTTTGAGTAAATCCCCTTATGCATGTGCATAAATAAATGAACTTAAAACTGTTTTTTTTGCCAGGGAGGTCACAAAATATATAATTGGTAATTATCTACGTTCAGAAACAAAACATTTTTTTACAGAACCCCGTTGAGCAAAGATGTGCAGGCTATGGTGCCCTTTCCCACAGCTTTCAGAGCGTGTGTATTCCAATACACTGAAGACCAGCTGCCCCTTTATGAGGCACTGTTTCTGTTTTTATAACCTTGGCAGGAAACCAGAAAGTGCATGTAACTGCAATATTACAGTAACTGTAAGCTGGGAGTAGTACTTTATAGCCCTTGGAATCTAAAATATTAATCAGCCATTAGTATGTTTTATTCAGTTTACTGTAGACAGTAGATATTTCATATACTGTTCTGCTGATAATCAAAGTGTAATTGTATTTTCTCATTGAATTTTTCCAATCCAGTAACTGGGAATCTTACATACATCACTTGCTTAAGTATGTTTTTTTGCCGTAAGTGAACTATTAGTTGAAAAATTAGAAAACATCAGTATAATATGTGGAAATACTTTTTGAACAGCAGTGGTAAATGCTATCGCCTTCATAACTAATATGTTGTGCCTCTGGAGGTTAGCATGTGCACAATCTATTACAGCAGCACATTAAGAAGCCCAGACATGGAACATGGCCATATCTCGTTTGCTGGTGCCGATTACAACAAATAAATTAACAAGACATTTTGACTACATCATTAAAGTGTTGATTCTTTCTATCGGTAATGGAAGCAGCCCTGTGATAGAGGCATTTCCCAAGTGTGCTAAGAGCATGTCATTAACAGGGAGAAAGTTCAATACATTTCAAACTTGTGTTGTCTCTGCTGTTTCATTTCTTCGGGCACTGGCAGGCTGGACGGTTTTCCCACTTCCTATACATACCATTGTTTTTTAATGTCTAAGGTAGTATGCTGTGGCACGGCACATCAAACATTATGGAATGATCGTTGTTAACCATAATTTGCTCTCATTGATAAAAGCCTGGAAACACGTGACGATTTAGGAAGCCCTACTAAGGATGCCTTTCTAATGTTCTGTACTCAACATCCCATTGTAAGAAACGAAATTGTGTTCTGCGTCAGCTGCTCTTTACCTGCTGCCTCATGAATACAACTGGTATAAACATACGCTGTACTAACACCTTTCTTGCTGTCATATGTTAGGTAGCCATAGAAACCAGAAATAGTACCTCAAACATGTCGGGATCAGCAGATGGGCACTAATAATAAGTTAAAACAATCAGTGCTTGGTCCCTGCTCCATAGACAGACTGGAAATGATGTCAGGCCTGAAGTGGACAAATTACGAGGCTGTAAAGAAGAGTACCATGCAAGCCAACAAATAAGCCCTTTTCTGAGTACAACAGTGTCTCACAGGCGATACACATGCACTAGCACATGGTATCGCTGGCTTGACCCGAAAAAAAACAGCATTTCAAGGGGATGTGGAGTGATCATCCTGTGCTTCTAGGATATTCAACATCATAATGCAACACAGTATTTTAGACTCCAGTCGTGACTTTTGTTATTTAAATGTGTTATTTTGATGCCTCATCACTCACACATCCTGGTACATTACTCAGTTAAGACTGCAGGGAATATCATTTTTATTTGAGCTTATTGTTTTGCAACTTTGGACACACATGTCTAGCCTCAAAAGCCACGTCAGTGTTATTTTGAATTATCTGTCCACATTATTTATTTATTGTATCTTACCTGGGTCTCATTTCTTAAAAATTTCACATAACATGTCTTTTCCACCTAGATTTGTACCTTGTGAACTAGAAACACGGTGGGAGGAATGGGTTGATGCATTTAAAATACATATCTTGCAGCAGGACATGAAAACATGGTTGATGAAAGGAAGCAAGTTACATTGTTGTATTAATTAGTGTAGGGAGGTTAAAGAATATATCATACTCTCCCTGATATGCAAACACAAGAAGAAGGTAACAACATGTCTTTGTATGCTAAGACACTGAAAAAGTTAGACTCGTATTTTGAAAAAAAGACCAATGCCATTTTAGAATTGTATCAGTTCTTTCCAAGGGTCCAAGCTCATGATGAGTCTATTGATATTTTTGTAAATAGTTTAACAGCGTTATTGGTGAATTGTGCATTTGCAGGTAACCAAGATAAGTATATTCATGATCAGATGATGACACACCCTTCAAATAAGTGTATTAAAAAATTGTGAGGTGCTCGCAATCCAACAGTATTGGAGGCCCTGGATAGAGCTAGAGGATAAGAATTAACTTTGAAGTGTGTTAATGTATTGAATGAAAATAAACAAAACAACAAGTATGAATAGCTGCAGAAAGAAAATGAGGTTAATCATGGTCAGATTAATTTTGTCAAATGCAAGTCTAATGTGGGGAAAGGGGATGGAAATAAAGGTAATAACAAGTTCAAAACTACTCCAAAAATTGTTGCATTAGATGTGCTTGCCCAAGTCATTAGGCCAATGATAAATCATGCCCAGCAAAAAGTGTAAGTTGCATGAGGTACAGGAAACTGGGCCATTATGCATGGGTGTACAAACGTTTCAGTTCTTCTGGTTTGCGATTGTAATTGTATTTTTATAGTGCTTACTACCTCTAACAATATGAATGAAGAACTTAGAAAGGGTTGTTTGGGAGATCATAGTAGTAAAATGAGGTTTGGGGTGATCCAAGGAGTCGTAGAGGAGGGAGCAGTCTAGAAGGGTCTTGGGAGATATCAGAATAGTAGAGTGAGATTTGGGATGAGTCAGAGACTGAAGGCAGAGGATATATTGAGAGAAGTATAATGAGACATAGAGAAGTGCATTTTGGAGAGTCAACTTTTTTCTTCTACAGTAGGAGTAAAGTAATAAATATATAGGTACATACGTACATAAAGGGGGTGTACATGTTAAAGGTTGAGAATACATAGAGATTTAAAGTAGTATTTTATAAACTCAGACTTTCAAGTGTTGCTGTAATTTAAGCTAATTTATGTGTGAATGTTTATAATAATGTTTTTGTATTTGTTTTTTATTTAATATTTTTACTCATTATTTCAAGTGAGGCCCTTGAAGATAAAATAGTTATGATACTATTTATATATTGTGATAGATATATGAAACAGAGGCACATACGCATCTATTCATAAAACGTACATGAAAACTATGCAATGACCTATATACATGTTAAGCATAGAATCCCATGTATAGGCAGGGGAGATGTGGGCTTGTGGCTTTACATGTAGGGATAGTCTAGCAGCAGAGTTCGGAATTCACTGTAGTCTTTTCATAGTTGTTAAAGATGACCCTTGGTAGAGGCCATTGGCGTTGTCAAGTTTAGACAGTACTAGAGCGATGGTAGCCTGGACCTTGTGTAGAATTCACAGGTGGGGGAAGATGCGCACCGGAGTTTTCATAGTAAAGAAGCTTGATCTTGTGTCAGCCCGCCAAATTCCTAGGATCAGTTTGTTGGTCAATATGGCCTACCTTTCAACAGGTTTAATTCTGAAGTCTACAAATGCACAGAAAATTGAGGTGATCAAGCGAGGGAAAGGAATGGGATGGTAACAGCTGGGAAGGATACCTAAGAAAGAAAAAGACACCATCGGCATTCCTGCATTTTCATCCCCACATATATGCAAAACGTTACAATGTGCATGCACCTGTAAACCAAAACCCTCGACTGGTAGTTATGGGTTAGGAAATACGACACTTCATGTCCAGGTAAACTGCTTATGATGCTTTTCTGAAGTGATGCAAATATAGAAGATCAAGAGAGTGTCTCTCTGCAGAAAGTTATGCTTGAAAAACATACATAATATTGAAGATTAAATGCCTCGCATCACGGGCCTCTATGAAGAATCCCTGTTAAAAAGGCAAAAACAAAGTAAACTAAAAATTACTCCTTATAACATCAACGCCCATTTTCCAGCATAGCCTTCGTTAATAGGTGCTTTTATTTCCAAAAGTCAACAGAGCTACTGTTAAGATATTCCAAAAATATCTGCCACACTGTATAAACCAAAGCAATGTCAAAATGAACAAATGAATTCCAAAATGCAAATGCCCAAAATACTCTGTAGGGAACAGAGAGCTTACTGTCGACGCCCACAATCGGCGAACCTGCTGACTTCGAGGCAATCCAAATTCAGCTGAGATGAATTTTCTCCTAACCGCCATTGCCCATAAAAAATCCTCGGGCCGCGAAGGGAGATAAAAGGCACTCTCGCAGCACTTTTCTTAAATCAGGCCCTCAGTACTTTAAATGGGCAGGTACTCTTCGGTACTGTGGACCAGCACTTCTAAATTTTCTGCCCTTGAGTACCGGAACTTCTCCTTCATTGAGGATAGTACCGGCACTCATGAGGCACCAAGACAAGTTCAGTAAAATTACTACACAAGAGATACTTGATCAGCTGCTGACAAGTCTGTTAGAAGAGCATCTAGTGCTGTTGCAGCAGCGCCTCACTTGTATTAATTCAGAGCTAGTTAGTACGTGTGTGAAGCAGGACTTGTTGGCTGCCACATCTGTGGATGTGTGGAAAACATACATGTTAAAAAGATAGGGGCTGTTATTAAACAGAATTAGATTATTGTGTTTAATTTTAAAGGTTTCTTTTTTATAGTTCTCACAATATCAATTACTTTGCATAACACTAATTTGCAAAATGTCTTATGTGGAGCAGGCAGAGGTAATCTACAAATTGAAGATGAATATAATATTAAATGTACTCTTCGGTACATGTAATGACAAAAATTATTACTCTAGTGATACATGATCTTTGTGTCATCATGCACATTTTCACGCCAAGAAAATCTCCATCCTATTAAATGTGCACACGATAGCCCCTCCTCCTAACCACACCCTTTTGTCCTGACCTAGCCCCACCCTAGTCCACGGTCAATTTATGAGTACCTGCACTTATTTATTCCCATTTAAAGCACTGACTGCGCTCCTTTTATAATCTGCAGCGCGCTGTAGGAGGAAGTGCTATTCATTGCTCCGCCTACCAGTCGTGGCTCGCAGGGTGCGGAAAGGCCGGTGCGGCGCGCAAAGAGGGGGAGGCGGGGTAATAAACATTAAATTATTATTTTTTTTAAACCCACTTACCTGCAGGCCACTGCGCCATTCAGCTTCCCCATCTCCTCTGCTGCAGGCACAGGCTCCCGGCATGCCCTGCAGCCAATCCTGACGCTGCTCAGAGCAGGGTCAGGATTGGTTGGGAGCGCCCAGCCAGGGCACTCCCAGGCAGACTGGGAGCCTATGCCTGCTGTCTCCAGCCCAGCAACACAGTGCCAAGCTGGAGAGAGAGCACACTACGCATGCGTGTTTGGCTGGCCCGAGACGGCCAGCCCAACATGCATGCACTCTGAGGGGAATGCTGTGCACTTCCCCTCACTGCTCGTTAACCCTGTGGCCCCACCCCTTTACAAGAAAACACTAATAAGCATAGTTTATTAGTGTTTTCTTGTAAAGGTTTTGTAGCTGCTGGTGGAGGGGGACGACCCTAATGGACTAACGTCGCCCCTGCCACCTACCCTGACAAGCTAGTTCTGGTGCCAGCGCTGAGTGTGGACAAGATGTTTGACGAGCATTATGGTTATTGTAGTTCACTACATCCTTATAAACATATACATGGTTGCAGCATTTACATCTCTCTCTTCTTTACGTTCTCTCACTGCCCCCACATATGCCACCACTCAAATTATGATTTGAATAAGGATGCATACGTCACCAGACTTATACATACCCTGTCAATGATTCCTGGCAGTGTCGTGGGTGTACTTCTGGCAGCGTTCACTATATTGGCACCGTGTGTCCTTTTGCTGTAACATCTTGCTAATTTGTCCACTTGGGCATTCATTGATAACTTGGAGTCCATGGTAATTCCAAGATTTCTTACTTCCTTAGATACTTTAGGAGGTGGTACCAGATTGTCAAGCCAGGCGCAGAGCAAGTCATAATTTTTCCTGTTACCACGTTAGTATTTGAGTTTTGGAAGCATTCAATTTTAGATGGCTCCATGTCATCCACTGATCAACGGCTCTGAGGCAGCGGAAAATTTCTGTGTTTCCAAAGTGTTTGGGACTTTCCAGTTTAAGGAGAAGTTGTGTATCATCTGCATAGTTATAACAGGTGAGCTGAAATTCATTGTTCATTGTTGGTAATGACTTCACGTAAGTGTTAAAAAGCATGGGTGGGGTGATAGAGCCTTGAGGGACTCTTGCTCTTCTGAAGTACGGTCTGGATGAGAAAGGGGGAGTGTAAATGACATTTGTTCTGTTTTGAAGGTAGGATGTGATCTGGCTTGAGAGTAGTCCTCTCTATGCCGGCTTTGTAAAGTCTTTGTATTAGAGTGTCATGGTCAACTGTGTTTAAGGCCGCTGAGAGGTCCAAGAGAAGTACTGCAGCAACCCAGTTCTGGTCTTCTGTGTCTTTAAGATCATCCCAGATGGTGATGAGGGCAGAATCCTGTCTAGTAGTCTGAAAGTATGGAGTTATCTTCAATGGACTGTGACATCTAGGCGAATGCTGCTCTTTCTAGCATTTTGCCCAGGTAAAGCCCATTGTAATCAGTCTGTAGTTGTTCGGGTCATGCGGGTCCAGGTTTGTTTTCATTAATAATGGGGGTATGTATGCCTTTTTTGGGGGTCTTCTGAAAAAATTCCCATAGTTAAATAATTATTGATGCTTCTTTTTCCTGATGTGGCAGCAGAGGTAGTTAGAAGAATGTTCTTGAGAATCTGTGGTGGACAAGGGTCAAAAGGGCAGCTGGCTGGCCTGCTTGCTTTGACCAGATCTATGAATTCACTTTGTGATATTTGTTTGAAAGTATGCATAGGTTGGGTTAGCATACTCTTGGAGTGGATTTTTGGATATGGGTTGTGGTAGTGGTTTTCCTTTGTTTTAAATAGGAGTCCGACGTGTCTGCTTTGGTTGTGCAATGATTTAACAGTTTGTCAGTGAATTCTTGAGTAATGAGACAAGTTCCTTCTGTCCAATTAGGTTTCCGAAATACAGTGAGAATTTTATCAAATTATTTTTTTGCACACTTAGCATTTTGAATTCTGTCTGGATAGTACCATTTTTAGCTTTTTTGGTGGTTGATTTGTATATTCTGTTTAGTTCCTGAAGGTTAAGTTTGTCATGATTTTTGTTTGTTTTGAGGCAGATGCATTGCAGCTTTCTAATTTGTTGTTTTATCTTTTTAAGCTCTGTATTTCTCCAAGGTGTTTGTTTTCTTTTGACCTGTTATGTTGTTCTTAGTGGTGTGAGGTTGGTGCAGTATGAGAAATAGTTGATTGTGGAAGTAATTCAAGAGATGGTGGTGACCCATATCTTTTTAGTTTGGCTTATGAGGGTGTTCACCATGAGCTGAGAGATAAAGTTTTGTTAGCAATAACAGATTAAGACATAGAGCGACGACTGAAAAAAAGGATCCTGAGTGTAGGATCAAAATCAATGGTAACATGTTCCAGTTGTTGGTGGACTCTGGAGCTCTATACACCGCAATATCTTTGGATGATTTTGAAAGAGTTTAGCGTTCAGAATCTAAACAGATAGTTGATTCTGACATAAAGGTAAAAGCCCATGGGGGAGGAGGTGAGTATGTCAATCTTCAGTGTTTCGTGTTTGCTACTATCGCCAATAACGATAGGAAAATTAGTGTTAGGGTGTATGTTGCAAAGAATGGTGCACCCCTATTAGGTTTAATTTACCAAGCTGCCATGGGTATAAAACTCCACTCAGGGGCTGTAGAACAGATTGTTCTAGTAAGGTCAAAGATTGAATTGCAGACTATTGTGCAAATATTTCCAGAACTCTTTTATCAATAAATTGGGAAGAGCACATGGTTTCAAACACAAGATTGTTTTAAAACGAGGTTGTCAATCTGGGATTCATAAAGTATATTTGATGTTAGGGATCTTTTCAAGGCAGAAATGAAAAGTCTGATGGATTGTGGAATAATTGAAGAAATTGAATCCTCAGAATAGTTGGCACCCACTGTGGTAAGCAAGCCTGATCAACCTATCAGAATGTGTGTCAAACTTCGTGACTGGAATAATTCTATTTGGGTAAACAGATATCCTCTACCCAACATCAACAAAATGCTAACCACCACTGGAAAGAGTAAATAATTCTCTACTATGGACTTGTCTTTAGCTTATCACCAGATTAAGCTACATTCTGTATCACAACATCTTACATAATTCCTCACACCATTTGGTGGATATCGGGACAAGTGCATGCTATTTGGGTTGGCACCAGTGTCATATGTGTTTCAGAAACTGATGCAAAAATAATTTAATTAGGTCAATGGCGTTTTACTTCCAGGATGGCATTTTAGTTTTTGCCAAAGACGAAAAATAACATAATGATGAGTTAAGGAAGGTATTGGAAATCTTATGAGATAATGATTTAACTTTTAAATCTCAAAAGTGTAAACTAAAAGAGAAACGTGTTATGTATTCAGGTCACACAACTGATGCTGATGGCATTAGGCCTAGAGAAAAACTTGTCAATACTATTGTCGAGTAGCGTGGTACCCAATAGCAAGGTTGACTTGAGGTCGTTTTTGGGTGTCACTGAGTTTTATTTTAAATTCATCAAGAATTTTGCTGATTAATCCAAAACCATGGGAGATTTGTTGAAGAAAAGTAAGAAATTTGAATGGTGTAGGATGCGTCAAGTAGAATTTCTTAACATAAAGCAAGAGCTTTCTAAAGTTGCCCATGTAGATAGTTGTAAATTACTGTGTAAGACAATGATTACAACTGATGCCAGTGCCTCTGGTTTGGTAACTGTTTTGGCACAAGTACAGGATGGTGACGAAGTAACATTTGCCTATGTTTCATGTACATTATCTAACATTGAACAGTGGTATTTTCATTGAAAGAGTGTTTGGGCCACCAGGCACTTTAGAATGTATGGATGGGGTGAGTCATTCATTACAAGAAATAATTACAAGCCATTAGTTCATTTGTTATCTACTAGAGGTTCTAGTGTTACTAGGTAGTTAGTGGATCCTGCAGAGTTTAACATTATTGTGCAGTTTATTGCAGGAAACAAGATTGTATTTACTGATGCACTGTCAAGAATTAGAGTGGATGGTAATTTATGTAAAGATTCCGGTGATGAGCTTGAAAAATATGGATGGGCAGTAGCTTGGGAATGCATAGATATGAAAACCATAACAAGCAAAGAATGGAAAGATGCTGTTAAAGATGATGTTGAGTCAAAGTCAATGAGTAAATGGATCAAAGAAGGAAAGCCATCTCATGTAAATGGCTGGCAAGGTTTCGTGAATGTTAAGCGTGAACTCTAGGGGGATGAATGAGTTGTAAAAAGAAAGTGCAAAATTATTACCACCTGTTGCTTTGAGAAGTAAGGTAGTGGATTTAGGCAGAAGAAAACCAAAAGCAGAATCAGGAAGTCATTTGACGCCCCACTATGGGCAAGGATGTGGAGAAAATAGTCACTGAGTGTTTTTTATGCAGCAACAGCAACATAATTCACAAAACATGCATTCAACCAATTCGGCTGGTGAGTTATTCCGTGAGACTGTGGGTCCGGTTAGCCATGAATATCATGGGCCCTCATAACAGATTTGTTCTTGTAATGATGGATTACTATTCCAAGTGGTTTGAATTAGAGTTTGTAGATGAGGTAACAAGTGGAAGGGTATATGGTTCATGGAGAAAGTTCACCTCAAGAAAGGTCATCCTGAAGAAATTGTGACAGACAACGTTCCTCAGTTTTGCTCAGCAAGGTTTAGTGAATATTCGTCTCAAAGAAATATAATGTATTTCAGAACAGCTGTATACGGTCCTATGGCTAATGGACTTGTAGAGAGAGTAAACAGAGTAATTAAGGAAAACATTCAGATGGTAGCGGTAAACAACAGGACTGTTGTGGTCCATAGGAAGCATAATGTGGTTGTACAGAACCAGTGTACGTTGTACAACTGGTCAATCCCCATTTGAATTGTCGAAAAGGACAAACACCAAGGGGTATATTTATTATTGTGTTGTGTCACCCTTGCATCACAGAATGAGGTGCAAGAGCGACGCAGTAACAAAGTCAGATTTATCAAGCCACACAAGCCCACCTTACATGGCCGTGAGTAACTTGAAAACTCTGGAGTAACGCATGGCAGTGCAAATTGTTGCCTTGCCCCATGGAAAACCTAGGGAGGTGTTCCATGGATAAAGTGCAGGTGTTTGCATGCATCCACCCTGGAGTTTGGCATATTTCCAAATTTAGCAACACTGCTAAACCTGGGAATGTGTCAAAATGCTACACCTTCCCAGAGCAGGTGCAACAAGAAGAATGGTCTTTATTTCTCCTAGTTGTTTCCTCTTCCTAAGTGTGCTGCCTCTACTTTTTGTTGCAGAAAGTTCTTGGGGTTGTAGAATGACCCTAATAGTACATCAGAATGAGCCCAGCAAATCTTCTTCTTCTTCCCAGAGACTTAAGAAGATTGTATGGGAAAGGCACATCACTCACTGTCAGCCTGTCCTGACTTATGTCTGCAGACCATTGTCCTGTTGTTCTGTGGTAGAAGCCTGGACAAGATTAGACAGACAGGTATCTCTATTATTGATTCTTAAATTTCGTTCCAGGTTACAAGCAGTTACAGGGGCTCATAGTAGTCTCTAAATATGATTCTGCTGTGTGATCCTTCCCTACTCTGCCTTTCTACCCTTCTCACTTTCTATCTTCTATTTGGGAAGATGGGGTGGTGTCCTGCATCAGATCTATAGAATTCCATGCTCTTAATCTCCTGTTATGGCAAGAGATCATTCCCCACTCAAAGAGAGCCAATATGGCATCTCAAACAATTTGAAGAGGCAATCCATTTTGTCCTAAGTAGTGGTGGTGCCTTGTCTTGCAGTCAGGTTCATTTCTAGAGTCCAGGGGTAGACCGAGAAGCCTCAAGCTGGATTTGCTTTGACCTGTCCTTCTCACTGTAAACATAAACTCTGTACATGTGTGTTCAGATTTCAGCATTGGGTTGAAAGGTGAATGGGAGGGAGGAGCTGCAGAGCAAAAAGTCCCTTTAAATGCAGCATTAGAAACACCTTCACCTTTAGAAATGGTAGAGACTACAGTTAAGTAGGTATAAGCCAGCAGTGAAAGTCCTCCAAAACTTTAAATGTAGTCATGCCTTTCCAGGATCACTAGACTGACTTAATGGTAAGTTGTTCTTGTTTGAAAGTGGGGCTGAGATTTTGGCAGTTGTGTGACTCTAGTTTTAACAACCTTGCTCTTTTGCTGAGCTCCAAGTCATTTTGTGCTGTAGATAGTTTCTCCACTATGTGCATTGTACTTTCCTTTTGCTTCTGTTCTCATCACAGCCAACCTTCTTGGTCTAGGCTTTTCCTTTAGGTGCCATTTTGGAAGAGTAGGACTGAGCAGTTCTGATAAACTCAACCTTCTCCTTCCTTAATGGCAGTTGACATTAGTGGTCATCATAGTGGCATTATTGACAAGTATTTTTACAGAGGAAAAAAATGAATTATGTGGAAAAAGGGGGGGGGATAGGTCAAATGTACAACCTCATTTCCTTGTCCCAAGCTCTGTACTTCAGTAAGTCTCAGGTTTTACGACCAGTAAATCTGTTTTTCCAATGTACTGAATCCGTTTTATTTCCCCTTTGTGAATGTTGACAAAAATATTTTTAAGAGAGGGACCACTGCCTAGTCTTAAAATACATCTGTAAAACTTTACTTTTTTAAACTAAATATGTCCTGTTTTCCTGCAAGGAAAATGGGCCACATTTAAAAAAAATGTTTTTTTTATTTAAAAGCACCCAGCAGGCCACCATCCCCGTGATGTAGTGGGTTGCAATTTGCAATCTACTTCATTAATTTTCATTAAGCAGTTCGGATTGCGACCCACTAAGATTTGGTATTTTGTGAACTGACCTATTAGTACATAGGTCAGTTTGCTAAATACTACTGCACTGGCTTCGCTAAAAATCAGTGTATATATTGCGAGTACTTTTAGCCAATTCAATGTATGTACATCTGGCCCAATATGTATAAAAAGACAGTGGTTGTGTTCTCAAACAGTTCAAATGGCTCATTATAACCAGAAAGATCTGTCATTGGATGAAGAAGGCTATGAGCAGTGGGGCATTTTTTGCCTCTCAAGTAGCTAATTTATACATATCAGATTTTTGGATTTTTGGGATTTTTGGGCCAACTTGAATACCCCACACCTGATACACATAGACACACCACGCCAAACCCCCACCAGACATCACTATAAAACACACACCCACACAACCCACAACCCTTTGCTGGGAAACATCCAGAAGAACGAGTCCTGAACAACGAAGTAGTGGAAAACGAACGCTTTCATTTTCCACTACTTCCTTGTTCAGGGCCTTAACCATGCATGTGCTGATCCACATACATGCGTGGTTAAGGCACAGAAGAAGGGACTCGGCTGAGGAGGACGACGCGATCAAGGAGGAGGTAAGTTGGGCTGGGACTGGGGCTGTTTTAAGGGCAGGGGGGGTCGGGGTATTTTTAGTTTTAGGGGCGGGGTGGGGAGTCGGCGTATTTTTAGTTTTAGGGGTGGGGGTGGGGGTGGGGCAGGGGGCTTGGGGAAGAATAAGGTTTAGGGCCGGGGAGGGGGGTCAGGGTTTAGGTTTTAGGGGTGGGGTGGGGTGGGGGTTGAGGTGCTTTAGGTTTTAGGGGAGGGGGGTTGGGGTTGAGGTAATTTTGGGGGTGGGGGTTGGGGTGTCGCAGTAATTTTTAGGGGTGGGGGGCCAGGGGGGACGCATGCTGGAACCATGCATGTTGTTCACTAATGCCTTTACAATGAAAAATCATTGTAAAGGCATTCGTGGTAAAGGTATTAGTGGTGACAAGGAGGTCGTTGTTCCGACCTCGTTGTTCAGGCTTGGGTGGTTGGATCATTCATTGTTCCGACATATAACCCCCTTTACTACGACAAACTGTTACAACACTTTTCATGGCCACCCAGGAGAACTCACTGCACACATACTTCACATAACATTTTTGGACACAAACACACTCATCACCATGTCCCCACAAAAGCACTTCCATTTTACAGATGACTAGTTGCAGAAAATGTTGGATGAAATCATCGGGGTAGAGCCACAGTTATTTGGTGCACTGATCCAGCAGACATCCGTTGCCAAGAAGATGGAGTTGTGGTGGAGGATCATCGACAAGGTGAAGTGAGTGGGAAGCCATCCATGCACAAGGGATGATATATGGAAGAGGCAGAACAACCTGAGGGGGAAGGTCCGCTCCATGGCGTCCAGGCACCACATTGCTCTCATGAAGACTGTCAGTGGGCCCCCACCTCCTCCCCTGGAGTTGACATCATGGGAGGAGACGGTCTTGGCAATCCTGCATCCTGAGGATCTCAGTAGAACCCCTGGAGGACTGGAGACTGGTAAGTCACCTATAATCTCTTGTATTGAGTAAACCTGTATTGCATGTGTCCCCATCTCCTGCATGCCCATCCAACCCCACTAACCCCAATCCAAATGTCTGCACTCACAGATACACCTAATGCATGTTCAGCATGAAGCACTACGAATCCCACAGTGCATCACTCTTTATCAACCTCACATAGGTAGCACACACACCCTCACATAGGTAGCCCTGCATACTGAAGCATGCCAAATAGCACACACTCACTTAGCAGCCTATGTCAAATAGATTAGGAAGATGTGAATAACTGTGGTTATCTACAGGTACCACTGAAAATGTCACCTGTCAGCATGTGCCACAAAGAGCCAGTCCCTTACCAGAAGAAGACCTCAGTGATGACACCTACTTAGGATGTCTGAAACTGGATGAGCTCCTTGGCCCATCCGGCACCTCTGGCCAGTCCAATAGCCTCACCCAACCACAACAGAGCCCCCCACAACTGAGGCAGGCACAACATCAGTTGACGAATGCCCCCAAACCAGTGTCTCCAGGCCATGACAATCTATAGTGTGCCAACCTGTACAGGGGCCTGAGTCTGCACCCACCACTCAAATCGATGAGGGTCCTGGTGCAAGTGGAAGTGGGCACACTGTGGGCCAGTGGGAAGGTATCTGTGGGCCAAAGGGTGGTGCATCCCAGGGAGCCACTTACCCAGGATGCCATAGCACAAGTCCTGGGAGCATACCACCAATCCCAGGACAAGAAGGGACCGATCGTCACTATGTTGGGGGAACACCAAAGGCTGCAGAGGGAGTATCACCAGGAAGCCATGAAGCAGTAGCAGGAACACAATGCCACCATGGCCTCCATGAAAGGGTTGATCCAGGAGTTGAAATCCACCCTGCATGAGTCCTTCACCCACCACCTGGTCCATTCCACTAGCCACAGTCCTGACCAGCCATCTACATCTGCTGCCGCTAGTGGGATGGTGGCCCTGCCTGAGGACTCACATGCCACTAGAGACCCCCCATAGCTGTGGAACCCCCATGCAAATGTGGCCACAGACCCAAACATGCTGCAGGGACTGAAGCCAGGACCAACCCCACTGTCATGAAATGAGCTTCCCCTGAAATGTCTCCCTTGTGTGCCACTGAGACATCTTGTGGACTTTCTACTGCCATAGTTCCATGTTACTATCACTCCTGGATACTGGACCTATGGTACCTACTGCTTGGCCCAACAAACTGATGATTATGAACACCGTGATCCCACTCTTTTGCACCAAACCATCCTTTTGTAACCACAATAAACAGATATGAACACAACAATTGCTTTTGTGTGTTTAAGAAGTGACAATGAATAACCAATAATGTGGTATAGTAATCAAATGTGGTATAGTAATCAAAGTTTTGTGAGAAAAGTAAAAAATGGTAAGCGTTTGTCCATACAGGTTGGTGTCAGATGGTCACTGTCAATGTCCACACATGTCTGGGTCCACAGGTGGCAGAGATGGAAGGAAACTCAGCATCCAGCGGCTGGTCTTCTGTGAAAAGTGTAGAGAAAAACTCTGTAATGATAAATCACCATAGCAAAGCAATACTTCATTCTATGGAAAGTGTCTACAAACATATCTAATTGTAACTACACAGAGGATACTTTTGAACATAACTTAACTTATCACACTATTTCTGTCTTGGATACATGACACATAACAGAAGTGCTGTCTAGCTCAAGTATCAGTATGCTACCCGCAACTGACAGATTTACAAAACAGAGAAACCAGATTTGGGTAAACTGTCCACTGAGGTGATGTATGAGGACAGATGTGAAGAAGGTACATCACATTGTCAGTACCAAAAAATATATATAATTGAGCACATAAGGGTTTGGATAAAAATCTAAATCAATTCATACAGAATGTCAATAGCAATGGCAGTAGTACTGCAAGACAATCATACCTACCTATCAGGTATCATGTACCTAACTGAGACATAACACTGCTGCCATCACAGATAGATTACAAACAACACCCATACTGTAGTTCTGCAAGAAACCTGGCATATTGAGAGATTAACCTACCAAAATGTCACTGGAAGTATTGCTGGATGAGCTGAGTCCTTGTGATGACATCAACATTGTCCCCATCTTCGTCCCTGTCCAATGCTCCCTCTTCTGTTACCGGTACATACCTTACTCCGTCCTCTTCCAGCAATGACACATGCCTTGTTAGTGCCAAATCATAGAGCATGCAGCAGGCCATGACAATCTGGCACACCTTCTGAGGTGAGTAGAGCAGAGAACCTCCAGAAAGGTGAAGACACCGGAACCTCACCTTCAGAAGACCCAATGTTCTCTCAATGACCCTTCTTGTCCTTCCATGATCCTCATTGTACTGAATCTCCACCCGGGTCCTTGGATTCCTCACCAGTGTCAGTAGTCAGGACAGATTTGGATACCCTGAATCACCTGTGGATAGTGGTAACATCCATTGCAGTCCTGGCATGGTCAGAGTGGAAAGAGTAGGATTGCTGAGGTCTCAGTTATTATACACACACTCATCATACTCACCAATGAGGCAGCCTCTCTCCCTCTGTAGATGCGCCATCATATGTGGAACACTGCTGTCCTGAGGATGTGGGAATCATGTACAGACCCAGGAAACTTTGCAGTCACCTGGGAAATGTATTGGTCTGCTAAACGGACCATCTGCACATTAATTGAATAAAAGCTGTTTCTTTTTCTGTACACTTGCTCATTGTCCCTGGGTGGTACCAATGCTATATGGATACCATCTATGGCCCCTATAACATGAGGGATATGTCCCAATGCATAGCATAGAATTTAGCCTTTACATTGGAAAAATCTACATTATGGGGAAATTTAATATAGCTTTCAACATGTTTCAACAAGGCAGACAAGACATTCCACAACACAATACTGAACATAGGTTGAGACATACCTGCTGCCAATCCCACTGTCCCCTGGAAGGAGCAAGTGGCCAAAACGTAGAGGAGTGAAAGCACCTGCAGAGTTTAAGGGATGGCTGTAGGTTGGCATATGGCTGGCAACAGATCTGGGTACACAGTTCCCTGATTGCTGCACAGTTGAGACGATAAGTGACTGTGATGTGTCTTTCTTCCATGGTGGCAAGGTCAACCAGGGGCAATACATTGGTGCATTTCTCAGCCTCCACGGTGGTCGGTATCTAGATATCACAAACAACACAAGTGTGACCATGATTACTCTTCTTTTATCCCCTATTGTGACAATATTTCTGCAATATGCATCACACTTGCAACCAAGTTCCATACTCAGACCTCAATTTTGAAGAGAGGCAGTTCCTACAAATAACAACTCATTGAAATGCTCTGGAGTGAATACACCATATATTTGTGGCATTTGGTGTCAGGCATCATAAATGTACAGTCACCCTTTTTCCTACTACAAAATCAAAGGCTGTCAATGTGTCTTCACAATATTCCTCATAACTCTCATGGTACACCTGACAAGACATGATTTGCATTGTTCACAACCGTTTCTGCTTGGCATGTACATTGCCAGTGCGAGCGGTAATGCACATGAAATACTGTACAGTGTACATTAGATGTGTAAAATGGCTGCTGCCTGTCCTGCATGCAGAGGAATGATTAAAGTGATCGCATTCCACCGGTGTATGTCTTCATTGGGGTAGGCGGTCGTAACTACTGTGCAACTCCTCATTGGTTAACAATGATGTCTACGGGAAATAGGGGCCAGTGATGATGACCGCCGGTGGTGACAGTGCAGACCGCCGCGGCAGTGACCGCCATTTTCTACAGCCTATCTCACTTGACTCCTGACTCTCCAGCCAACACGACCTCCACTGTGTGTGCTGCTGTGTCCTGTTCCTGGAAGCCCCAATGGAACGTGTCACAGGGGATAGGGTCCCCACCTTCACAACAGAAGAACAGCAAAAACTTGTGGATGGGGTGCTACCCCTGTATACAAAGCTTTGTTGCGCTTCAGAACAGCAGGTAGGTTGCATATTGGTGTATTACTAGCGACATGGTTGTGTGTGGATGACAGTGTGTGTATGCCTCATATCTTGTGGAGGTTGATGCATCGGGCGCGCATGCTGGAAAAAAGTATAAGTGTAATGTCGTGGATGGATGTGTGATGTATACTGTTTGTAGTCCTATCATATTCATGCTTGATGAGTCTACATGACTGTGCTCATCTTTCTGTGTCTCCCATCCAGGTCACTGCCCATCAGAAGAAAGCGTTGTGGAAAGCTATCGCCAAAGAAGTGCAGACCCTGTGGGTTCATAGCCGGCGAAGCACCCACTGCAGGAAGCGGTGGGAGGACCTGAGATGCCGGGCCCAGAAGATCACGGAGGCCCAGTTGAGGACAGACTCCCAATGAGGAAGGGGTACCCATCGGACCCTGACCCCCGTAAAGGCCTGCATACAGGTGGTAGCCTACCTGGAGTTGGATGGGCACCTGGGGGCAGCACAGCAGCCACAAGGGGGTGAGTCACAGAGTGTATTTCTTGTGTTATTTCACTCTGATTGGACAGGATTAGTGAGATATCCAATGGTAGATATCTAGTGTATATATGGTAGGGTATGTAGCTAGGATTTTGTGTACAAGGGTGGATAGGTATGTAAGATAGGTAAGTGTCTGTACTTAAGGATGGCAGGCATGTGTTAAGTTGTACAATCTAGGCTTGGACTGGATGTAAGTGACTGTCATGTACAGTTTTTTTCAGAATTTCTGGGTTCTGTAAGGGCATACACAGATTGGCATGACATTGTAATGTTGTTACTTAGGGATTCCCTTTTAATATTTGGTAACGGGATTTATAGAGGCATGCCAGTGCCCAGCAGATCCAGAGTTGTGCTGTAGAAGGATGATGGTTGTGCTTACTTACTTATGGGTAGCAATTTAGGAGTGTTGAATAATATGGTTATGTAGTAGGCGTTGCATACCTGTGATTGCTATACTAATGGCTAAAACTGTGTTAACATGTGCTAGATGTGTAGATATTGACCCTATGCTCCTTTCCTTTCTCTCCCACTCTCCCTCCTTGTCCTCTTCTTTGTGTGCATAAGCATCAGCAGGCAAAGGAGTAGGGGCGAGTGTGGAGGCTGCAGTCCATGGGACCCAGGAGGCAGTGTACACTGACATCGAGGGGACCAGTGGGTTGGAGGGCGAGGGGAGCACCACGGGGAAGACAGGAAATGCAACATCTGACTTTGATTCCTCCTCCAACGGAACCTCCCTGAAGGTGGCGGATCCTTCTGGGACCAGCACAGCAACATCCTTGTCCACCACCCCCCTTACCAGCACCGCCCTCCCAGTAGCTTCCTGCCCAGTTGCCCATGCCCTTCCGCCGCAGGCACCGCTGCCCCAGTCAGCCCTGCTGTCCTCAATGTGGAGGCTATTGACCTTCTGAAATCCATCTCTGTGGGGCAGTCAACCATTGTGAATGCCATCCAGGGTCTGGCATCCCAGATGCAGCAGTTCAATGCCTACCTGGAAGGCATTCACAGTGGCTTGGCTGGCCTACAGAGATCGTTTCAGGCTCTGGCCTCTTCATTGATGGCAGCTAGCATCCCTACTTCTTCCGTCCTCTCTCCAGCTACCTGTGCCCAATCCCACAGCCCTCTCCCCTCACCCATCCAACCCACACATTCAGACAAGCATTCAGACAAGCATTCACCTACAGCAACAGACAAGGCACGCAAAAACAAACACAGGCACCACAAGTCACACCACAAGCATTCACACACTCAAAACTCACAAGCAGACACAACAACAGCCACTGCCTCCTCTGTCTCCCCCGCCACCTCCTGCCTTACGGTCACCTCACCACTCATACCTGCCAGCACTGCATCCTCACTCCCTGATCCTGCCACCACTTCTGTTTTGCCCACAGTCACCACAACAGCAGATCCTCAGACATGCACCCCATATATCACATCCGCACTCACCACAACCACCATCATGACGACGTTCAGCACACCCACTTTACTTGCAGACACCATCCCAACATACATTCACACAACCTGTTTGTCCTCTCCCAGCCTCTCTTCACCCCTCCCAAGAAACATAAATGCTCCCACTCAGACACTCAACATTCCTCCACCTCACACAAGTACACTATGCATACACCTGCATCCATGTCGAGCACACCTACATGTCCTACAAGCACTCCCTCTACCTCCACTCTCAACTCTCAGACCTGCATCCAAGCCCATCACCCCTGTTCCTAAAAAGCTTTTCCTTGCCCGCCTTGATCTGTTCATTGATCCTGTCCTACCCTGTGTCGCCCCTCGCCATCATGGTTCCCTCCCCACACCCAGTCCCTCCATCTCCAAGTGATAGGAGGGTGTACTTACTGATGGTGTCTTTGTCGGCGTTGCTGGTCCTGTAGGAGGAAGGCAAAGAAGAACGCTGGAAAGACTTCCAGTTCACCTTCCATGGCGTCCGCAGACTCGTGTGTATCCCTGGCAGTAAGTGTCTTCTTTTACACTGGTTATTTCCACCAGCTTTTTGTGGCGGTCGGTCTGCCCCGGAAATCGTGGTGTCTGCTGACTCGTAATAGGATGGGCGATTCACTGCTTGCCACCGGCCTGGAGATGGCAACCGGCGGCGTTGGGCGGACCGCACTGGTGGTGCTGGCGGGGTACTGGCTGTTTTACAGTGGGATCACTGCCAGGGTTGTAATTTGGCAGTCTGCACTGCCACCACCAGGGTGGCAGTACCATGACCACCAAAGTCATAATGAGGGCCATCATCTTTTTAGTATGGCTCAATGAAAGCTGTAAATTGGGTCATTCAAATTTAAAGTTTACTTTCAAATTTAATAACATGCAGATAATGATCCTAGACCTTCTAATGTTTGAACACTATGGTGAGGTGAAGACAATATAATATACCAAGAAATAAAATCTTAGAACAATACTGCATTTGGTGAGTGATCAAAAGACCGGTCTCAAAGAAAACTTACCTTATGGTCAATTTCTCCCGATATAGAGGAATTGTAAAACTAAAGAATATTATGGGAATTATTCAAATACCTTAAAATTCAAAATTTGTGAAAGAGGTTGTCTCAAAATGATTATAAGAAAAGCTTATAGAAGAGAAAATATCAAGAACAAGAAACACTGCTAAAAGCTTTATAGAAAAAGAATAATATGACCAGCTAGTGGCATTTTTGACAAATAACTATGTAAACAGCTATATAAGGACTCTCATAAGTAAAACCTAGGATGAAATACAGAATGAACAATAATTTATGAAAGCCTTTCTCTGCATACAGGAGAGATTCCTTTTTTAACGATAAACTGGTCTGTACAAAAACATAAAAAGGTAAACAATGCACTCTCACCCAGGTGGAGCTTGTAGTTATTTAGGGGATACATGAGTTGTGGAAACTGTAACGTGTAAAATCTGTATTTAATTGTTTTTAAACTTCAAGACTAAAAATGGACATTTCATAATTTTACAAATGTCAAAGTAAAAATGGTATCCATTGATTTTTCCCATCTGATAAGACTTAAATTAGTCAAACTATACAAGAGTAACTGAGAGCTGCAAGGGTAACTGAGCACAAATGAGTCATCAGTAACAAAAGAGTGCCAATGGTTAAACATTTCATATCTGAAATTCATGCTGAAATTAATATAGATTGGCTGGCAATAGAAAACTAATAAAGAATTCAAGCAACAAATGCTCCTCACTGGGGAAAAATAAGTAATTTGGGTGCTATGAGTCAGCATTAGACAAAAGATGATTGTGTAACATTTAATAATTTGACAATAATGAGCACAGTAGATACTTACAGTGATTGATACAAGGACTTTACAATTCTGGGAAGTCCTTTTCTATCCACCCTTTCTCCTAAATAATATGCTTGTCTGTATTTTAGGTAGAAATAATATCTTTCACTTTGGATGCCTCAAGATTGATTAGTAAATTAGCTTTATCAGATTCACAAATATATTACTAAGGTGGATTACTTAAAAAACAATATTTGTTCAAGGGAAGGCTTGACTTAATAGAAAAGTGTGTCAATAAAACTTTTTGAAAATTTTGCATAAGCCATACACCACTTTCACTCAATAAAATACAATCTAGAGACATATTTGCTGTAATTCTATATTTTTATTAAATTAATAATTAATAGGGACAGATAATGCATACAATGCTGTGGTCATGATTCCTGAAATCTTCATAGGAAAGTTAACAACAAGAAGTCAACACTTGGGAAAAGCGATTTCATTTAGAATTTATAAATTTTTGCCAAAAGGCACACACTGCAGAAATGCAGCACACTGTTTAATCAAATGCAGGCATTTTCTAACCAATAGTTAAGTAAAAAAACACTGAGATGGTGGTGCAAGGTATTAAACGCATATGCGCATAAGGCCGTAACGTCTGACATTCCAATTGAAAACAGTGAACAAGGCAGTGTAATGCCTTGAGAACACATGAGCAAAAAAAATTAGAACTCATAGATGTAACACCTTGAGAGCACAGGAGTAAAATGTAGCACCTTCCTTTATGTCAGAGAACAAAATAGAAAGGAAGAATAGTGAATTGTAGAACACTAAAGATCAAGTGAGGCTACAAGGGCCCGATTTGCATATTGGAGGTATGTATATTCTGTTTCAATGGAGTGTACCTATCGCCAACATGATGGTCTGCCTGCTCGAATTAACGTGGGCGGACCTTCAGTTTTGCCAAAGCTGAGAATTCTCTGCCGTGGCCAAACTGTGGAGTAAGGGCTGTTGCAAAAATGTCTGTATGTCCACCTGCTCAATTTGGATGGGTGGACATGTAACCATTTTTACTGTTTCTTACTGCCAGGTAAACCTTGGCAGTAAAGAAACTTAAAGTTGTATTAATCCCCTCCCGCCATAGGAGAAGAATCACATGGCGAGAGGAGCATTCTATTTTTTCTTTTCAAAAAGATAATCCTGCTTTGGGATTTTCTTTTTGAAAAGAAAAAAAAGGATTACTCTGTATTACAGAGCTGCATCTGGCTGCACCAGCCCTATAGCACAGAGAAATATGCACTGCCAGGAACCGCCATCAAGGCCGTTCCTGGCAATACTTTAATAAATGACCGCCTACATGGAGGTCATTTATAAATTAGTTGAGTGGGCTCTCCGCCATGGGGAATCAGTAATTTACTCTGTCACTCTGGCGGGCCACCCCTTAAATGAAATCGGGCCCTCAGTTAGTGGCAGTTCTCCATTGAAAGGCAACATTGCTGTGAGGATGGAAAACTTTCAAATAATAATAATTAGTTTTAGTCAGGATCACTTTAATTAACACTTCTAGAAATCATTAAATAAACACATTTATTGTTATGCTTTTCAGACAGGCAATTTTAAAACATTCACTCTGATAGTCGCTTGAAAGCATGACTCATAAGCCTATGGAGGCCTGCTTTTCCATACATTACATAGATAAAAGTGACCAATGAGACTATCTGGGAGTGTTAGGCACTAGAAACGAATTGATTGTTTTAAACTTCACCCTAAATAGGTACATTATTATTTCAATTATATTTTGGTTATAAAATGAAAAGGAGATTCACAGCAAAAACCAATCATTTATAGGATGAAGCTAAACATAAAAACAGGTGATAGTATAGCCAAAAAGGAGTCTTAATATGGTAAAAAAAGATACTGATATGGATCTATTAAATCCCGAAAATTTCAAAAACTCACTATTGCAAAAAAGTGTATCATTAGTTATGTTTTGCAGATAATCTGATGTAGAATATTGTGCTATTTAAATAATAATGTATTTATTTTTATTTGCACCATGAACTAATGTATAACATTAGAATACTGAAAAATAAGCAATAGCCTCAAATCTGACTCCAAAGTTGATTTATTTTTTAAAATGACAATAATGTAAGGAAGAAACAGAAGACCATGTAGAGATCAATTTAAAAAAAAGATGCAATGTGCTCTTTAGTGAATACATTAGGAAAGATGTATAACGCAAAATGTAAATATTTTTGTCTCAGTATTAAGATACAATTTGTGACAAATTAATCACTGTTGGTCAATACATTGTTATTATGGACAATACAATGAAACACTTGTATATTTCTCTAATTGATTGGCATTATATGTAGTGCTATTATGAATGACACTTAAAAAGTTGAATTTAACTAATTAAAAAAGTATCAAATTAAATAATGTCATATCCCTTACAAGAGAGAACAGAAATAAAAGGAAAAAATAATAAAGAGAAAAAAGGTATCCGTATTAGCATGAAGTGTCTATTATATTCCTTCAGTCCCTGTTGCGTTGTGATCCCTGTACTCTTGCATGTGCTTCTCCGTTGTGGGACCTACAGATAAGTGTTAGTCACCTATTATTTACAATTACTTAATTTTTTTGTTCAAACCCTTCATGGCAATGTGAACTTGCATTTGTCAGAGCTGTCTTCCTGAACCCATTTCCTGACAGCTCATTCTGGGCACCGGTATATTCTTGTTTAATTTTGTTATGCCCAGAGTGAAGAGATCAGAAGGGTTGATCTCAAATAGTCTTTTAAAGACAAACCCATCTAGACTTGTCTCCCTCTCTCTTTCAATGTTGACACTTTCATGAGGTGAAATGCAGTTTGACTTCTATTTATAAATGTCACTAAGGTGGAGTCCTATTAAGATATGCTGATCCCATGTGTTTTTGTGATTTTCACAGAACAGCCTCTGAATGACCATGTTTAAGTTGTACCTTCCTCTTATGTCTTGCATGCCACTTGGTGATACATTTTTTTACCCACAAACTTAGTAGTAGTGTCCTGTTGCTGGTGAGTCAAGGTGCCTGTGAAACATTTCCCTAGCTTCACCCTTCCTTGAAGTTTAATTGGGCTTTAGGTCTCTTCTACAGACACCTTGAGCGGCGGTGGGGCAAAGTCTGGCAAGAGCTATTGCCATCACACAACACATACTACACACCACAACATACAATATACTCACACAAACACATAAACAGAAAGACAACCACTTTCAGCCATGGACTACCATGGTCCAGCTGGCCCAAGGGCCATTAGCTAATAGGTTGTCCATTAGCCTTGGTATCAACCAACTGCATTTCACAGTGCAGTTCACATTGCGAACATGAGCAAAGTAGCTCTTTCCTTAGTCTGGCATATGCACACTGCTTGCCCCACCACGCTGCGTCCGTGGCTCTTTCCTGCTCCCCGATCCACGTCATCCTGCTCCTGTTTGCTTCCATCCATCCCCGTGTAGCTGCAGGTTTTTCTTACTCAATTAAGAATATTTTTCTTACTATTCCAAGCCAGCCACCATGTGCTCTCATACAGGCACATGCTAAACATGTGGCACTCATAGAGTGCCAATGAAAACAAACACTGGCAAAACCAACAGGTCAGCACTCACCTATGCTTGTTTGTAGTTCTCTTTACAACACATGCCACCCTTGCTTTTTGTACATCATGTTTTGTTACTTTGTCCTAGGCTGCATTGTTAGCTTGGAAACTCATAATTCTTTAGGACGCTGATAGACGTTCTGAGGATCCTGAATCCCAAGAAGTTGGCCATCATAAACTCTAACGGACATACATCGAAAATAGTGCAGAAAATAGTATAGGTTTTGTGGGTGAAATATTGCACCAGTTTTACTACCATGCATTCACTCAGTTCTTGGCATTTTTTCTTTTCTTTTTGCACTGTTATGCCTTCTTTAAGAGAATGTTTTGGTAAAACACTGGCCATCATTCCCAACCAGATCCATGAAAAGCTTTGATTGCTCCTGAGTTTCATAAAATCCCCCTGTGCCTTCCAAGGGCAGGTAGCGTTTCTCAGTGTGTACAATCCACACATGTTCCTTGTAAAACATGACATGGGCCGCCCCTCTCAAAATGGCTTGCAAACTCCTCACTTCTCACCAGAGCTCAGGGCCTGTTGCTGTTGACTCGCACAATTTAGGCACTTCCATTCACACCTTGCCTTGCTGTGCATATCTCTAATGACAGCCAGGACTTCCTCTGTGCAGCTAATCAAGGTCACTATATAAGTCCTCCACTTGTGCAGAGAACGTGCCAACACTAGAGAGCGTACAATAATAGAGTGTATTTTCCAGAATGCATGAACAGCCCACAAGACCATGTGCCCATGTCACCCTATCTGCTGTCGGCAACTTCCTTAGACTGCTGCATTGTGCAAGCAATGCACATAGTCACATAGTCTTCCAGCCACACCAAAGAGTAAAGAACTGGGGTGGGTCCCAAAAGGTACCTCAATAGTTGAGAAAACTCTGCAACTCTTTCATTGCACAGCATCTCTCCTGCAGTCTTGGCATCACTAATTGGAGTACTTACAACATCAGAGGGTTAGTTCTTTTATTATCATTCACATGTTAGAAATCCAAGAATGAACAGCACTGAGTCAGGTAGTCCGAACAGCTATTGTTTGCTTACCTTTACTTCAGTCACGGCTAGCGCGACAGAAGTGGTGGGCCGACCCGTGGAGGGGGGGGGGTCTTGGGGATGGAATGAATTAAATAAAAAATGAAAAAACATTTTAAAATACCACTTACCTTACCGCCGCGCACCGCTCCACTCCTCCCTATCCTCGCTGCAGACAGGCACCGGCTCCCAGCCTGCCCTGCGCCAATCCTGACGTTGCTTAGAGCAGCATTAGGATTGGCTGGGAGCGTCCAGCCAGGGCGCTCCCAGGCAGACTGGCTGTGTTGCTGGGCTGCAGAGAGCCCTTTGCGCATGTGTGTTTGGAAGGTCCGAGAAGGCCGGTCAGACACACATGTGGTCTGAGGGGGAGTGCTGGGCACTCCCCCTCATTGCTTGTCTCCCCGTTGCCCCGCCCCTTTCCCCCCAAAAAAACATAGTTTATTATCGTTTTTGGGAAAAGGTTTGCAGCTGCTGCTGCTGGCAGGGGGGCGACGCTCCTCCGCCCTTATGAAGGAGTTGCCCCTGCTTTACTCTTTGCTACATAGATCATCGAGTTTGTTTCCTACCATAATGACCCCTGCACTGGCCTCCCATTCAGGTATTGGGATACGAACTCAAGTCCTCATGCCTTTGTCACAATTCGGCAGCCATGTCGCTGTGCAGAAAGACAGGTGCCCCACCTTTACGTAATACTGCTATCTTGATTGGCTGAAAAGTTGACTGCCATGTCTCACAGCAATTCAAGTGTTACGAAGGCCGTTATTGCTTACTTAAAATTTTACTCTGGATTTCTACTTCACAAAGTGATGTCCTGTAACATTGCTTCATAGCTCAGCACAAAAGCCGTTGCTGCTGACAGCCATCTTAAACTCCCCCACATGTATCATGTATCTTAATAGATGATTCTAGGCTTGTAGTCTTATTGATGGAGTATTTGAGGCGCTCTTTCGGCTCACAATCACCCTCCCACCAAAGAACCAGCACAAAACAATAGCACTATCTTCTGCAACTCCACAATTCCATTATGTTAATTAGTCCATACTTTGGGACTGCCAGTCGTATATTAACAGTGTATGTGGTGGTTTAATCTCCAGTGCATGCAATTTAAGTGGCTGAGTCACAAAAGAATTGGAAGTCCCAGAAGGTTTATTTGAAAATTTCAGAAGAATAGCAGCAAACCGAGATGGATCTAGGATGTGCTGGGAATTCAAATGTTCTTTAAGTCACAGAGTTCTCGGACATATCTTTTGAAAAGCTACAACTTTTATAGATTTGGAGAGTTCGCAACTGTTTTAATTAACCCTGCACCTATGGATTGTTCACACATAAAACAATCCTCAGACAGGGGCGGAATGTGCATTTTGTTTTCTTGTCCCCCTTTTTCTTTTCATGTAAAATGTTTGATGTGAAAACGTCCTTCCCATTAAAGCCCAGAACAAAACAACTGTTTGGAGCAATTTCCCAAGTTAGCTGATTTATGCCAATGCCATATTTACTAAAATATCCATGGGAGCTTGTGTGACGCCACCCACTTAGCACCCATCATCACAGGAAGTGACATCACTTAATTTTCCATCATACATCTAGACAGGAAGTGACATTACTGGTTTTCCTACCAAAACCGTCTTTAAAAGAAGAAATCAAACAAGAGGACTTCATTTCCCATCACCCATCAGCACAGGAAATTACAACATGGCACCATACACTACCCCCCCACCCCCGGACCTAGCTAATGGTAGCTAGAACTCAGATGCTCAGCGAGTGTGCGCAGGTGGCACCCCGCTGGTGCACCAAAGGGAAGCCTGTCTGCACTCGTCCACGCCTGGACCGCACCCAGCCCAGTGATATTCCACAGCACTACTTAGGTAGCTAGACCTCGGGCGCTGTTCCCCCAACTGCTGCCATGCTGTAGGAGCTGTCATCTGCACCCACTGCAGGTTTTCCAGCAGCCACAGACCTACAGCCCCCACGCAAATACTTCAAAACACCCTTAACACCCCCTCCCAACACACATGCTACACAAGCACCAACAACGCCTTCACTCCCACCCTACACTACAAACTACAGCAAACCCACAGGTCAGCACCTACTCGTATGCATGCTTCTTAACACATGACCACTCTTCAAACATGCAACCGAAATATGGGACCTGCTGAATAGCAACACACCTGACATCCTCTTTAACACAGAGACCTGGCTCAACCCTTCATCAGCTCCCAACATTGCCACAGCAATCCCAGAGTGCTGCAAGACTGCTCAACAGGACCACCTTCACATGCCACAAGGACTCACTATCACCTAAAAGGAATCCTTCAAATGCACAACATCCACAGAGTATTCCACCCAATTCATGGAACACCTGCACTTCAAGCAGCAAATCTCAGAAAACATCAACCTGAAGGGAACCCTTGCCTACCAACCAATCGGACAATGAGCCACCTTTACCAACCTCAACACCAACTTTGTTGCGCCGCTCACCATCGACTGCAGAGTCCATGTTCTCCTCAGGGACCTCAACTTTCGCCTGGAAGACCGAAACAATGCCTGCTCCAGTGCACTCCTCGAAAGCTTGAGCAACATCGGAATCACCCAGCTCATCCCAGAACCAACACACGCTGCAGGACACACACTGGACTCCATCATCAAGACGCAAATGACATCAAATACAACTTCACAGTACCACTCATATGGACCAACCACTCCATCATCCACTTACAAATCAACACACATCAAGTCAACACCCCTACCAGGATCGGAATTCCAAGCCACAGCTGGAGCATAATCACAGAATCAGACTAGCTCAGCGCCATCAACACAGATCAACCTAGATTGACAGATAACCTCTACAAGGACACCAACATCTTCAACAACTGGTAAACATAGGGATAGCCAGTGGCTGTGTACTAAGATGGTGCGCACTGGTATTGAAATCCAAAAAAGTACATATTATTGACAGTTAGACATATATAGTATACGGAGTGCCAGAGTGGCTCCACACCCAGCCACAAGGTGTGTAGATTGTGATCCATCTTCAACAACTGGATCAAGAACTGCATGGACTCCATGGCACCCACCAAACCCAACAAGCATAGTAGATTATGCAAGAAGGCCAGCTGGTACACAGAAGACCTCTGAGACACCAAACAATACTATAAACAGCTAGTAAGGAAAAGAGAAGCCAGCCTCAACATCACAGACAGAACTACCTACAAGACTGCACTCAGACACTATCACCAGTAAATAACAAAGACCACAAAAAAGGCACCTGTGGATGCAGCAAATGATGCTCTAACAGCTTCAAGGAGATCTTCTCGATTGTTGAAGATTTCACCTCGACCTCAGCAGCAGTCACCAATATCGTTGCCTCCAAGGAACTCTGGGATGACGTATCCAACTTCTGCCATAGCAAAATTGCAAACATCTGTACCAGCTTTGCACACCAACCCAACCCCAGAGAACTCATTGCTAACTTACCCACCACCAACCAAGACAGCACCTGGCAGAATGGACAACCCTCACCAGAAATGACACAGCAACAGTTATGCAGATCATCCACTCAGAGGCTCCTCTGGACCTATGTACTCACCACATCTCCAACCTGCACCACCATGACCCATACCATCAACACCTCCATCATGTCTGCCACTTTCCCAGAAGAATGAAAACTTGCAGAAATCAACACCCTCCTCAAGAAGTTGCTCAGCTGACATGAATCAACTGAGCAACTTCCAACCCATTTCCTTGCTTCCCTGTCCAGCCAATGTGATTGAGAAGGCCATCAACAAGCAGCTCACAACCTAACGTGAACTTCATCTTCTAGACAACACTCAAGATTCAGAAAGAATCCCAGCACTGAAACAGCACTCATCATGGCCACCAATGACATTCGAATCATTCTGGACCTAGGAGAAAGAGCGGCCCTCATTTGGTCGACCGCTCTGTGGCCTTCAACACTGTCTCCCAGAACACCCTCATCAGAAGTCTCTATGGGATTGGCATACTAGCATCTGCTCTCAAACAAATCTGTTCATTCCTCACAGCAAATTACCCAAAGGGTCAGGCTGCCACCCTTCACATCAGAGACCAAGAAGCTGATATGCAGAATCCCACAAGGATCCTCCCTCAGCCCCACGCTTTTTAACATGTACATGACACAGCTTACCAACGTCATCCACTGACAAGACATCACTGTCATCTCCTATGCCAATGATGCCCTACTCATCCTCTCCCTGATGGACAAAACAACCACCATCAGAACCAGCTTCACCAACTGCATGACCATGATAGCAGACTGGATGCAAACCAACTGCCTGCAGCTCAACTCCAACAAAACAGAAGTACTGGTCTTTGACAACAAGACCTCCCCATGCGGCTCCACCTAGTGGTAGTCGGAGCTAGGACCAACACTCACAGACCACGCAAGAAATCCAGGGATCATTCTAGACAACAAGCTCAACATGATGGCTCAAGTCAATGCAGTAAGCACCTCCTGCTTCCATAGCCTACGCATGCTGCCAAAAATCTTCAAATGGTTGCCACAGAACACCAGATGGACCATCACGCAAACACTCATCACCAGTAAGCTGGGCCAGTCGTGGCTCGTAGGTCTCTGAGGGGGCACAACACAACATAATTATTTCTTTTTTTTTTAAACCTTACCTCCGCACCCGCGCTGCGCCGCACCGTTCCTCTCCTCTTCCGTCTCGCTCCTGCACAGGCTCCCAGCCTGCCCTGCGGCAAATCCTGATGCTCCTCAGAGCACCGTCAGGATTGGCTATTAGCGCCCAGCTAGGGTGCTCCCAGGCAGATTGGGAGCCTGTGCAGGCTCTCTCCAGCCCAGCAACCGCGTTGCTGGGCTGGAGAGACCCTTCTATGGATGTGTGTTTGGCCGGCCCAAGACGGCCGGCCAAACATACATGCGTTGTGAGGGGGAGTGCTGAGCTCTCCCCCTCTTTGCTTGTCACCCCGTGTCCCCTCCCCTTTTCACCAAACACTATAATAAACATAGTTTATTATAGTTTGGGGGGATACGTTTTTCAGCTGCCGCTGCTGGCACGAGGCAACACTCCTCCGCCCTCATGGAGGAGCCGCCCCTGGGCTGGACTATGGCAACACTCTCTATGCTGGAATCTCCAAACAACTCCCACACAGACTCCAGACCATCTAGAACACCGCTGCAAGAGTCATATTCGACCTCCCATGCCACACCAACATCACACCGCTCCTCAGGAAGCTTCACTGGCTCTCCATTCACAAGTGCAGCCACTTCAAGCTTCTCATCCACACATACAAAGCCCTACACAACACAGGACCAGAACACCTGAACAGCCGTATACACTTTCACCAACCCACCAGAGACCTGCACTCTGCTTCCCTCTCACTCACACACATTCTCCACATCCGCAAAAGCAAACCTGGAGGTCGCTCATGCTCTTACATCGCACCAAAGACATGGAACGACCTCCCTCAATACATCAGAGCCTACTCCTCACTTCTTGAGTTCCGCAAGAAGCTGAAGACCTGGCTTTTTGTTTAAGTGTAGTGGAAACCACAAACCAACACACCTGCCCAAGCTCCTGGAAACCCTCTTGGTGATTAGTGTACTATACAAATCAATATAACATAAGAGAACTGTGCATGTGGCCCTTCAAAATGGTCTGTAAACCAGTGCTATCTTTTGCAGCGTGCTGCAAATGTTTAGGACATATGGGCCTTTGGGCCTGATCAATCCGTGTAAGAAAGGTATTTAAAATGTTTAAAAATATCAAAATTCCTCTGCTTGGGAATGTTTCCAACATTTGAAATGCCACCCACTCCCCCACAATGCTCTCAGTACTGCATGCTCCAACACAGATGTTCCTACCTATGAGCGTAGCATACAGTAGTGGAAATCTCAGCACAGTGGGAAGATTTCATCATACATCAGGGCTGATTAACTAAAGGACTTACATATAGTAAAGTTACAAGTGCGGAGTCTCCGCACTCGTGGCGCAGTCTCCGCACTGGGGGTGGAATCTCCCAGGGCACAAGTCAGGGGCACACGGCAACCACCCACTATTTTCACAAGGTAGATGCTGTCAGCCCTGCCAAGTAATTTTGCCACACTGTAATATGCTGAACTTGTCCAAGTGTAATGTTTAAACACCGCAATGCATTCGGCAGCTCGTGCACATTGTCTGCTTTCCTTCTGAACAGCAACGTAGAGGCGGCAGTGAGAGGGCTATTTTATTTTTAATTCGAGCTGAGGCCAAAGCAAAGGCCAAAGTTAAGCGGCTATCAGGCTTCCTGTTGTTATCGCTGGAGCTATCTGGAGCCTCACACCGACCAGTGACTCCAATGGAGGGGATACAAAGGTGCACAACTTGTTGTCACTTTACAGGTACTTAAGATAGACATCATTTTGACTTTGGTCAGTCCCTGGAAATGAGATATGTATGCAGAATAAGAATGCCAAACATGCTGGTCTGTTTCTGTATTTTTGTAGCGCTACTTATGTCAATGCAGGGTGTTAGAGTGCTTTACATCACATTTACACATTATACATTGAAATAAATCATATAACTGTACATCTATGTACAGGATGTGTTAAATGGGATAGTGAGGGTTACAAGGTGTAGGAGGCACATGTCCTTCATAAGTCACTGTGCTATTTTAGAAGGATTACTATGTATGAACTGCAAGAAACAAAAGGATCTCTGTGTTAAAATCAGTAGCCCACTTACCTATCTACATAAAATAAACATAGAAATCTGTCATGATGTGCTTTGCAGAAGACACATTAGCCCTCTATGCGGCTTAGATTCATAACTGTGACTGGACATGAAACACATCTCTCCAGCAAATGTTAACCGCCAGAGTTATCTTACCATTATTATTATTCCCTGAGATTTAAGGGGCATTATGAGCTCTCTGAAGCAAGTGCCTTAACCCCATAAGATTTTTTAAAACACAGTCTTTGCACCCAATGAAGCAGAACAGGTTTATTGCTAAGTTTCTCATTGTGTCAGTTTCTTTGTGGCAGAGATTTTAAAAGATAAATGTTGAAATTGAGGCCCAGATTTTGAGCAACTTATTTCGAACAACCCCAGTGCAAAATCTTATTTCTTAAATCTGGTAATTCGCTCAAATATACCCCTTACATATCTGCTAAGCATATGTTCTAGGTCTTAAGATCAGATGTCACTTCTTGTAATGTCACTTCCTGTGAGGTTAGGGGTTGTAATGCCACTTCCGGTGATGCCACTTGCAATGTCACGCACTATGATGTCACATGCTGTGATATCACACGCCATGATGTTACTTGTATACTGTCTAACTTGGTTAGTCCGGTCCACTTCTTTTTTTAGGACGTGTAGCCTAGAATCTCCTGACTGACAACTGCAGTGCAGAGACGCCGCACTCTACTACATGTAAGCCCCTTTGTAAATCGGGCCCTCAGTATTCTTTTGGAAAACTAGGTAGACCCACGTTCTGTGAATGATAATGTTGGCATTTCATACAGATCAATCTTTTTCCGCTCGCAAGAGACTCGCATAGACAGAAAACATTTTGTGCTCGCCCCCACTCAAATCTCGCCATCATGGAGTGAGGGGGTTTTGTTGCAATGAGAGGAGTTAACCACAAGCCACTCTCGCCTCCCAGACAAGAAACGTATCATTTTGTAGGTCTGCGCCCCGCTTCAGTACCTGTCCCTGGCACCGCAGCGTCTAAACCACTTCCAGGTTGTGAAAGCAGCCGGGAGGGTGTGAGGAAAGAGGGTGATCGCACATGAGCGCAATTTCAGAATTAGGTCAAACACGTTCCATGCTGCCTCTGGCTAATGCTTCTTTTTATTTTTCTAAAACACATATCTGCCAGTTTTGTAACATTTAAAAGTAGCCAGAATTTAATGTGCCGACCATTAGAAAAAAAGAAAATGAAATGGAGAGGAATATAGATAGCTCGACAGAGAGATACTGAGACAGAAAGGGAGCAAAATATAGAGGAGAGAGAACGAGAGTACTGTCGATACAGAGAGGGAGAGCCAGTGTTAGAGAAAAATATGTAGAAATTAACATACAAATAAACAGATGGAACGAGGGATCACCATAAGTGAGGGTGAAGAGAGAGTTAGAGCGGATCTGACGAGGAAAGAGAAAGGCGCTGAAGCGAGAGTGCGACCGTATGTGTCAGAAAGGTGCAAGAGAGCGCTGCGCATTTTCCCTCGGCTGGGACATACATTTCAGATACAAATCTGAGAATTTACAATCTAAAGGCCGTGGTACTCGAAATAGATGCCTCTTGTAACCAGGGACATCTGTCGCAGATGTCCAACAATCACAGACACAGTTCATCCTGTTTGGAGCTGGTAGCGTGGCACACCAAGCTGGTTGGTACCAGCCATCCATCGTACTGTTGAGCCTTCAACGTAACATGCCATGCCTGTGGCTGAAGAACAGCGAATGCTTGTGGTTGACAATGGCAGGTTATCAAGGTCTTTCTTCCAAGGGCAGTGACTGAATATGCAGAGGGCACCCACTGTCATCACCAAAGCCAGCACTAGATAAGTCTGAACTGGTGTAGGAGGCTACCCCTCTATGTAGTGTGCAAACCAGGCACACTGTGTAGGGGGTCCGGACAACCACATGTTGGTTTTCCAGAGGTAAACTAGTCCACCTAATGCTCTAATTTTTATGGAAGCTTAGTCAAGCAGTTAGGCTAATCTTAGAGCATTGCAAAGCATTTGTTGTACTCTAGGTATCAATAAAGCAAGACACACACTCGAAAGAATAACTCGAGAACAATTTACAAAAATACTTCTCTCTTTTTATTAAAATTTTTAAGACCAAGATCATCAAAATCAGGTAAGTAATTTTTAAATTATGAATTTTTAAAGTTCAGAAAATGTCTCAGTTCTGTGCATAATTATGCACCATATCAATCAATGGAGAAATACTTCAAAAAATGCACATAGAATCAGGCAATGCATTTACCAAAGTCTTCTTTTGCAAATACATTGAGGTCATCGGTGGGCCCTATGGACCAGCTGGAGAAGTTCGGGTGGCTCCTGGTTTCGGCGGGAGCAGCTGCAGTAAGTCGTTGGAGCTGGAGCAAGAACACTGTGGGTGACCACTTGAAAAAGCAATGCACAGGTGGGCTTCAAGGTGAGTCCGGTGGGTTGCCTTGGAACATTGGGGTTGCCAGGGATGGGGGACCCTTAGAACACAGCTGGATCTTTGGTGCAGGGTACAGGGCAGCTGGGTGCAGAGCGAATCGATGAGCCAGGAGCTGTGTGCAAAGGTGCCCTTGGAAGCAGGAGATATGTTGTTTTGAGGGTCGCTTTCATATCAGCAGGGGCACTCTGGTGGGAGGTCCCGGTGTTTTCTAAAGTCCCTTGACTGGGGCTTCCTCCTGGTCCTTTTTCAGTCCATAGTGGACTGTCCTACTGGGTGTCCAAAGTGGAGTGACCAGTACTTGTGGCTATTGCACGATTTGGCCACTGGAGGTTGCAGTGCCACTGAATTTGGTACACTGGTAGGTTTTGTTCTTGTGGCCTGTTGGGTGAAATTTGGTCTGGCTGTGGCATCCAATTCCTTGGTCACGGGCCGGTCAGTAAATTGCACTTCACTGGTCTTTTGGTCTTTGTTGCAGGAAAGTGATGCCTTCCCTCTGGAGGGAGATCTTCAGTTATTTTCAGAAGTGTAGAGGTCCTCTGTTTTTTTTTAGAGTTTGTCCAATGTTCGAGCAACCTCTCAGCACAAATTGTTGAGACCTGTGTGCAGCAGGCAGGGTTTGGCAACTATTTCTTGCTGCAGCAGGACTTCAGCTCTTGAGCCTGGGGTCTTCTTTGTTGCTTGTTTTCTTGTGTCCTTGGAATCTGAATCTCTGGTCTATGGGTACTGTACTTAGTGGGCATTTAGGTGAGTACCTAGTAGTGACCAATGGGTCATCTACCTTGAGGTGGCTACACCCACTAAGTGACCACTTCCTGTGGGAAGAGATCTCTTCCCTACTCCCAATTGGCTATTTTCCCTCCATGCAAGATGGAGGAGAATAAAATGGAGGGGTCATCTTGCATGCAACACCTTAGGGGTGATGCAAGCTGGGACTGACCACTCCTCCTGTCCTTTGTGTGTTTTTCCACCATTGCTCCTGCCAAAAGTGGGGGTTTGCAACAGGGGAGGCCATCTGCTGCTAGCAGCAGGCTTTGGGGTTGAGTTTCAAAGGTGGTAAGCCCTTTGAAGCTCTCTAGCAGGGCAGTGCACATTCCTGAGGAGAGAGGTGTGACTCCTTCACCCAAGAAGGGCTTTGTTCTGGGACCCAGAGAGCAGAAGCTCTCACCCCAGGGTTCCAAAATCTTGTCGGGTGTTGGCAGGCTGCTTGTGACTGTCCAGCAACCAAGCCATTGTTAGTTAGCTTTGCAAGGGTCACCTTCAAGGTGGCCCTTGGGTACATTTTGCAATAAATCCAATACTGGTACCAGTTTGGATTTATCATTCTGAGTTGTTTGATACCAAACAACCAAGGGTGCGGAGTGGCCATCATGTAGTTGTGAAACTCATACTGACCAGTGTCCAGCACATGCATTTAAAATGGCTGCTCTGTTCACTAGGTTCCTAGGTTTGGCAAGCACACAGTATGGGCATATTGCTCATGCATCTATGCCCACACATACAGTATAGTGCAACCTGCCTTAGGGCTGGAAGGCCTGCCAAAGTTGTGACTTACCTATACTGCATGCAGTGTGCAGTGGACAGGGCACACAGGTTGTGTGCCATGTTGAGTTTGCATTTTAGGATTACACCAGGAAACTCAGTCTGCAAAGGCAGTGCTTTGTACTTCTGGATGCATGGCCCTAGAGGGTGGCACAATCTATGCTGGTGCCCTTAGGGGCCTACCCTCAGTGCCCCATACCCTGTGTACCTAAGTACCACTTATTAGGGACTTATAGTGGTGGCTAAAGGTGTTGCCAATTGTGCCAATGCATTACAACAGTTTTGGGAAAGAGATCTGGTCCAGGGAACCTGGTTAGCAAGGCCCTGGGCACAAACAACTTTGAGGCCACATTAAATACCAGGCAAAATGTGGGGGATAACCATGACAAGAAAGGCCTTTTCTCACAACTGGCCCAAAGATTGCTTCCATTAAGGTGATCAAAAAGATAAGACTCAGCCTTGTGCAGTAGCTGCAAATGAGAGCAAGGCTTCTTGGAGCAGAATACACGATTAAAACAAAAAAGTGGTGTCATTCAAATACATGTAAACTATGTGATGAAATGTCCTAACTGCTATATTCGAAAGAAAAAAAAAATCTTGAATGCAAACTTGTCACTGTACTTAGCTTAATCAAGCATTATAAGGGGTTGATAAATTTGCACTGTAAATTGGGCCATCACAGAAAACAAAGATTTCCCTAAAATTGCCTCTGAAAGTGAACAAAGAACTCTTGTGTGCCCAGTAAGAAATCCAGCTGTTGTATTTCTTTCATTGAAGAGCTGTTTCTGGTATAACAATATGAAGCATCAAATGCTACGAATTGGGTGACAGTGACAAAGGAGTTACAATAAGCAGTGCTTAGCATTCAGCTGCACGCCCCACTTCACAGAACTGAAGGGCTGATACAGGCTGACGTTATTGACCACAGAGGTGTTTTTTCTGTTCACCTGCAGATCTCAACGTGTGAGAAACAATGGGGAGGCTTGGCAGCTGAAGCCTTCAGGATATGAACGTGTGTTGGCATGTTGTCATTTGTAGACCAAGGGTGTGATGTGGCTGGCCCAAATCAATAGCTGTTAGTGCTTCCAAACACCACACCCACAAATGCAGACCGTCTGTGAGACCAACAGCAATGCTTGCTTCCAAGAACTATGTTTTGTTCTCCTAGCTTTTAGGTTTTAATTTGTTACTGACACCGAAATATCACAGCAAAGAATATCAAATACAGAGACATTATTACGTTCCCACAAGGAAACCTATTAGACTATATATATATTAAGCTATCACTGCTATGAAACCTCTTGAAACATAGCACAGCAGGCCTTGTAGAGAGGGAAAGAGGGCAGTAGACACTAATGAAGTTCACAGTATAGTACCCTTGGGGGGAAGATGAAATGTCTCCTTTCATACACCACTCTCAAACAAGCAAGCAGGATGAGTCATTGAGGTGATCAGGCCCTTTACCACCAATTATTTCTTGATATCCCCCAAGGCACTCTTTTTCTTCAGCCTGTCGAAGTTAATGCCAGACAAGAACCTTCTTCTTGGCTCATGCTATGAAACTCCTACCTCACCAGACCACTGACTAAAGAATCAGCATTGTATATCAGTCTTTACAACATATTTTTAGGTCCTATACACTTACATCACGTTTCTATGTTTAGCATTTAATTACAATTACTTAGTTGACAATTACATCACAGTTATTTTTTTGATTGACATTTAAGTTCTTACCAATATAGGGGTTTAACATACATTTTAAAACTGTCATAGATATCACAAGGTTTATGTTACTTACCCTGTAAGCATCTGTTCGTGACATGTAGTGCTGTAGATTCACAAGCTTGCATGTTCCCAACCTCTAGTGTTGAGTGCAGAGTGGTGCAAGTTGTTTTTCTTCGAAGAAGTGTTCATAGTCACGGATCGAGTGACTCCTCCTCTGTGATATTGTGCATGGGCATCAACTCCTTTGTTAGATTGTTTTCCCAGAGGCGGGTGAGAAAGGAGTGAAAAGGAAGGAAATGTAGGGAAAAAGATTTTCATGCAATGTATAAATACATATGTGCATATATATATAAAAATGTGAAGTAACTGCAAGGGCCACAGGCGTCTGGGGAGGAGGGAAGGCACATGTGAATCTACAGCATTACATGCCATGAACAGATGTTACATGGTAAATAACATAATCCGTTTAGTGGCTTGTGTGGGTGTAGATACACATGCTCTGTATAGACTGTAAACCAGACCCTCCAGAAAGAGGTGGTTAGCCTGTAAGAGTTACGGTTGACTGAAAAAGTGTACATAGCACTGCCTGACCTACGTTAGTTTGTTGGCGTGCTAGAAAGTCCTACACAGTGTTTTGTGAATGTGTGTGGAGTGGACCATGTAGCAGCCTTACAAATTTCAGCTATGGGAATGTTGCCAAAGAAAGCCACAGTAGCAGCCTTCTTTCTAGTAGAGTGAGCTCTGAGAGAAACTGGCAAAGGTCTCTTGTCTTTAATATAACAAGTATGTATGCATTTGACTATCCATTTGGCTATGCCTGATTTAGATACTGAGTTGCCTTTGTGGGTTGGAGAAAAAGCTACAAAGAGTTGTTTGGTTTTTCTAAATTATTTAATTCTGTCGATATAGAACAAGAGTGCTCTTTTAATATCTAGTGGGTGAAGGGCTCTTTCCGTGAGAGAGTCTGTTTGTGGGAAAAAGACTGGTAGCTTGATGGATTGGTTAAGATGAAACTGAGAAGCCACTTTTGGACGAAATTTTGGATTAGTGCGAAGAACTACTTTACCCCAATGAATTTGGAAGAAAGTCTCTTCCAAGGTTAGTGCCGGGAGCTCACTAACACGCGTAAGTGAAGTAATGGCGACTAAGAAAGCCACTTTCCAGGAAAGAAAATGAAGTGGATATGAGTGGAGTGGTTCATAAGGGGGACCCGTGAGTCTAGTGAGCACAATGTTAAGGATCCACAATGGTGCAGGAAGTACTCTAGGTGGAATCACATGTTTAAAGTCTTCTATAAAAGCCTTTATGACGGGATCCTGAGCAAGGAAATATGCGGGCTGTTTTGATGATATGTGGCTATTGCTGCTAGGTGTAATCGAATGGATGTGTAGGCTAGATTTGCTTTCTGCAAGTGGAGCAAATAACAGACAATTTCATATAGAGTGGCGTTTATTGGGTCAATGTGTTTGGGTTGACAGTAGCAAACAAAATGTTTCCATTTAGCAGCATAGCAGGCTCTAGTAGTAGGTCTACGTGCTTCTTTGAGAATGTCCATGCACTCTGCAGGTAAGGCTAAAAATCCAAACTCTATGACCTCATGAACCATATCACAAGGTTTAGTAACTTGGGGTTTGAATGCTTGATTTGGCCTTGATTTTGTGTGTGAACGTCCAGCCTGCTGGAGAGTTTCTCGTGTGGGACTACTGACAGATCCAGGGGTGTAGTGAACAAGGGCTGCCATGGCCAAGTGAGAGTCACAAGGATCATGGTGAGAGATGTTTGCCTGAGCTTCCAAACCAGAAAAGGAATGAGAGGGAGAGATGGAAAAGTGTAGGCAAATATTCCTGACCAACCTATCAATAGAGCGTTGTCCTTGGATAGAGGGTGTGGATATCTGGAGGCGAAGTTTGGGCATTTAGCATTTTATGTTGTGGCAAAAAGGTCTATGTGAGGAGTCCCCCACCTTTGGAAATATGAGTGAAGGACTTGTGGGTGGAGTTTCCACTCTTGGACTTGGTGCTGCATCCTGCTGAGGAGATCTGCAAAGTTGTTGTTTGTTTCGGGCAGATACTCCACCAACAGGTGAATGTGATGGTGAAAGGCCCACTTCCAAATGGTCTGAGAGAGTAGTGAGAGTTGAGAAGACCATCTTACCCCATTTCTGTAAATAATACATCGCTGTCATGTTGTCGTTGCGGACTAAGACAACCTTGTGAGACAGGTGAGGAAGGAAAGCTTTCAGTGCTAAGAATACCGCCTGAAGCTCCAGGTAGTTGATGATTAGGAACTGGTGGTTGGCATCCTAGAGGCCTGCACTATCAGGTCTTGAAGGTGAGCGCCCCAACCTGTCTGTGATGTGTCTGTCGTCAGTATGCAAAGAACGGTGAAACTGGCAGTCTCACAACACTAGATCTTTCAGGTCACCCTGTGATTGAGACTACTGACGAGACAGACATTGCTGCAGGGGATGTATGTGAAGTCTTGCATATGGAACTATGGCAATGCAAGAAGCCATCAATCCCAACAGGCGTATAATAGTCCTGTCTGTGTAGGAATGGTTTTCCTGGAACTGAGGGAGAAGGGTATGGAAATGCAGGAAACAAGCTGGCTGGTATATGCCAAACCCAATTCCGCATTCAGAATGGCTCCTCAATAAGGTTGAACTTGCAGATTTGAGAATGTTGAGAGTAGAATCCAGACTGTGAAGAAGTTCCACTGTCAACAGAGTGTGGTGTTGGGACTGTTGTAACATGCTGGTTTTGATGAGCCAGTCATCAAGGTAGGAAAATACGTAAACATTCTGAATTTTCAGATGTGCTGCAACTACTGCCAAGCAGTTTGTGAATACCCTGGAAGCGGTAGTGACTCCGAAGGGAAGGACCTTCAATTGGTAATGCTTGCCTGCAATGACAAATCCTAAACCCTTTCAACATGCGGGGTGAATTGGTTTGTGAAAATATGTGTCCTTCAGATCTAGTGCTGTAATAAAGTCACCTTGCTGTAGAAGCAGGAATACATCCTGAAGAGTAATCATGTGGAAGTGTTCTGAAAGGGTGTATTTGTTTAACGGCCTGAGGTCAAGCATGGGTTTGAGAGAACTGTCATTTTTGGGATTCTGGAAAAATATGGAATATACCCCTGAACGTTAATATTGTAGCGGGACAGGCTCTACAGCCGCTTTGAGAATAAGGGCCTGGACCTCTTGTCTGATGAAGGGTTAAGTGTTCCTGAGATAATCTGTGAGTGTGAGGGGGAATATTGAGAGGAGTGGTGGTGAGGTCCAGACAATAATCATGTTGGATAGTGGCAGGGGCCCATTGATCCATGGTGATGGTGTCCCAAGTGGAGTAGAAATGTTGAAGTCTTCCCTCAAGAGGTATTGGATGATCAGGGGAAAGGTGGAGGAAGTCACTGCTTGGCAGTGGAGGAGGATATGCGTGTAGCAGTAGTTTTCCCTCTCCCTTTATTGGTAGACCCCCTGTAGGAGCCTCAGCAGAAACCTCCAGTGTGGGTGGATTGAGGTTGTCTGGTGTGTGAGGTAGATGACTTGTATGACCCTCTGAACCCACGGAGGTGAAAATAATCCATTTGTGTAGTGGTCTGAAGGGCATCCATGGCCTTGGCAGTGTTGGTGTCTTTTTATAACTTCTCTAATTGTTGTCTACCCGTGGCCCAAATAGGTGCTCTTTATCAAAGGGCATGCTGAGGACTGACTGCTGAACCTCAGGTTTAAACCCTGAGCAAAGCAACCAAGTATGTCTCCTTAAAAGGATGCTTGTGTTTATGCCACACGCCGCTGTGTCTGTGGCACCAAGGGGGCATCTGATGGAGTTGTTGGAGATAGTCTGACTCTCCAAAACAATCTGTTGTCCCCTTTTGCAATGCTCTTCAGGAAGGAACTGTCAGAGTTCCTCCATTTCAACCCAAAGAGCCCAGTCATACTGGGACAAACAGGTTTGAGAATTGGCTATTCTCCAATGGTTTGCAGCCTGGGCTGCTACCCTTTTCCAGGCAGTATGTATTCATTTACTCTCCTTCTCTGGGGAAGGAGAGTCCCCAGTGGCATGAATATTAGCCAGTTTAAAGGGAGCTGTTGCAACAATGGAATCTGGTGGTACCTGTAAAGAGGTTCAGAGGGGCCGCTCTGTACTTTTTGTCTACCTGCAGCATGACTACACAGGAGTGGACAGGATATTTTCAGCATGGCGAAGCATGCCAGGGAGCATGGAGAGGTACTGAGTCTCTCTGTGAATGATCACTAGAGTGTCAAACAGAACGCACTGCTCAATAGGATCTTTGTGCAGCTCCACGTTATGAAACACAGCTGCTCTGGCGACTGCCTGTTGGTATGAAGTAGTATCCTCAGGTGGTGAGGGATGTGCTGGGTATAGTTCAGGGTCATTGGAAGGAATGGGATCAGGGTCATAGGCATCCTAAGGGTATCATCTGGGAGACCTCCCAAATCCCCAGTGTAAGATTGCGGGGAATCCTGAGGAGTTATTCCCCTTGCACAGCTGATGTGGGGGAATCTGGAGGGGAAGAAGGTGGAGGTGAAGTTGTTGGTGGTGGTAGAGGAGGAGGAGATGGTGAAGAAGCCTGCATGGAAGGCTAGTAGCCTTGTCCTTTGTCCTTTTATGAGCAGGAAAAGGGATGCCCAAGACCTCTTGAAAGGAAAGTTTATTTTTAGGTAGCACAGGTGAGGAAGGAGTGGTGATGATCTGACCTGTGCCCTCTTGTATCTGGAGCTTGCACTGCCAAGTGTCTATTTTCTCCAGAGTGGGTTCGACCGGAAATGGGCTGGTGGAAGACTAGCTTGAGTCTTTAGTTTCCATTGTTTTTTGCTCCGATGGTCTTGGCGCTGGGGGCTTTGGTTTCGGGAGCTTGGTAGTTACTGAAGATGAGGTTGCAATAGTCGCCTCAGTCCCGAGGTTCAGATCGATACAAAATTATCTCTCAGTCTGAAGCTGTGAAGGTCAAAACCAATGATGTGGCTTTGGCCTTGTCAGCCATTTTTGGTACCAAGCCAGATGGCTGGGTGGCAGAAGAAGATTTGCAGTACCTACCATGACCGGATGGCAGTGGTGGACCAGTGACCTCAAGAACGAGCAAGAAAGTATTCTTGGAGGATTTATGTGGGACAGCAGGGGTGATAGTGCTCACGCGTTGGGCAGAGGTCACCTAGTGGCTGTCGATGTCAAATTTGATGTCTGATACAGAGCTGTCATGCATGGAAACGGCTTCTGACTCCTGCTTAGGTTCCTCCACCCGGCATTTTCTGGGCCTTCCCCAACCAACAAAGGCCTCGATCCCAAAGGTTCTTCTTGGAGCGGAAGGACTTGCAGGCTTCTCAGTCCCATTCGTGATGGTCCGGAGAGAGATGGAGATTGCACACAAGATGTTGTCCTGTGTGGGAAAACTTGGCATGACACTGAGGACAGAACTAGAATGGATTTTTTTCCATCAGGAAACCATTCCTGTCAGCGCCGGAGCCATGTGAAAGGTAGGCCCGAAGCAGGCTCTGGCACCGCAAAGGGATGTTGGTCGTTACACGAACCAATGGATCGATAAGAGCGCTAAGAAGAGAGAAGCAGGAATAATACCAATCCTGTTGAAATAATGTAGAAAAGATTGGAAGAACTGAACCGAAGAGAGTCAATAGACAGAACAGAGGCACACACATCCGAACCCAACAGCAGAGAGAAAACTAACAAAGGAGTTGATGCCCGTGCGCAATATCACCGAGAGGAAGAGTCACTCAAGCTTGTGACTCAGAACACTTCTTCAAAGAAAACCATCTTGCACCACTCCAGACCCAACACTAGATGTCAGGAGTATGCAGAGCATGTGTATCTACAGCCACACAGGACATCAAACATATTATTTCATCTATGACCTACGTCAATGACCAAAGTGGTAGTGAAAAACCGTAACAGTCATCAAAACTAATTCACTTTTAGCTAAATCTATAATGTTTAGATGTGTGAGCAAAAAAGCAAAAGAAAAACTAAAATAGTAAATGTTGAATGTATATTGATCAAATATTTTCGTAGGAAAAAATTCATACACATAAGCTACATATAGTGTTAATAATTTTAGGATCACTTATGAAGAGATCACTACTTCACAAGGCTGTGTCTGAATACGTTTATGTGCTCCTGCAACTGTGCCATCTAGGCAGGAACAGACAAGTAAAGCAGATAAAAAACATTACAAAAATGAAATATTAATTATATACACATAACTTTGTAAAGTATTTTACAGACATTATTTTAAATAAATGAACGTTAAGACATTGGGTTGTCAACCTGAAACAGAGGGAGGAATAACCAGAAAAACAGTGTAACCAATTATTTTTTGCTGCTTTATGGAGCACAAACTCGACTCAATGATACTGGATCGCTTTACATGAGTACCGGTTACATTACAGAAGGTCAAAATATTTTTTTTAGGTATGAGAAGGTTAAGAGGTTTTCTCAAAACCATAGGCTGTTGAGCCAACACTAAGACTCAACCTTAGTTCCCCAGTTAGAAAGTTAGCAGCTCTGGCTGTAACACCACATCCTCTTTTTATGACTCTAAAATAGAGATAACCAGGACCTCTGGAAATATGCAATTGAGTGGGCACGGGGATTTTCACATAATTATAGATTTGCTGTATTTGCCACAAATCCATCATCTGCTGCATAATCTGCAGATTTTAACCAAAAATAATTTTCTAGCTCAAACGGTTCAAAAGTTAATAAAAATGCAGCAGCACATGTGGCTTTGCAGTAGAAGGCCCTTTGCAAAGCTGGACTAGTCACCTTTCTGTTGCTTATTGCTATATTTAGGTGCTAAACTGGTACTAATGAGGTGCAACCAATGCGCATACAGTGTTACCAAGTTTAAATATGACAAATTAATGAAGTAATACTATTACAAAGTGTGCCACATTAAGCCGCATAATTTGCATTTTCTTGCCCCATAATTTACTCAACACTGCCATATAATTTGGCCCTCTCCTGCCGCATAATTCCAGTTGCCCTGGAAATAATTCACTAACCAACCATTAAATAACAAGTGTTAAATTTCAAACTAAAACATACATTTTTTACAACAACACAAAATATATGAAGGATAATATTTACAATATTTCTTTAACTTTGTTAAAAAATGTGTTATATTGAAAAGCAGTATAAAAATAGGACTGAAATGACAGGATGAAAAGATTTATCTACACAAAAGGTAATATAATACAAAATGAAAGCCTTCCTATGAGCCAAAACTATGGGGGTCATTCTGACCTCGGCGGTAAAAGGCGCTTACCGCTGGTCAGAAGACCGCCATAACACCGCCGCGGCCGCGGGAAACCGCCATGGTCATTCTGACCCGCAACAGGCAAACCGCCAAAAACCCGACATCCACAAAAGTCCGCCACACCAACGGCCAGCGAAAAACTGGCGATGAGCAAACCTCCACCGTCACGCCAACAGAAATACGCCCATACCATTCTGACCCACGAATCCACGTCTTTCAACAGCGGTATTCCATTGGCGGTACACACCGCCGCGCTCAAAATACACACACACTTACAAAACACTACCACATTGGACAATTCAAAATACACACACCTGATACACATACAAACAACACTCCCACACACCCAATACAATATAAAACACCCACCCACATCACCCACAAACCCCTATGACCACCATTTATTGACTAAGGCCAGAGAGAGACACTACCAGCTAGTACAGAGCATTCACAGGCATATAACACCATCACTCACACAACATCCACCCACAAAACACCACACTCACCTCACTCATCACCACAAACACCACCTCACACCTCATCCACACCACCCCATGGCACCCCAAAGACACCCCAGGTTTTCAGACGCTGAACTCAGGGTCATGGTGGAGGAAATAGTTCGGGTAGAGCCCCAGCTCTTCGGGACACAGGTGCAGAACACCACCATTGCCAGGAAGATGGAGCTATGGCAAAGAATAGTGGACAGGGTCAACGCTGTGGGTCAGCATCCACGAAATCGGGATGACATCAGGAAGCGGTGGAACGACCTACGGGGGAAGGTGCGTTCCATGGTATCCAGACACAACATCGCGGTGCAGAAGACTGGCGGCGGACCCGCACCTCAACCCCCAGAATTTACAACATGGGAGGAACAGGTCTTGGCGATCCTGCATCCTGAGGGCCTTGCAGGAGTAGGCGGAGGAATGGACTCTGGTAAGTCTAATCTCAACTACTTCATCCCCCCCCACCAGCATACCAAATCATACCCCCACCCTCCCCCCCAGCCCCCATCACACATCCTCCTTGCTAATGTCTCACCATCACAACCCACCCATCCCAACACCAAGCCCTGCATGCGACCACAAACCATGGACACCCATCACCTAAGCATGCCCACTGCACATACCCATCCCCCCCCCCAAACCACCGTCACAACAGCCCCCACAAGGGAATGCCAGCACTGGGGTACACGGGCACCCACCCATTGCACGCTATGGCACACACAAAAGCAATAAACATACTCTTATACCCCTGCAGGACCCGAACGCCACGACACCGCCCAGGAGGGTCCAGAAATGTCCATTCCACCCCCAGAAGAGGCCCACAGTGATGACAGCAGCTCTGTCTCCCTGGACTCAGATGACCAGCCCGGCCCATCGGGGACCTCGGGACAGTTGGTTCCCCACAGACAGCCACAGGCCACAGCAGACCTACCCCCCTCTGGGAACACCAGCACAGCACCCACCCAGCGGGCCCATGCCCCTGTCTCCAGGACACGTCAATCAGCGGTGTGTCCACCACTACAGGGCACCCAGGTTAACCCACCAACCCAACAACAACAGGGACCTGGGGGCAGTGGTAGTGGGCACACGGTCCAGGGGACAGAGGCCCAGGGAAACAGGGGAACTGGGAGGGCTACTGTGCGACAGGGGGGGGGACAGGCCCAGGGAACCCACTCTCCACGAGGCCCTATCCTCCATCATGGGAGCATACCACCACTCCCAGGAGACGATGGCCACGGTCCTGGCCAGGTTCCAGGAGATCCAGGTACTGCAGGAGGAACAGTTTATGGGGTTCAGGGAAGAACTCAGAAACATCAGTTCCGCAATGGGCACCATCGTTGTGGCTCTCAATCAGATTGTCAGCACATTGCGGGACCATGTGGCACCACAAAGGGCCCCTGTCACTAGCATGGACCAAGAACAGGCTACCACCTCCGCCGGGGCTAGTGGACAGGAGGCCCCGACACAAGAACAACAGGCCACCAGAACCCCACCCCCTGCAGAAGGAGAACCACCCCGCAAGCGGGGCCTGAGATCTAGGAAGAAGACAGAGTAAGATGCCAAGACCTACGCCAGGAAAGGATACCCCCTGATTGTCATCCCACTGTCCCACATTGTCACCCTGTACAACCTTAAACTGCCCATGCTCCACCTTCCACAGGCATATGGACAATGCACCTGTGAGACTGAAAATCTGGACTCTGCCATGGACATTCCTCCATCATCACCCATCACTGAATTGCAACCATTACCCAAATTTTAGCACTTTAATAAACACACTTATTGCACAAAAATAATCTGGAGTTTGCCTGTATTTTTGAACAAATGTACTACACAGAACCGTGCCAAAATGTCCTGTTACATTGTGATGACAACATACCACTGTCACACGGCTGTAGTCCATGGGGAAACAAAGCAGAGGTCACGGAGTGGGGCCCACATCTCTGAAATTGGAAGGGAAAGTCACAACTCAGTTAACATACACTGGGGGGAAACTCAGACAGTAGAGAGGCAGGAGACTTTAAGTAAATGTAAAAAGCCGGTGTTGATTCTTACCTGTATGTCATTGAAAATACTGTTGTATTACTGTGTCCCTGTTGTCTGTGTCGTCCTCTTCGTCTTCCTCCTCTTCACTCTCCGCAGGCTCCACAGCTGCCACAACACCACCATCTGGACCATCCTCCTGCAGGAAAGGCACCTGGCGTCGCAAAGCCAGGTTGTGAAGCATACAGCAGGCCACGATGATTTGGCACACCTTCTTTGGTGAGTACATTAGGGATCCACCTGTCATATGAAGGCACCTGAACCTGGCCTTCAGGAGGCCGAAGGTCCGCTCGATCACCCTCCTAGTACGCCCATGGGCCTCATTGTACCGTTCCTCTGCCCTTGTCCTGGGATTCCTCACTGGGGTCAGTAGCCAGGACAGGTTGGGGTAACCAGAGTCACCAATTAGCCACACGGGGTGTCTCTGAAGTAGTTCCATCACGTAAGGGATGCTGCTATTTCGCAGGATGTACGCGTCATGCACTGACCCAGGGAACTTGGCATTTACATGGGAGATGTACTGGTCAGCCAAACAGACCACCTGTACATTCCTGGAATGATAACTTTTTCTGTTCCTGTACACCTGTTCACTCGTGCTGGGGGGGACCAAAGCAACATGTGTCCCATCAATTGCACCAATGATGTTGGGAATATGTCCAAGCTCATAGAAATCACCCTTCACTGTAGCCAATTCGCCCACCTCAGGGAAAACAATGTAGCTCCGCATGTATTTCAGCAGGGCAGACAACACTCTGGACAACACCTTGGAAAACATAGGCTGTGACATCCCTGATGAAATGGCCACTGTTGTTTGGAATGACCCACTTGCCAAAAAATGGAGTACTGACAGAACCTGCACTAGAGGGGGAATCCCTGTGGGTTGGCGGATGGGTGACATCAGGTCTGGCTCCAGCTGGGCACACAGTTCCTGTATAGTGGCTCTGTCAAGCCTGTATGTTAGTATGACATGTCTTTCTTCCATTGTCGACAGGTCCACCAGCGGTCTGTACACGGGAAGATTCCTCCATCTCCTCGCAAGTCCCAGCAGACGGTGCCTAGGAAGGACAACAGCGAGCACAGAGTCAATCAACCCACAGGTACGTTCCCACAGCTTGCACAGTACACGATTCTCAATGCATTTAATGGCTTGTATGAGTGTTGATGCAAGGCCTAGGTATGTGTGACGCAGTAGAATTTAAGCCATGTGGGCCCTTGAAATGGCGGCTGCCTGACCTGTGAAGTGCGACAGTGGAATGTGAGGTCAATGCGCTGGCGTGGCACACCGTGGCGGTAGGCGGTTGAAGACCGCGGCGCAAAGCCGCATTGGTTAACATTGAACCCTATGGGAGCCAATGACGATGGGCGCCGGCGGTCGCGGTACGCACCGCCGCGGTACACACCGCCGTGGGCGTGACCGCCATTTTCTATCTGCTTAATCACTCGAGACCTAATCATCCACAGGAGAGGACCTATACTGCAAGTGCTGCTGTGACCTCGGTCTGGAAGAGACAATGGCTGCTGCGACTGGGGAAAGGGCCCCTGCCTTCACTTCTGAAGAATTGGAGAAACTCATGGATGGGGTCCTCCCCCAGTATGCGCTACTCTACGGTCCTCCAGACCAACAGGTAAGTACACTGGGACCATGCTTTGTGGCCAATGCCTGGGTTGAGTGGGGTGAATGAACGATGGTGGGGAGGGGAGCGAATGAGGCATGCATCAAACGACAGATGAGAGCATGTGCCACATGGCAAGGGGGGGGATGGGGGGCCACTCACATCGAGCATGCAGAAAATGATGATATTTTATTTTCTCCCCCTGTACATGTCACATAGGTCAGCGCCCATCAGAAAATCGACATTTGACGTGCCATCGCCAAGGACGTCCGGACCCTGGGGGTCCACAACAGACGGGGCACACACTGCCGCAAGAGGTGGGAGGACATCCGCCGCGGGAGCAGGAAGACCGCGGAGGCTCTGCTGGGGATGGCCTCCCAACGTAGGAGGGGTGGCAGTCGTCAATTGACCCCCCTGATGTCCCGGATCCTGGCGGTGGCCTACCCCGATTTGGATGGGCACGTGAGGACATCACAGCAGACACAAGGGTGTGAGTACAAGCACATTCTGGTGATTTTGCGCACATTGGAGGTGTCTGAGTGGGGGAGGAGGGCTGTGGGTATCCCTAGGCCAGGGCGAGTTCCGTAGGCTAGGCCCCTCCGTTAGGCATGGCCCTGTGCCCCCGCCCTCCACCTCTGTAGGTTGCCTAGTACAGCTATTCATGGCCCTGTGTCACCTATGTGTGGATTTGTAGTCCATAGGCTTGTAGGCCATGTCCCACGGATTGAGTAGTGTACCCCAAGTGCGTAGTGCAGGGGGCTTCTGTGTCTGTCCTCTCCGCCAACTGTGTCGCCAATGCATGCACTCAACATGTCTTTATTTCTCCCCCCACCCTTTTTTGTGGTCTTCCTGTTCATGTGTGCATGAGCATCATCAGGCGGAGGAGAAGTGGCATCGGAGCACGAGGGAGCTGCACCTCACATGGCCATGGAGGGCCATAAAACCGACTCGGAGTACAACAGTGAGACGGAGGGCGAGGGGAGCTCCACAGCGGGGACACGTGGTGACACCAGCGACATAGACACGTCCTCGGAAGGGAGCTCCCTTGTGCCCCCCACCGCAACAACAGGTACAGCCGCCACCCAGCGCACCAGCTCCGCCCTCCCAGCAGCCCCTCAGCGTTCGCCCCGTGCCCGCTCACCCGGGAAGGTGGGAATCTCCTTCACCCCAGCACCTCAGGCCCTGCCCCAGTTGCCCCTGCTGCCCTCAGTGAGGAGGTCATTGACCTCCTGAGGACGCTCATTGTTGGGCAGTCTACCCTTTTGAATGCCATCCAGGGTGTAGAGAGGGAGGTGCACCGGAGTAATGCATACCTGGAGGGCATTCATTCGGGTCAGGCTGCCCATCAGCGATCGTTCAACGCTCTGGCCTCAGCACTGACGGCAGCCATTGTCCCTGTCTCCTGCCTCCCACCTCCAACTTCCTCAACCCAGTCCCACTCCCCTGTACCTCTGCCTATCCCAGACACACCTACAGACCAGCCTGCACACACCTCAACACCCAAGGCAAGCTCATCCAGACATAAGCACCACACATCACACACGCATTCACACAAACAACATCCACATGCAGACATGCCAACAGCCACTGCCTCCTCTGTGTCCCCCTCCTCCTCGTCTCCCTCCTCCCTCCCTGTGATGTCTCCACTCACACTTGCATGCACAACAACATCAGCCACTACCTCCATCACCAGCACACCCACCAGAACACTCCGCACACGTGCAGTCACCACCCCCACTACCATTTACACGTCCCCTGTGTCCTCTCCCAGTGTGTCTGTCACCCCCTCTTCCAAACCACACAAACGCAGGCAGCGACCCACCCAACAGCCATCCACCTCATGACAGCCTCCAGCAAAAGCACCTGCACCCAAAGACACCAGACTTGACTCTCCTACAACCACATCCTCTTCCTCCACTCCCATACCCACTACACCTACCCTTCCCACTGCTCCTAAAAAGCTTTTCCTGTCCAAACTTAACCTCTTTCCATCACCTGATCCACCCCCTCCATCTCATAAGTCTCCAATCAGCACCTCAGCCACCACAAAGCCTGGACATACAAGGACAATAGTCCAAGGGTTTTGGAGTCCACCACCTTCAAGGCCATCTACTTCGGCTAGCAGTAAAGAGACAGCCAGCACCCCCCCTGGAAAAAAATCCAAGAAACCAAGTGGCCGGCGCGAGAAGCCAGAGACAGCAGGCTCCAAAGGCACTACCCTGGCACCGTCAGGAAGTGGGGTGGCACCTGGCACACCGAAAAAGGGAGGAAAGGGCCACGGAGGAGCAGGGAAGGGTGGCAAGGGCAGCACGCCGACAAGTCCGGCAGCAGGCGAGCTGCCCAGGAGGGCCCCACCAGCCCCATTCCAGGTGTGAAGGAGGACACCCACGGGGCCGGGACGGCAGCACAGGAGGGCCCCGCAAGCGAGAAGACAGATGTGCACGAAGGGCCCGGCAGCCACATGTCAGGTGGCGACTGAAACCATTTCATGGCCGGATCTGGTCCCCTGGAGACACATGTCAAGAACCGCTGAACAGGGCCCTTCAAGTCAAGCACCGCTGAACAGGGCACCGCCGTCTCAAGAACCACTGAACAGGGCACCGCCGTCTCAAGAACCGCTGAACAGGGCCCTTCAAGTCAAGCACCGCTGAACAGGGCACCGCCGTCTCAAGAACCGCTGAACAGGGCACCGCCGTCTCAAGAACCGCTGAACAGGGCCCTTCAAGTCAAGCACCGCTGAACAGGGCACCACCGTCTCAAGAACCGCTGAACAGGGCACCGCCGTCTCAAGAACCGCTGAACAGGGCACCGCCGTCTCAAGAACCGCTGAACAGGGCCCTTCCTCTCAAGCACTGCTCCGCTGAGCCCTTCATCTCAAGCACCGCTCCGCTGGGCCCTTCCTCTCAAGCACCGCTCCGCTGGGCACCGCCGTCTCTGCACCGCTCCGCTGGGCCCTTCATCTCAAGCAACGCTCCGCTGGGCCCTTCATCTCAAGCACCGCTCCGCTGGGCCCTTCCTCTCAAGCACCACTCCGCTGGGCACCGCCGTCTCTGCACCGCTCCGCTGGGCCCTTCATCTCAAGCACCGCTCCGCTGGGCCCTTCCTCTCAAGCACCGCTCCGCTGGGCACCGCCGTCTCTGCACCGCTCCGCTGGGCCCTTCATCTCAAGCAACGCTCCGCTGGGCACCGCCGTGTCACGCACCGCTGGCCCATTGGCAGAAGGGGCAGGCCCGCATCTGTGTCGGACAGGGCTGCAGGAAGCACTCTGGGCACCTTGCCTCCTCCAGAACCAGTGGAGTCTGTAATCCACTTGAGAGACTTTGGCTTTGCACTCCCCAGGATGGCACAGTGGGCAATCCACCCACTGTAGAGACTTGAGAGACTGTGGCTTTGCACTCCCCAGGATGGCACAGTGGGCAATCCACCCACTGTAGAGACTTGTGAGACTGTTGCTTTGCACTCCCCAGGATGGCACAGTGGGCAATCCACCCACTGTAGAGACTTGAGAGACTGTGCCTTTGCACTCCCCAGGATGGCACAGTGGGCCATCCACCCACTGTAGAGACTTGAGAGACTGTGGGTTTGCACTCCCCAGGATGGCACAGTGGGCAATCCACCCACTGTAGAGACTTGAGAGACTGTGGCTTTGCACTCCCCAGGATGGCACAGTGGGCAATCCACCCACTGTAGAGACTTGTGAGACTGTGGCTTTGCACTCCCCAGGATTGAACAGTGGCCATGGAGGCCCCTCGTGGATCTGGCGTCGTGGACTCATCTGGCTGAGGTGCCCCCCCTTCCCTTCCCCCTGAGGTGCCTGTAGTTTTGCTATCTGATGCCCCTGCAGTGTTCTCTCCAATGGATTCGGGTCTCCTGTGTGGGCTTTGCCCATGTGCTTAGGCCCATTGGCCCAGGAACAATGGCTGATACCCAATTTGGACCGGACAATTTACATATGTATATAGAGTTATAGATGTTTGATATATTTGTTTACTTAGCCGTACAATATAATTCAAATTTCATGGTCATTTCCTTTTGTCTTTGCATTCTTCCGGGGGGTTTGGGAGGGTAACTGTGATGTGTTGCTATGCATTGATGTGTGTGTTGTAGTGGGTGAGGGTGGGGGTGGGTGTGTCGCGTATGTGTGTGCCCGTAATTTTTTGCCTCCCCCCTCCCCTGTGTCGTAGGTGCAGTACTCACTGGTGTCTTCTGCGCCGGCATTAGTGCTCCTGGTAGAGGAGCAGGAAGACAGTAGCTGGGAGGATGTGTAGTTCGGGTTCCATGCTGTTCAGATTCCTCGTGGAGTGTGTAGAGGTGAGCGTTTTCCATTCGTGATGTCTGTTTCCGCCGTGTTTTTATTGGCGGGGCTACCGCCCCGTAAAAGGTGGCGGATTGGTGGGTTGTGATAGGGTGGGCGGTACATTGTCTCCCGCCTGTCTGTTGGCGGTGACCGCCGCGCTGTTTGTTTATCCCGCCGTGGCGGTCGGAGTGTTAAAGTGGCAGTCTCTGTTGGCGGTTTCCGCCAGGGTCAGAATTCCATTTTTTTGACCGCCTGCCTGTTGGCGGGTTGGCCGCCGCTTTAACACCGACCGCCAAGGTTTGAATGACCACCTCTATGTCTTGTGAAATAACAGTGCAAAAGCAAAAAGAATCAACGAATTAAACAAATATTAAATAACAAAATAAAAAAATTGTACTGAAAAAAATGCTTCATAGAAAAAAAGAATAGAGTAAACAAACTTTCTCTTTCTAAACAAGCTCTCAACTGAACAGGTTATCAAAAAACAATAAAGTAGCAATGTGTTAAAGCATTTCCTTTTTATGCAGCATACCTAAACATGTTATACCGTCTACCCACTAAATTTGTAAACTTAGACAGGGGTGGCATCATCTAAACCACATCGGTATATTTATTGTAGGGAAAAACACAGTCATAAGTTCACTGGAAATGTGTCAACTCTTTCCCTAAATGATGGATGGGCTGAGCACTGGCTCCTGGGAACTTTGTAGAAAGGAATTCAAAGTGCATCTACTCAGCAACTTCAATTGATGTTGAACATCTGAAAAATATTGCAAGCACCAGCAGGGCAACTCCCAGTTAATAATTTGAAGTGTGACATGTATAGAAAGTGTTATACAGATAGGGATCGCCCACCCCAGCCAAGACCTTTCTTGCTTAAGAAAAACAAGGAAACCCAAAAATGTGTACAAATGGTTTCAGTAGTAGGTACCTCGTAACCATTAAAAGGAATGATGATGATGGATGCAACTTTCAAAGCATGCTCCCATCCATTTACTGAGATGCACACCATCAATGGTACCCCTATGGTACTTAGTTTGCTGCCAGTCAAACATTCCTCCACATATGCAGAATCTGAAAAATTGTTAGCTGGAAAAGCAAACAAAATAAATCCAGCAAATATGTTAATTGGTTTTGAGCTACCAATGATTTACTCAAATTCTAAATTTAATGGATTATTTTTCCAATTCAAAAAGTTCCCTAGCAGAGGACTACTTGACTGACAGAAAACTACAATCCAAATGAAAAAAACTGTCAGCATTAGCTTATGTACCCCACAAACATATCAACCTACATTCTACAGCAATAAAATTGAATATTTCAATAACAATTAAGAAAAAGTGGCACCACTACTACTGACAGCTAAAATTAAAAATTACAAAAATTCATTCCTAGGCCTTGTCCCATCTTAAACCCATACCCAACCCTAAACAGGTACCATGTTCATCCCAAAAAGAAATTCCCAACCCTGCCCTCACCCTAAACCCGTCTCCCCACTCTAACCCCATGCCGTACATGCCCAGAAAATAAAATCCCCAACCATAAACCATTCTAAACCCATCCTTACAATTAGACACATACTTTGCATAACCAAAAAGCTAAAACACCCAAGTCTATCCTATCCTAAATATTCCCCAACTTTAAAAAGCATACCTCGCACACTCCCAAAAAATCTCCCATTCCACCCTCATCCTAGGCCCACCAAAAACACTAAAACATGCATTGCGAACCGCAATCAAGAATGGAAAAACACTAACGATTTGAAGTCTTCAATCTTGGTCAAGGTGTTGCAGAAATCCATATGAAACATTCAGTCAAACCTATTAATTAAACATGAAAAATGTAATCAAATATAAAAAACACTCTTGGAAAACCCAAAATTTTAGATAGTGAAAAGCTGGCCACTAAAGGCATAATAATTCACCATCTGCAAAAAAAAAATGTTTCCTTGCTGGTTTCTAACAATAGTCTGCCATACTCTATAAAACACACCCTAAATTTGCATTGGAAAGATAAAACATGTCTTTCCTTACTCTCAGCTCCTGTATTTTAATTGTGATGCTCCATTGACTACAGAAAGAGACTTAAAACCTACAATTTAAAGAAAAAAGGAGTCACTAAAAAGAAACAAATATGTTTTTTACAATTGAATACTGTGGGATTTCTTAAATAATAAAAAGTCATTTAATCAAGTTAAAGAAAAAAAATTATATTGAAAAATCTTAAATAAATGGCATTTGTTTGATAATATTTTAAAAAATGGTCTCATATTCAATATCAGTTCAACATTTTTAGATACATTATTAAATGTATTGAACATTTTCTAATGACATCTTCCAGATTGTTTTTTAAATCATATTTTCATATATATGTATAAGCTTGCAAAATGTATAAAGTTTTATTTTTGAAAATTCTTTTGAAAATTCTTTTACATTATTTTTGTAGAAATGTTTATATTCTTTTTATATAGTATTTCTTTAAAGTATATCTTATAGCTCACTTTTATTGTTGCTTACTCAGCTTGCAATGTATTGAATCAAGATATGTTTTGTTACTAAGTTTTTGTTGTCCCGATGTAATTGCTTCATGGTATTGCTATTGTGATGTGCTGTGTACGTGGTAATTGTATCCCACAGTCACCATGATAGTGCCAATCTCAAAAGTAGTCTAACCTAGTTTCCTGGAGGGAAAGTTTAAAACTTCACTACCAGAGCTTCCCTCCAGATCCATCAGGCCAGCCTCTACATTGGACAGGTCATCAGAAGAAGATTCTGAGTGCACAATCTCTGTAATCCCCAAGACCCACAGAAGGAGCTCCCTCCACACACTATGCAGCTGTTCAATATTGGAATCCACCTGCAGGATTTCATATTCCATTACTTTTAAGGACTTCAGGTATTACATGCTTGCATAAAGCTCAGCTAATTGAGTTTCTGACAGCTAAATACTGCATGCCTTTCCCTTCTCTCACTCCACAGTCTGCACCCTGCTAGGGAGACCACTTCAGCTTACCTTCCATGATTTTACAGCAGTTTCAATAATAACCATCTTGTCAGGACTATCAGAGCATAACAAGAGCTAAGCCTCATCAGCCAACACCTGTTTTTGACCCTCTTTAGGGGCCCTCTCTGTAGCTTGAACAAGTCTTTCTTCCCTCTCCTCCAGTCTGCCATGTTCATTGGCACTGTAGGTCCACCTCCAGGTGTTGTCTGGAGGGGGAAAAGAAAATCCTTCAATAGTGTATATATCTTCAATGGCTTCTGTCAGTTAAAGGAAGATCTTGACCCACCAGGGAGTCAACACATCCCCCCACATTAACTCTTGTAACGCTATTGTAAATCACCCCAGACAGAGCTCGGTCCCCCATCCTCAATCCTACGGGACCACTAAATTACAGCACCCTCCTCATGATCTACCTGGAATGTAGCACGGAATTGCGATTGCTGCTCCGTTCGACATGTGGAGTATGTGCACCACATGCAGTCAGTTTCAGGAAAAGGTGGGAGGACTCATTGAGTCTCACCTCAGAGGCTGCCAGAACAGTGCCACTGGTGTCCTCAAATCATTCCTTGCACAGTGATGACCAAGTATTCCCCAAACAGGCCTAGTGTCAAGATAGTTGAATTGTTCTCAAAAGGACCAAGATAGGGCTGACATTTTGGCCTGCCCATGTGCTCTTTTAGAGTTAGTCCAGTGAAACGTTTGCATGACATCTAATTTCATGATTTGAAACAAATCCTGCTGTTTAATACAAGAGCAAACTAAAGACTATTCACCCAGATCTACTCATTTACATTTTGCAGTACCAATGGTAAGTTGTAATTTACTTTGGGTGGTGGCGATTTGTTGCTTACGCAGGATATTAGCTGGTGCAACTGCTACTTGCATGAGCAGCTCTACCTTCTTTTGCCTGCCAATTTGGCCCCATGCAGAATCACTTCTGTCCCTGGGGTCTGTACATACTCATAGTCCAAACTCGAGCATTATCACTTGGTACAGAGGGTAGAAATATGTACTTGCAACTCAGCTCCCTGATGTAAAAAAAGATAGAAGGTGTATCCCAGGTCACCCACAATTTTCAAAGTAGGCCAACATTTTTGAAATGTGTCAAATTTAGTCCATAAAATAGCGTTTGATTAAAGCCTGCCATGTTTAAACGTATATTGGTAAGTGTGGGTTGCCATGTCATTCGATGCAAGATGATTGTTATAATAGATTCAAAACGAAAATGGAGATTTACCTCTCTGCTGGTAAAGGAAAGTCTTGATTGTAATAAAGACACAGGAGTAATTTGCTTGCTTTTCCTGCTTCAACTAATCAGCAGCCAAGACGCTAAAACAACTGCAGTTGCTATGAGGCATGGTAACACAGACCAATGGAGGACAAACTGGTAGACCAATCAGGAAGAGTCCCATGCATTAACACAGATGGATGCAAGCAACAAGCCCTCTATGATGCTTGCATGTTTACCAATGTTGTGCTCCGCTCCTCCTGTGCTCTTTATGGGACTTGGTCTGTGGGCTTGTGGGCTCCAATATAGTGACACATAACCTCTAGCCCTTCCCTGTCTCTACCCATAAGTTACCACTACAAATGTAGCACACAACCTCACAGTCAAAAGTCACTTCAGGCTTCACCTGACCTATAGCCAGATTATGCATCCACACCAGGCCCAATTCCCTTCCTGTATCTTCTACCTGAGCTTCTACCTTGCGAGATTTGGCGGTCATCTTGGGCACAGTAGTATAAATACTGCACCCGAACAAAGAGCATTGTTTGGCTTTGACTCTCCCTCCGAGCAAAGAGGTCTTTGTTTCCGGTCCGCCTGTGTGAGTTTTGTCTCTCATCTTGTTGGAAACTCAGGAGCTCTTCGGAGCATCTTCGGGCCGATGCCTCCTCCTCCTGAAAGACAAAAACAAGCACTAAGAAATCAGCAAAAGCCGAAGACGCACATCTACTAACAGGTCAGGTCACTCAACCTGAGGGTTCCGACTGTAATGCAAACTATACTGTTCAATTGCGCAGCAACAACTTTGATAACAGAGTGAGAAGCTTTGATAAATAATTACAGAAAGTTGAATAACATGACTTTGATAACATAACAAGTAACTTTCATAAAAGACACAACAATAAGAATAAGGGACATTACTCTACCTTCACCTGTGGCTTGTTAGTTCCAGTCTGATGGCATTCTGGTCTTTGAATTCCTTTTCTTATTTGGCGTTTCCCTAGCCAGCGTGGTGGCAGATTTCTTTCTGTGTAATGCTAATGATCCCTGAGACCTGCATTATGTAAGCAGGGCGGGGACTCACCTCCATGTGTCGCAACTTGGATACTTTGTTGTTTGCTCTGAGTTTTTCCCTGAGAATTGCCCTAATTTCCTTCTACTTTGTTTCACTGCTCTTGATGCCAGTTTGATTCTGGTTCCTGTCGGACCAGAGTGTTTATTATTACAAGGTTTTTTTCTCTGGACACTAAATATCCTCAGTAGCTCTTTGACTCACTGCAGCTCAGTGGCGGCTGGCAGTTTTAACAGAGAGGGGGGCTGGCGGTAAGGACACTCACACTTTCACACACGCATGCAGATCCATTAACAACACTTATCAACATTCAAACATACATGCACACACCAAACATTCATTTAAAACGATGACACACACACACACACTTACCTTGAGCCTCAGAGGTCCCAGGAGGGTTGGGACTGCTGCCTTCCCTCACTGGCTGACGTTAGGTCAGCCAGTGAGGGAAGGCAGCAGTCCCAACCTCGTCACAGAGTGGGATGGGGTCATTGAGACTGCTGACCCCTCCCCACTCTGTGACGAGGTCTCACTGATTGACACTCGCCCTGGGTGCTTCAGGACTTAAACCTGAGGCACCCACGTCGAAGTCAATGGGTGATGATTCCCTCGTCTCCCCGGTGAGGGCCTCGAGGCACCTTTGCTGAGCCGAGGAGGTCACGCCCACAGGAGCTGTGACCTCTTCAGCCCAGCAAAGTTCAGCTCACGCAGCCAGGAGTCTGCGCAAATCGCGCATGTCTGCTCCAGGCTGCCTGACATGAACATGAAGAGTGTTTGTCAGGCTGACATTTGCTCAGCCTGACAGACACTCTTCATGAGGGGCAAAAGGTGGGGGGGCGTGGCCCCTCCGTCCTAAAGGACGGCCGCGCCTGCTGCAGCTCTTGCTTGTTTGTAATCAAAATGGAATCCAAGCAAGCTTCAATAAGTAACAGATTCTATCTAGGAGCCACACAAACTCACTCAACTTACAGAAGAAGATATCATTTTTCAGTTGTGACACTTTTCTTGTTTGAGGGATTAATTGTTCCCTTTTGGTACCCTCTTTGCTGCACTGGAGATTGTTGCTGTTTTTTCCTTGCCACTTGACATTTCTTCAGATAATGGCCTGGAAAACCTCTAAACAGATTATTTGTGATTTAAACTACTTTATTCTGATGAGGCATATTAGCAGGGATGTAAAACAAATCCTGTTATGGCAAAAAACATAAGCAGTTCTTTCCTGTTAATCCCCAAAAATGTGCCCACAGTGGATTGTAATGTAACATTTAGTGATATCCTCCATTTTGTGCAATGGTAACCCATAAGCAACCAAAATGGCACTAACTGATTTGGGTCCTCAAAATTATACTCACAGAATCTTACCATTATATATGTGCAACACACATAATACACATACACATGTTCCCCACAAACATACAGGATGTCAGCACAAGGTTTTGGAATTTTACATAACAGCAGAACTTTTACACTATAGGGGTCAGCAGATCTGGTCTACTATAGGAGATAGAATGCTTTTTAGGGCTTAAGACTAACCCTAAGTAAACAAAAAACTCTTGAGAAAAGATGATAAAAAGATGAGGAAGAGAAGTTGACACTGCAGCAACATTCAGGCCCTCATTACGAGTTTGGTGGTCCCCGGACCACCAAGCCAGCAGCGGTGGCGGTCGTACCACCATGGACCTGGAGGAGAGGACGCCATATTATGACGATGGCAGTGTTCCCATCGAAACACAGCCAATACATTAGCAGTACCGCCGGTGAGGACGAACCGCCACAGACGGCGGTAGGCATTTCCAGGCCGGCGGGGAGCATGTTTCTGCCGACCATATTACGAGGTTGCACACCACCAGGATTTCCGGCGCGATCGCACTGCCACCAAAACCCGGCGGAAATGAAGAGCATAAAAGGGAACAATCACCTTCTGGAACACAGACACATCCGCAGCCGCCATGGAACTTGAACTTGAAGTCTTCCCAATGCTCATGCTGGCCATACAACTCCAGAACCAGCGACATCCGTAAGTACACCCACCAAGCACACACTGGAGGGAAGGTCATTAGTACACACCCACACACAACACACACACTGACATGGATACCGCCAGCCACACACAAACACCCATACCAACACACACAGGCATAAACATTACACACCACGGCCAACATACATGTGCCATACATACACCACATCGCACACACACATCACTGTCACCTACAAAACATACATACACACCACCACCAAGTCACACAATGACAACACATACATGTGGAAAGAAAGGCAGGACAAGTTTGTTAACCTCATCACCAACGGTGCTGTGGTGCAGATGTATTCAACATCATTAAAAATAGATAAAAATATTAACTTTTTACTACACAGGACTACTGACCAGCCCAAATCCTGGTAGTGCCCTAGGCACACTGGGCAGGGGTAATGGCCCCAACTTGACTCCTGACTGCAAAGTGGCCTCAGGGGAGAGTAGGGTAGCAAAGGTGGGGCTTAGGTTTGGTTGGGGGTCCTTAGGTTTGGCTTTTGACTTGGGTTGGGTAACCTTGGGTTTGGGGGGGGCTCAGATGTTGCAGGGGGAGGGGCGGTACAAGGAGGGGCATGGGAGGACTGGAAGGTAGAAGGACTGGGCTCAGGGAGGGAAACAGGGCGATTGGGGGAAGTATGGGCTGGGACAATGGGAGAGAATAGGGCAAACTCTTGGAGGAATAATTGTTAAGGGACCCAAGGTTGATCATGGAAAAAGGGATTGGAAGTGGAGGGAGAGGGAATGGTTGTGAGGTGTGTCTTTAGATGTGGCTTGGGTGCAGGTGCATGTGCAAGTCCATGGGTGGAAGTCATGAGTGTGCTGGGTGTGTGTTGGGTGGGTGAGTGTAGGTGTTTCGGTGCCTGCAGGTAAGGTGGATGCGCTGTATGTGGGGGTGTTGGTAGTCATGGTGAGTGCACATGTGGTGAATGCAGTGGATGTATGCGGGTCTGCTGTTGTGACGGTGGGTGAGAGGTGATGTGGCTGGATCTGGGACTGTTGATGTGCTGATAGCAGGTGTGAGTGGTGAAGTGTCTGTGAGGGAGGAGGTGGTGGGGGAGTCAGTGTAGGGTGTGGATGTCTGCATGTGTGTGTTGATAGTGTGCATGCCTTTGGTTGGTCTTGTGGTGCCTGTGTTTGACTTAGCGTATCGTGTCTGGTGTCGTGGACGAATGCTGGTCTGACTGTGCGCTTTGGATGGGTGTGGGGAGAGGGGTGTGGGATTGTGGGCAGAGGTAGCTGGAGGGGGGACAGAGAATGAAGGGACACTGGCTGATGTCACTTAGGAGGCCAGAGCCTGAAATTATCTCTGCAGGCCAGTCCGGGCACCGTGAATGCCTTCCACGTAGGCATTAGTTAGTTGTATTTGTGAAGCCATACCCTGGATGACATTCACAATGGTTGACTGTCCCACAGAGATGGCCCTCAGGAGGTCAATAGCCACCTCATTGAGGGCAGCAGAGATGACTGGGGCAGGAGCAGAGGTGCCTGCGGCAAAGAAGACGCCCATCCTCTTGGGTGAGCGAGCATGGGCAACTGCTGGTAAGGGGGTGGCAGACAAGGAAAAATCCAGGCTGGTCCCAGATGGGTCTGCCACTGCCAGGGAGCGTCCATCAGAGGAGGAATCCAAAGAGGTCGTAGTCAAACTGGCCTCCCCCGTGGCTATCCCTCGCCCTCCAACCCACTGGTCCACTCGGCTTCACTGGTCTCAGCCTCCTGGGTCGTGTGGGCTGCTGCTTCCTCACTCGCCGGCGCCCCTTCTCCTTCACCTAATGATGCTAATGCAAACAAAGACAAAGGAGGAGAGAGATGGAGGGTGGGAGAGAATGAAATGGTAGACTGGGTAAGTAACAACTCATCACTTACAAAGGGAAAAACAAATCTTATCTCCACTCTGATTTCAAGGCTTGCAAGGTCAAATACCACTACACCTGTGGGACTAACATGGCAAACTGAATCTATACTGATTTGACCCACTATAATGGGCAATGTGTCACCAAATGACTAGATGAAGGATGTACCAATGTATAGTTGCCCATAACCTGCCCCAATCCCATTCCAGTTGACCCAGATATGTACTTCACTACCAACCCAGATGACGATAGCATGTTGATTTTGGATAGCTACACATCCCTTTTCACTGTGCACATCCTTAGACTACCTGCAGACATCTACATCATGTGCATATGGCATCTGTTTGGAAACACAGATAGCACCACTGTCAAAGTGGCTGACCAATACTGACGGAAGTGGAGAGAACTGCACTTCATACACATATGCAGGGTATTGAGTGTCAACCATGACAGAAACATGAGATGTCACTGTCATCAGCTTATTGGCACAAAAAACAGAGAGAACCAGACACGGCTACTAACACCCATAGTAAATGTGCAACTACCAATGGGATAAATCTCATCTACCAACTGCTATTCACTATTCATGCATAACCCATACGAGGCCAAAAAATAAAGAGGTTTACATCTCTACTCACCCCTCTGTGGCTGCTGTGCTGCCCTCAAATGCCAATCCACCTCAGGCTAGGCCACCACTAAAATTCAGGCCATTTGGGGGGTGGGGGGTCAGGGTCCAACGGGCACCCCTCCATTGTTGGGAGGCCATCCCCAGCTGGGCCTATGCAGTCTTACGAGCCCAGTGTCTCAGGTCTTTCCACTACTTCCTGCAGTGGGTGCTCCATAGGCTATGGACCCCCAGGGTCCACACTTGCTTTGCGATGGCACGCCAGATCCCTTTCTTTTGATGGGCGCTGACCTGCAGGGGACAAACAGACCGAAGGAGAAAGTCATGTAGAGTGGCATCGCAGCAACAGCATTGACCTTCACACAATAAACATTTCTCATACACCCATACATTTGCCAACGACACAAACACACTCCTGTGCTACAAGCATGCATCCAATTCGCGTGCGCCATCACATTGCCTTCCAACCTCACACATAATACAATTTGACAGGTCAGTTACTTTGGATTTACCTGCTGCTCTGGTGCCTCAGACAACTGTCCATACAGGTTTAGGACCTCATCCACCAGCTTGTCCAGTTCTTCAGGTGTGAAGGCAGGGGCCCTATCTCCTGTAGGACGTGGCATTAAGGCTCCCAGAGACAGAACACAGCAGCTCAAACAGTGGAGGTCTTGCTTGCACGAGTGTCAGGGGTCAAGTGAGATAGGCAGCAGAAAATGGAGGTCACAGCCACTGCGTAAAAGACCGTCACCGCCGGTGGTGATCATCATTGGCCCCAGTCTTCCATAGACAACAATATTATTCAATGTGGAGTTGCATGGCGGTTGCGACCGCTTCCTATCATGACGTCTAATGCAGGCGGAATGAGCTCACTTCCATCTGTCCTGTGCATGCAGGACAGGCGGCTGCGATTTTACATGCAGTTAGTGTATTAAATGTAAAAGTGCGTCATGGATGATTAATGAAGATAAGTGCGTTGATTAGGAATGTGTGCACATCAAACATGGGTGCACACGTGACATGTATGCACAATGTAGGTAGATGTACTTATGACTATGACAGGTCATGTGTAGTCCAATGCTGCCTCATAGATGTGTTTATCATATCTGTATGTCTGAAGGTGAAATGAAGGTGATAACCTGGGAGAAAAGGCTGTTGTTGCTGGGCCCTTGCACTGACATCTGGGATGCTATTAATGTTCAGTCTCATTCCCCATTTGGTAAATTTATATATTAGCATTCTATCCACTATACTGTACTGTGCATCAAATATTGGGCCATTTGGCATGTGAACTGTTGATATTAACTTGTCCCTTTCCTCTCTCCCATACCTAGATACCGTGCAGTGTTGCAAATGAGACATCCATCGGTGTACCAGCCCCCAGTTGAGTTTGCTACAAAAGAGGAGCACCACATAATCACGGCCTATCGTCTGAACCATCAGACCATCTGGGAACTCTGTAGCCTGTTGGAACTAGATCTATTGCCTGCCATCTGCAACCCCTATGCCATCCCTCCCACAGTACAGGTCTTATCAGTGCTGCATTTCCTTGCCTCAGGGTAATTTCATGTTACAGTTGGCTTGGCTGCAGGAATGTCACAGCTGATGTTCAGTGATGTGTTTCAGGATGTACTGTGTGCCTCACTCAAACACATGGACAGCTATATCAGGTTCCCACAATAAGCTGAGGTGCCATCTGTAAAATCTGAATTTTATGGCATGGCTCACATCCCACATGCGATAGGGGCCATTGATGGCACCCACATTGCTTTCGTTCCTCCTAGGGCCAATGAACAGGTATACAGGAACAGGAAAAATGTCTATACAGTAAATGTCAAGGTGGTGTGTCTTGCCGACCAGTATATTTCACAAGTGACTGCCAAATATCCTGGATCTTTGAATGATTCTTACATCTTGAGGAACAGCATTGTCCCACACATGACGTCTCAACTACAGAGGGAGAGGGCCTGGCTCATTGGTGTGTATACTATAGTATGTGCTCAACTGAAATGTAACCTCTCTTTACAGTCAGCTCTGTGTCTCTCACAGTTTCGTAATCAAAACCTTTGTGCACACAGGTGACTCCAGCTACCTCAACCTTCACTGGCTGCTGACACTGGTGAGGTACCCTACGGCTGATGGGAAGATCCGTTACAATGAGGCTCATGGCCGAACAAGGCATGTCATCGAGAGGACATTTGGGCTAGTGAAAGCCAGATTTCGGTGTCTACATGTCTCAGGAGGTGCCGTGCTCTACAGACCACAGAACGTCTGCCAGATCCTTGTTGCATGTTACACAATCTTGCCCTAAAGTGACACATAACATTGATGGATGTGGAGGAGGTGGCAGCTGGACCAGTGGCTGATGCTGATGACATAGGAAGTGATAAGGAGGCAGATGAGGAAGATACAGCTGACCTTAGGGCATAGTTGATTCAATAATTCTTCAAATGAATCCCAGGTATGTGTGAACTGTATTGTTTGTAACCTGTACCCCTGTTTCCCTTTGTGACATTGTCCGTCCTGGTGTATGGCATCAGTGGAGATATATGCAGTGCAGCCATCCAACTGTGTGGGTTTGGTGGGAAACATACTGTCCATCAGGGGAGGTGTGACTGTTGAAGTGGCAGAGCTATGTGGTACATGCTTTTGGCTAGCATCACATTCACAAGGGTTTGGCCATGTTGTATGGTCCCAGGACTGCAATGTAAATCGCTTAGGTCTTGCCAACCTCAGTAATATGACAGTTTTGCTACCCATCCTCACTATACCCAAAGGACATTTATGGTACCTAACTGTTTTTAGACAGTGCAACCTGTCTTTTCTGCGGGTGATGCCAGCTGTGAGGGATAGATCATTGGGGATGCATGTATTGTAAATGTTGACCTACCATGGTGATATGTGGTTAGTTTTCACCTGCAAAAGGGCACCTGTGGAAACATTAATGTACTGTATGTGTATTGGGTGAACAACATTGATAACTTTAGTGAGGTTTTCCCTGTCTTGCTCTAATTGCAGGTCAAATGTGTGGTTCTACTCTGCTTCCTGACATGACTGGTGGCACCCTTGGCACAGGATTACAGTACATGTCAATTGTACTGACACACTCGCTGGACATTGCTGGCCCATCTGTCCATCTGACAGACCTGTTGAGATCGTTGCGTGTACTGAAAAGACTCTTCAAACAACATTATATAAAACTTGTAAAAATGAAGACACAAAAGCAGATCTTGTGCTCAGTGGTGTTTATTGTGCATCTGTAGTGCAATAGCTGTTAAGTGGGGTCATGGGGTATTGAATCATCAGAGTAGTTGGCCCAGCTGTTGGTAGTACACCTCCAGTATCCAAGGGCCATGAGAAAATGGAAAATTGTCAATGGACAGTCAACAGGGTGTCTCAGTGGCACACAAGGGAGAACGTTCAGGAGAGAGATCACTTCCTGGCGGTGTGTTTGGTCTTGGCCTCAGGCCCTGCAGGATGTCTGGATGGACAACCTTGTTTGCGTATGGGTTCCTCAGCAGCAGGGTTAGGGGTGCTAGTGACCTGTTGGTCCTCTGGCAGGGCCTCCATTCCACTAGCTTAGGCAAATGTGGATGGCACAGGTGGTAATTGGCTAGTAGAAGGGGCCTGCTGGTGGGTGGAGGACACACACAGGATGCTGGTAAGTTCAGTGAGCACCCCTGAAATGGAGGACATGGTGGCATTGTCTGCCTGCCACTGCTGCCTGGCCTTCTGGTGGTATTCCCTCTGCAGCCTCTCGTTCTCCTGCAAAGTTGAAAGGATCTGGCCCATCCTGTCCCGAGATTGCTGGTATGCTCCCAGGACTTTGGATATTGCCTCCTGGCCAGTCATTTAGTGCCTCATCCCTTGGCCCATAGGTGCCCCCCACTGCCCCTTTCCCACTGTGCCTGTGTCCTTGGCACAGTGTGCCCACTCCCACTTACACCAAGACCTTCATCATCTTGGACATGAGGGGTAGACTCAGGTCCCTGTACTGTGGGGCACACTATAGATTGAACAGTGCTTGGAGCACACGTTTGGGGAAGAGGGGTTGCCTGTGCTGTTGTTGCCATAGGGGTGGGGGCCTCTGGTGTGAGCAGGGTGAGGCTAGTGGACTGACCAGTTGTTCCTGATGAGCCAGGTAAGTCGTCACTTTCCAGACATCCAGAGTTGTAGTCCTCATTTTGGCCTTCTTCCAGGGGATGGCTGTCTGTCACTGGCATCCTCTGCAGGGAGGCAGTGGCAGGGGTACCTGTGGGTGGAGAGGGAGTGTGTTACATTGTAGAGGTGAACTTGTTGCTATCATAGTATTATGGAAACAGTGCCTTGACTTGCTTTCCAGTGATGGCAATGACAGATGCTGCACTTCTGACAATGTTTATGGCTGATGGATAGTGTAGTTGGTTCCCTGTGGCTTAGAAGGTAGTGGATAGCATTGCTGTTATTGCCATGTGCTAGTGAGCAGTGGCAGTATCCAGTTGGTCTAGGAGGTGGCATGGTTTTACGCGCAGGTGTTCAAATGTGGAGTGGGAATAGCAGATATACAAGGGTAGGGACTGATAAATAGTTGGAGTTGTAGAACTTGCCACAGTGGGAGATATCCATGCACTGGGATGGGCTGTGTGGTGATGGTGTGAGTAGGGTGTGGTGGCATGCAACGGAGGGCATTGGGTTAAGGTGGGGAGAGAGGTGTACGCTGGGGTGCATTGGCAGGTGATAGGGTGGTGGAGATGTGTGCAGTACAGGAGTCGTTGGTACCAGGGGAGTGTTGGTGACTTACCAGAGTCCAGTCCCCCGGGAATTCCTGTCAAGCCCTCTGGCTGCAGGATGGCCAAGACCTTCTCCTCCCACGATGTGAACTCTGGGGGAGGAGGTGGGTGTCCACCGTCAGTCTTGTTGATGGCAATCTGGTGTTGTGCTGCCATGGAACGCACCTTCTCTCGTAGGTCATTCCACCTCTTTCTGATGTCCTCCCTTTTTCATGGATGGTTGACCACTGAGTTTACCCTCTTGACGATCCTCCACCATAACTCCATTTTCCTGGCAATGGATGTATGCCAGACCTGTGCTCCCAACAGCTGTGGCTCTACCCTGACAATTTCATCGACCATGACCCTCAGCTCATTGCCTGTGAAGCGTGGGTATTTTTGAGGTGCTATGGCTTTTGTGTTGTGAGTGGTGGTGTGTGTTGTGTGCAAGGGTGAGGTGTGTGGTGGTCAGTGAGGTGGGGTGTTTATTTATGTGTGCTAGTTGTGTGTGGTGTTTGTGTGCAGTGGCGATGTGTGTAGTATGTAACAGGTGCAGTTGAGAGGTGTGCAATGCGTGTACAGTGTGATGGTGCCTTTGCTATCCAAGTGCTGTATCCTCCATCTGTGCGCTCTTCGCTCTCTGTGTCAATTTTTCTGGTTGAGAAGAATTGTGTGTGTGTGTGGTGGGGTGTTTTATAGTGCAGTGATCAGTTGTGTGAGGTGTGTGTATGTGTGTCAGAGGTGGGGTATTGGTACTGTCCAATGAGGTGTTGTTGTCTGGCGGGGCTGAGGTTTTGACCGCTTTGTTTGGACCGCCAATGGATTACCACCGTGCAAAGACCGCTGTGCTGATTTGTGGGTCGAAATTCGGAGGGTGGGATGTTGTCGGCACGGCGCTGGAACCGTCTCTCTCCCGCCATTGGTCAGGCCGGCGGTCTCAGATTTGTGGCTGTTTTTAGGCAGTCTTCAGTTTGTGACTCATAATCCTGCTGTCGTGATACCGCCAACACTCGTGGTCTTTTGGCACCCGCCACCACAGTGGTCTTCTGAAAAGACTGCTAAACTCCTAATGAGCACCTCAGTGTCTTGCAGAGTAGAAAAAGCATACTTTCAAAATCTTGACTGAAACTCCTTAAATAATGGGGGTGATTTCATTGGTAAAAGCTGAACATAATCGGAGGGCAAAGTTAATAATGTAGAAAATGGTAGGATAATTCTCACCTCCAGGTCTTTAATAAAATCAAGTCCTTGCTTCATTAACAGCTAGGACAATTGTTAATAAAAAATCCACATTAGATACATGAACAAAAGTTTTACAATAAAATGAGTAAAATGCGGTCACATTGGAGCCAAAAGGCTTTAAATGCTATATATCTCCAGGTGGAATGAACCCCAAAGGAGTTTGTATGTATATTTTCTAAGGACATAACTATCTCATCCAACGGGCAAAGGTAGGGAATAAAACTGGCTTGTAAGTCTTCTGGAATTAAATTAACAATTGAGTAGATGTTCAGGGGCAGATTTAAGGAAGGTGGCACTGCACCCAGTGTAGGCTTTGGTAGTACGTGGTACCCAGGCTTTTTGAATTAAATTTGTAGCCTCTGACATAAGGCCTAGATTTTTCCAGGCTGTTCAGAAATTCTCCAAGCTGTTAGTAACACAGTTTGATTAAGCATGAGCTTGTGTTTTGGAGAAACTCTAGAAGGCAAAGAAATTTGCAAGCATCTCTAAACAATTTCCCAGTTTTGAATCAACATTATTCTCATCTGAAATAGCAAAATTAGCTTTGAACAATGGACACACAGCTCTGTGGATTCAGTTCAAAAGGACCATGGCGTCCATTTAAGTACCATAAAGTCTTGTCTCTTCATCAATATCAAGGATTCTCAAGAGGGGACAAAAATATCTGATAATTTATTCTGACATTATTCTTACTTTAACCTTCATTTTAGTATCTTTCCAAATAGCACAATCGTGTGGTCGTTTCTGGAAGCAGCTGTAATGTTGTTAGGTAGAGCAGGGTGAGGGAATTCTGAGCATAATCTATTATGCTTTTGTTTTTCCAAAGCTAAACAAAGCTTGCTGAACACATATTGCCCACATGTACAGTTGGCACCTACCGAGTGAAACTGGGATGATGTATTTAAGTAGGATCAAACATAGGTTTATCAGTTACGTCTAAAACCAATGATTTTGTGTCACCTAGTGACATGCAGAAATTGCTTTACACTTTTTGTGTTGTGGACCCAACCAAAAGAGTCTACTGAGTTTTGAATTGTCATGTCATTGTTAACTGTATCATAGATATAATTGTTATGTGTGGTATGTCTAAATACATCAACCGAAGGGTGCCCTCTGGGCATCGAACTTGTAACCTCTTGATCTGGAGGTCCAATGGGGGTAGAATCCCCATCCCTAAGTGAAAAAACTAAACCAAACATTGATCCTGATATATGACAGATTTTTTGTGACAGCACAGATGAGTTAGTACCTGGAGTTTTTACTTCTAACATTCCATTAGACTGTGCACTTATCTTCACAGATGATGTTTTATTTGTATAAGAATGGTATTTTGCCAGTATGGACCATGAGCAGCACTTTCTCCCTCAGGATGGACAAAAGTAGACTTTTGCTATTAACCTGAGTGACAGTTGCCTCATTATTTATGGAGATACATCTCGTTGAAGACGACATGGCCTGTTGTACAGAGAAATGAATGAAAATGCCCGAATAAGTTAATCCCTAAACGTTTGACCTTTTTCTATGCTGTAAAATGACGAATTCACAAAATGCATATTGTTTCTATACCTTTTCTCTTTTTAATAAAAAGTATGTAAAATGTGTTTTGGCTAAGTGTACTGTAAAAGGCTAGAGAGAACTGTAATGCATACTTTACGAACAAAAAAACATTTGCTTATACCTTAGAATGGAAACCAAACATGTATCTGCTTTAACCAAAGAACAATATTACAAGGTTAATTTTTGAACCTGTTGCCTTGTACAAATGAACCGCCCCAACAGGCATAAGTGGGCCTGTGAAATCAAATGGGAGGTTGTTGCTAAGAACCAGATAAATATGGAAGAGAAGAACAAGGTGAGACAATTCTTAAAATCAGACAAGATGGGTCCACCAAGACTATCTGAAGGCATTGGGTACCTGGAGAGTTGTCTCTGCAGACAGGAGAGAAACAGAAGAGGCACTGTCAAGTGGTTGAACAAGCAGCACCCACCCATCTTGGCAAACTCTCCTGATACAATGGTCCGCTGTTCATGCTTGTGAAGGGTGAGCAGGGGCCAGACCCTTTGCAAGGTTGTGCAAGGCAGCTGCCCGCTTTGTCCATGTCTTAAAACGTTTTTGAAATTGAGCAAAACCCAATCTAGTGATCTGGGTTATCCCTAAATGTCAAGTACGCATAGAATCTTCAAAGTATTTGGGATGTAAATTGCACAATCAAAATGTTAAAATTTTAAAATGTAATTAGTGTTTCTTTAACATATGGCTCTATTTTCCCCATAGACCTCAGAATGATCTGGGAATCAGTCACCTTTCGAAACCTAGTGATTAATAGCTACCATTCTCCCACTGATTTGTAGGATAGAAACCTCAGCAGAGTGTCACGGTCCCTCCAAGCCCAGTTTGCTTTTTGGTCTTCTCTTCTGCTTTCTGTAGGGGGCCACGTGGCTTTAGTGAAGATGGTGTTCTACCCTGGTGATAGTATTCTTTTGCAAACCTTCCCCTGCTCATCCTTCGTTCCTCCTTCAGACATGCCACACATCTGATTTGGTCGCTGGGGCACCGTCGGGTAGCTCTTTCCACTCTAACGCTACCTGTGAATGCAGGTGGATTAGGCCTTCTGGACTTAGAACACTATTATTCAGCTGCACAGGTCCAAGGGATGGCTCAATGGATTTCTTCCCACCCCTCCCTGCATGAGATGGGGTTTATCCGTAAAGGCTTTTAAGGAGGGCTTACTGCACTGCTCATTGTTTCCCACCGACCATTCTACGGATCACCATCTGGGGTTATCATGCATAGCTTTTTGTTGCCTAGCTAGAACCTGTAAACTCACTGACATAAAGAAACCCTGTGCTCCTGCATTACCTTTGCGAAGCCTTCCCACTCGCACAGGAAGGCTGTGCTCAGAGTAACTCCATCAGTGGCATGCAGCAGGTGTCCTAAAATTGGGGGATTTGTTTCTGGACTGCGAGCTACTAAATTTCCAAACCCTTGTGGCAGACTACCATCTTCACCCCGGTCAACTCCTTACTTACAACCACCTTAAACAATCATTAAATGCCCTATTTCATGTCTGCACCCTAGCACTAACCCTACATGAAGTGTGCCAGAAGCTCTACACCATAGGGACTAGTGGCAAACTGGCAGAATGGGTGTAGAGACCTTTCCTGCAACATTGAGACCACACTACGCCTTCTCATCATATTACCTGGGTGATTGATGTGGCCAAACATCCTCAAGATACGGATTGGACAAAAATACTGGACTGTCCCCACAAAGTTTCCCACTGCTTTCACTTTAAGTACATTCATAGAGCTTCCTTGGGAATGCATTCCGCCCGTTGCTTGCCATTGGCTTTGTGGTTTGTAACTCACATTTCTCTGCTTTCAATTTTCTGGCTTTATTTGTTTTAGGCTATTCAGCCTGAGTTTGTCCCTTTCCTTGCCCAAGCCTTATTTACAGTATCCTTCTGAGTGTTCCCTTTACTTAAACAGGTCTGTAAATCTTATTCTTATTCACATTTGCTGTGCATTCAAAGAACAAGGTCTAATGTCAGGCTCTGTCTTCGGTGGAAACTTAGGGGGTCATTCTGACCCCGGCGGTCTTAGACCGCCGGGGCCAGGGTCGGCGGGAGCACCGCCGACAGGCCGGCGGTGCCCCGCAGGGCATTCTGACCGCGGCGGTAAAGCCACGGTCAGACCGGCAACACTGGCGGTCTCCCGCCAGTGTACCGCCGCCCATTGGAATCCTCCAAGGCGGCGCAGCTAGCTGCGCCGCCGAGGGGATTCCGACCCCCCCTACCGCCATCCAGTTCCCGGCGGTCCGCCCGCCGGGAACCGGATGGCGGTAGGGGGGGTCGCGGGGCCCCCGTAAGAGGGCCCCTACAAGTATTTCACTGTCTGCTTGGCAGACAGTGAAATACGCGACGGGTGCAACAGCACCCGTCGCACCTTCCCACTCCGCCGGCTCGATTACGAGCCGGCATCCTCGTGGGAAGGGAGTTTTTCCCTGGGCTGGCGGGCGGTCTTTTGGCGACCGCCCGCCAGCCCAGGGAAAAACTTAGAATACCCTCCGCGGTCTTTCGACCGCGGAGCGGTATTTCGGAGGGGGAAGTCTGGCGGGCGGCCTCCGCCGCCCGCCAGACTTAGAATGACCCCCTTAGTGTTTACTTTTCTTTCTCTGACTTCAAAGTGAGAGGATTTATGCGAAAATCGTGCTGCATACTGGGGTTAAGAAAGATTTTTTTCCATCACATGACAACATTTAAATAAACTTCAGAACATATCAGAATTAGGAGTACAAACAAAGCACATTTTTGTTAATTCTGAACTGTGCTGGAAACAAATACCTTCGTATGAATAAAACAAATCATTGCATTAGGGGATGCAATTTCTACACATCGTCTGTGCACTGTATAGTTTTTTTTGAAAAACTGTATGTCTGTGCAATGTAATGGTCATTTCAGTCAAAAACATGTAGCCTGTAATGGCAGTGAGTTACCACACCGTGCATATTCCACTCCACTCTGCTCTGCACCACTCCACACCACTGCACCCTACTCTGCATCACTCCACTTTACACCACTACATGCCATTGCACTGTGGGCCACTGCACTTTTCTCCACTCTGAACCACTCTACTCTATGACACTGCACTCTATGATACTTCACACTACGCCCCTCTACTCTACTGTGTACCATTCTACTCTATGCCAATGCTTGTTACGCCTCACTACACCAAAGTGCTCTGTGCCTCTGTATGCTATACCACTCCAGTCTAGGCAACACCAATATACTCAGCACAACTCAACTCTATGCCACTCTGCAGCACTGCACTGTACGCCACTGCAGTCTATGCTGTTGCACTCTATGCTGATGCACTCTATGCTAGTGCACTTTACTCTGCGCACTCTACATCAATACACTGTACGTCACTCTAAGCTACTCTATGCCACGGCATTCTACAGCACTTTCCTCTATGCCACCACTCTCTATGCCACTCTATACAACTCCACTCTACCCTTCACCTCTCCACTCTGCGTCACTTCACTCTGCTGTGAATCAATCTACTTTGCACCACTGCAGTATGCGCCACTACATTCTATGGCACTGAACTCTACCCTACACCTCTCCACTCCTTGCCACTACACTCTACTCTGAAACAATCTATTTTACGCCACTGCACTCTATGCCACTCTGCCCCACTGCACTCTACTTCAATGCCCTCTACACCAATGCACTGTAAACAACTGCGCTAAACGCCACTGCACTCTGACACTCTACTGTGCAACAATGCACTGGCCGCCACTATACTGTACTCCACTCTACTCTGCACTACTTTATTCTGCACCAATACACTCCCTTCTACTGCACTCTATACCACTCTACTCTGCAAAACTCCACTCTACGTCACTGCACTTTAAAGCATTATACTCTGCTCTGCACTGCACCAAGCTACACTACTCCACTCTGCACCACTCTACGCCACTCAAGTCTACTCTGCACTCAATGCCACAGCACCACTCTACACTATCGTACTCTCTGCCACTCTGTTGTATGCCACTTTACTCTACTGCACTCTATGCCACTCTACTCTGCCCCATACCACTCTGTGCCACTGCAGTCTACGCCAATGCACTCTAAACAACTGCACCGTATGCTACTGCCCTTTACTCTGCACCACTATACTCTATGCATGCCACTTCTCTCTGTACAACTCTGCACCACTCTACACCACTGCACTGACACTCTACTCTGCAACATTTCACTCTGTGCCACTGTACTCTGCACCACTCTACTCTGCACCACTCTACTCTGTACTACTGCATTCTATGTCACTGCACTCTATGCCACTGCACTCTACACCACTACACTCTACAGCTCTATACTCTACTTTGCACTGTACTACTCTACACTACTCCACACTGCACCTCTCTACGCCACTGCACTCTTTGCCACGTGAGCCTCCTTTGCACTCAATGCCACTGTACCACTCTACACTACTGCACTCTCTGCTACTCTATTGTATGCCACTCTACTCCACTGCACTCTGTGCCACTCTACTCGTCCCCATGCTACTCCATGCCAGTGCACTCTACGTCAGTGCACTCTAAACAACTGCACTGTACCCCACTGCCCTCTACTCTGCACCACTGTGCTCTACGCCAATGCTCCTATGCCACTCTACTCCACTTTACACCACTATGCCACTAACGTTTAGCCATGCTGAACATTAGCAACTCTGGTGTATAACATGTCTAAAAACATTGGCAAAGCCAAAAACTCTTGCATAGACAAGACCTATTGGCTTTGCCAGTGTTTGTTAGTACTATGAGGTACTGAGGTCACTGAAAGAACTGTGAATATGTAAGTCCTTATTTTAGACATGCATTACACACATCATCATATAAGCTTCTATAAAATGCACAAATACATTTTGGTTAAACAAAAAAAGTTCTTCTAAAATACATATTTGACTAATATACAGTTTATACCAAGTACTAACATTTTTTTTATAGCAGTCCAATAAAACCACGCACTCTACAGCCCACCTTGGGACACCCTTACAGTACCTCTCTAAAAGAAAATGTCTTTGCCATGAGAAAGCTTCAAGTGACTCCTTTGATTAAAGCCAAAGTATGTTTCCAAGTGTCTTTAAATTTGCAGATTTACCAGTTGCACACATTTGCATTTCTTTAGGGAAGTAGACACCCTGGCAAGATTGCCTTTTCTTATCTGTCTGCCCTTCCCTCCCTCAGAGCACAGGTGACTCCCTGCCTTTCATTCCAGGTGGGGAAACTGATCTGTCCTAATTACATTTTGTCCTTTAGGTGAAATGCTAAAATTACTGACAAATGCTGTCCGTTAAGCCTTTCATCACGGACAACCGATGGCAGGGCAAAATTACGGGAAGTCCGTGAAAATTAGGGAAGGGTGGTCACCCTAGGTATTCCTGTGCTCCCTCATGTCGCAAGGCCACTCCTGTGTTTCTAACTAAAACTCACATAAAACTGCTGCTTAAAGCGGGACGCGGGACGGTATCAGGCCCAAATTTGTCTTTGAAGAGTGTGCACAGACGTGGAGTGATAGTCTTTAACCCCTTTTGTGCTGTGGACATAATGGTTACGTCCACCGGCACAGTGCTCATGTGCTGAGGACGCAACCATTACGTCCTCTGCACTGAGCTCAGAGGGAGCGCTAGCTCATACTTTGCATTTCTCTTCCGTTCATGTGATGGGGGCCTGAGAGGCTTCAAAGGGTAGGAAAGAAATTTCCTTCCCTTTGAAGTCTCTCAGAGCATTTTAGAATGCCCACTAGACACCAGGAATTTTTCTGTAATTAGAAACTGGCATAAGGGGAGCGACGCCTCAGGCAAGGGTCGCTCCCCAGGGGGGCACATTTTTTTTAAGGCCTTTTCTGCCCCCCTGGGGGCAGATCGGCCTATTGTTATTAGGCCGATCTGACCCCTGGGGTGGGGGGCAGAAATCACTAAACGCCAGGGATTTTTTTTGTTTGTTTTTGTCTTAGAGTTGGGGAGCGATCCCTTGAGGCAAGGGTCGCTCCACTAGGGGGCACATTAGATTTTGCCATTTCTGATCAGCCTATTTTTATGAGGCCAGTCTGCCCCTAAAGGGGGCAGAAACCATTAGACACCAGTGAGGTTTTTTTTAGGGGGAATTCACGGAAGGGGAGAGACCCCTTTGGCAAGGGTCGCTCCCCAGGAGGAGAGGGGGGTCAAAATTATTTTAGGCCATTTCTGCCCCCCGAGAACAGATCGGCCTATTATTATTAGGCCGATCTGCCTCCAGGGGGACCAGAAACCTCTAGGCGCCAGGGATCATTTTTTTTGTTTTGTTTTGTTTTTTAGAGGTGGGGAGTGACCCCTTAGGCAAGGGTCGCTCCCCTTGGGGGCAAATTTATTGTTGGCCATTTCTACTCCCCTTGGGGGCAGATCGGTATATTTCTATTAGGCCGATCTGCCCCCGGGGGGCAGAAACCACTTAGGCACCAGGGATTGGTGTGTGTGTATGTGTGTGTTTTCTTTAGGGGGGCAGCCCCTTGGGTAAGGGTCACTCCCCATGGGGGCAAATTACTGTTGGCCTTGGCCTATTTTTGGAAGGCCCATCTGCCCCCAAGGGGGGGCAGAAAGCCCTCCAGAGACCAGGGAAGCTTTTCTTTTTCCAATATAAAAGGGTGGGGGTATGGCTGTACCCCCACCCCATATAAATGGGGCCAAAGTTTTTCTGCTCACCAGTGGGCAGATGCAGCAATTACCCCTGATCCACACCCCGGGGGGGCAGAAAGTCTACTAGATGCCAGGGAATAAAAAAAAAAGATGCCCCCACCCCAATTGAAGGGGGTAACAGTCTTTCAGCTCTCCCCCGCAATCTAAAACATCTTATCCCACAGCAAGCAAGAAGACTTTTGATTATTTTGGGTTTTGGTTTTACATTTGGGCCATGAGAGTTTGGCTAACTCTCAAAATCGTACCACTTGGAATGGTGAGGGCTGCACTTTATGGACTTTGGGACGCTGCCATGTAGAAAAATCCACAAGACCTAGAAACATCTGAAAACGAAACATCTGGGTGATTCCAGGGTGGTGTGTTTCACATGCACCCCGCACCATTTTCTTACCCACAATGCCCTGCAAACCTCCAACCTTGCTGGAAATCACACATTTTTCCCACATTTTTGTGATGAAACCTTCCGGAATCTGCAGGAATCCACAAAATTCCTACCACCCAGCATTGTCTCATCTATACCGATAAAAATTCTGCTGCACTTGTCAGCCTAAAACTGCCCTTTTGGACCCACTTTGGTTCCCCATCAAATTTGTTTTTGGCTCTTCCCTGTCACAAGCACTTGGCCCACCTACATAAATGAGGTTTCATTTTTACCGGGAGACTGAGGGGAACGTTGGGTGGTATGAAATTTGCCCCGGTGCGGTGATGCTACACAGAAATGTGGGATGAATGTGATTTTTTTAGCTAAATTTTAGGTTTGCTGAGGATTCTGGGTAAGAAAACTTTGGGGGATCCACGCAAGTCACACCTCCCTGGACTCCCTCGGGTGTCTAGTTTTCAGAAATGTCTGGGTTTGGTAGGTTTCCCTAGATGGCTGCTGAGCCCAGGACCAAAAACGCAGGTGCCCCCCACAAAAACAGGTAGTTTTGTATTTGATTTTTTTGATGTGTCCAGATAGTGTTTTGGGGCATTTCCTTTCGCGGACAGTATGCCTATCCACAAAAGTGAGGTACCATTTTTATCGGAAGACTTGAGGGAACGCTGGGTGGAAGGAAATTTGTGGCTCCCCTCTTATTCCAGAACTTTCTGTCACCGAAATGAGAGGAAAAAGTATTTTTTTGGCAAAATGTTGAGGTTTGCAAAGGATTCTGGGTAACAGAACCTGGTCAGAGCCCCACAAGTCACCCCATCTTGGATTCCCCTAGGTGTCTAGTTTTAAAAAAATGCACAGGTTCGCTAGGTTGCCCTAGGTGCCAGCTGAGCTAGAGGCCAAAATCCACAGCTAGGCACTTTGCAAAAAACAGCTCTGTTTTCTTTGTGAAAATGTGAGGTGTCCACGTTGTGTTTTGGGGCATTTCCTATTGCGGGTGCTAGGCCTACCCCCACAAGTGAGGTACCATTTTTATCAGGAGACTTCGGGGGGCGCTGGGTGGAAGGAAATTTGTGGCTCCTCTCTGATTCCAGAACTTTCTGTCACCGAAATGAGAGGAAAAAGTGTTTTTTTGGGCCAAATTTTGAGGTTTGCAAAGGATTCTGGGTAACAGAACCTGGTCAGCGCCCCACAAGTCTCCCCATCTTGGATTCCCCTAGGTGTCTAGTTTTCAAAACTGCGCAGGTTTGCTAGGTTTCCCTAGGTCCCGGCTGAGCTAGAGGCCAAAATCCACAGCTAGGCACTTTGCAAAAAACAGCTCTGTTGTCTTTGTGAAAATGTGAGGTGTCCATGTTAGTGTTTTGGGGCATTTCCTGTCGCGGGCGCTAGGCCTACCCACGCAAGTGAGGTACCATTTTTATCGGGAGACTTAGGGGAACCAGAGTAGCAAAACAAGTGTTATTGCCCCTTGTCTTTCTCTACATTTTTTCCTTCCAAATGTAAGACAGTGTGTAAAAAAGACATCTGTTTGAGAAATGCCCTGTAGTTCACATGATAATATGGGCAGCCCAGAATTCAGAGATGTGCGAATAATCACTGCTCCTCAACACCTTATCTTGTGGCCATTTCGGAAATACAAAGGTTTTCTTTATACCTCTTTTTCACTTTTTATATTTCAGCAAATGAATTGCTGTATACGCGGTGTAGAATGAAAACCCATTGCAAGATGCAGCTCATTTATTGGCTGTGGTTACCTAGGGTTCTTGATGAACCTACAAGCCCTATATATCCCCGCAACCAGAAGAGTCCAGCTGATGGAACGGTATATTGCTTTAAAAAATTTGACATCGCAGGAAAAGGTTACAGAGTAAAACGTGGAGAAAAACTGCAGTTTTTTTCACATCAATTTCAATATTCTTTTATTTCAGCTGTTATTTTCTGTAGGAAACACTTGTAGGATCTACACAAATGACCCCTTGCTGAATTCAGAATGTTGTCTACTTTTCAGAAATGTTTTGCTTTCTGGGATCCAGCATTGGCTTCTCACCCATTTCTGTCACTAACTGGAAGGAGGCTGAAAGCACAAAAATAGTAAAAATGGGGTATGTTCCAGTAAAATGTCAAAATTGTGTTGAAAAATGGGGTTTTCTAATTCAAGTCTGCCTGTTCCTGAAAGCTGGGAAAATGGTGATTTTACCATCAGAAACCCTTTGTTGATGCCAGTTTCAGGGAAAAAACCCACAATCCTACTTCTACAGCCCTTTTTTCCATTTTTTTTTTTTTTTAAAAACGAAATTTTCACTGTATTTTGGCTAATTTCTTGGTCTCCTTCAGGGTACCTCTAGAATCCCTAGGATGTTTACAAAAAAAGTACGCAAATTTGGCATAGGTAGCTTATGTGGAGAAAATGTATGAGGGTCTAAGCACTAACTGCCCCAAATAGCCAAAAAAAGGTTTGGCACAGGAGGGAAAAACCCTGGCAGCGAAGGGGGTTAAAAAATGCAAAATGCAGCACTGAAATGAAATCATGAAATAATGCAGATATGAAATCCAATATTAAATAATGATTAAAAAGAATATAGCTAACTTTGCAAGCAATAAAAGAGGGCACGTCAGCTCGCAGCCAACACTGTTAAAGCATGGTCTTCTTCCTGATTGGTCTACTACAGTTTGTATCCCATTGGTCTGTGTTATCACACCTCCTGAGAATTGTAGTTATTTAAGCGTCTGGGATCCAATTTCACTTCAGCAAGAAAAGTAAGCATATTAGAGCTTCCGGTTTTACGAAAAATTGCCATATGACATATATATTAGAACCAATGAGAGTCACTATTCCCTTGTGCTGGATGTTTTTTCCCCTTGGCTCGTTCTTTGGATGCCTGGCTTCCCCGTGACAAACAAGTGAAATGTGTGTTACATGTTTTCGTAATTGCCAACATTTTAGAAGAGGAAAGTGGAAGATTTTGAAAAAATAATCGGGGGAATGTATTTCTCTCACTGATTTCTACAGAGAGGGAGAGGCAATTTCAGGTGGAAGGAGAGGTAATTTCAGTCTAAATACAGGCAAAATAGAGCCATTTTTGGCCAAAGCAATCGGATGTCTGACTCAGGTCTTTTGGCATCTGTGTATTTTTGGTTCAACACATACTTGGCAAAAGGCATAGGTCCAGTCAAGGCCTCTATGTATACCATGTCCCGTATAATTGCTCAAGTGAAATATAGCTGTTACCGGAAGGAGTGTGGAACTATAGACTCGAATAATAATTTTTAGTAGTGTGGGTATCAGTTGCTTTGCAGTGATTTTCAGATTAAACATGAAGGATACTGCAATTGTATATATTCAACTGTGCACCCTCGGGTAGTATAGGTATGAGAAAATAAGTTATTAAAGTAAGTGACACCTTCATAGAAATGTGTGGGTTTGTTGGTGTTTTTACATTAAGGCCGTCTCTCCTTGCAAATACAGTAAGGTTACAAAGCAGTTTGTGATGTGAGAAGATCAACTTTTATTAATATATTAGCGATATAGAAGTTAGCATATGGTGATTAAGTAACCTATATTTAAAAGGCCTAACATAGAAAGTAACACAAGTTGTAAAATGTGCACTTTTGAATTATGGTGGACCATGTGGCCGCCATTCGTATTATGCGCCACATTTTGAAAGGAAATGAGGTACTAAAATGAGTTAACATTAAGAGTGTTTAAAGTATTAAATTAATATGAATTAAACATACTTATTGAATTGAATTAATTTTATTAAATTTGAGTTATATGTGTGCAGAAAAATAAATGCACGTTTAAATTAGTTCTAACATTTCAAAATGCAATTAAACATTTGATTTGCATATTTGATTTGAACTGTAAAGTGTGCAAAAGGTTTATTAATACATTGAATATTTTAATGTGTATTAAGTTTTCTTTGCTTGACTAGGCCTGAAAGATTCATTTTGCAGTAGCAATGGATAATCACTTGTTTATTCTGCCCCTCTGGCCTGAATTCTTCCCTAGGATGTTGATGTGATGTTAAATGTCTTATCGTATTGAAAGCAAGAACATGTTTTTTATTAACAATGTTGCAGTATTTTTTCTAGCTGTCGAACAAGACAGGAAACTTATGATTCCCATGAAAATGTATTAGTTTATTTAGTGTACTCCAAGTGAAGAACCGGAGGTTGCAAGTTATTAGAGAGTATAATATTTTTTTGGGATCTGTGCGAAATCATTGAAATGACAATGCACATTTGCTGAGAAAATCCAGAATAGTTGCAACTTAGTGGTGCCATCGACAACCATTGGATACAGAATTTGAAGACTGAAGTGAGCCCATCTGAAGGACCAATGAATGGATCGTGCATATTTCTAATTAGTGAGAGACTTTGAAACTTGAAGTTAGTCTACTCCTGCCTCGAAGCTGTTCAGAACTTTGTCGGAGTTCATCTATTTCTGTTTGCTGTTATCCTCTGGCTCTTTAAGTCCCCAGATGAGTTTTCTCATCTTAGTCTAATTGCCCAATTCTGCTATGCTGTTCAGTACTAATATGTCCAACTAATTCTTAACTGCTGATTTCTACTATGTGCAGTCCATGTTCTGCCCCACTTGTCAGCATAAAAACGTTTTTTTCCAAACTGCCCTTTTGGATCGGCTTTGGTTCCTTGTTAATTTTGACATGCTTTTGTCTCTTCCCTGTCACAGGCACTTGGCGCACCTACACAAGTGAGGTATAATTTTTATCAGGAGACTGATGGGAACTTTGGGTGGTAGGACATTTTTTCCCGGTGCGGTGATCCCACACAGAAATGTGGGGAAAATGTGATTTTTTAGCTAAATGTGAGGTTTGCTGAGGATTCTGGGTAAGAAAACACTGGGGAATCAATGACTCCCTGGACTCCTTTGGGTGTCTAGTTTTCAGAAATGTCTGGTTTTGGTAGGTTTCTCTAGATGGCTGCTGAGCCCAGGACCAAAAACGCAGGTGCCTCCTCTGCAAAAACAGGTAGTTTTCTAATTGATCATTTTGATGTGTCCACGTAGTGTTTTGGGTCATTTCCTGTCATGGGCACTAGGTCTACCCACACATGTGAGGGAATGCTGGGTAGAAGGAAGTTTATGGCTCTGAAATGTGAGGAAAAAATGTTTTTTTTGCCATATTTTTACGGTTTGCTAAGGATTCTGTGTCACAGAACCTGGTGAGAATGCCACCAGTTACCCCATCCTGGGTTCCCCTAGGTGTCTAGAAATATCCAGGTTTGCTAGTTTTTGCTAGGTGCCGGATGAGCTAGAGGCCAAAATCCACAACTAGGAATTTGCAAAAAACAGGTCAGAGTTCTTTGCGAAAATGCAATGTGTTCATGTTGTGTTTTGGGGTATTTCCTGTCGCGGGCAGTAGGCCTACCCACACAAGTGAGGTACCATTTCTTATTGGGAGACTTCAGGGAATGCTGGGTGGAAGGAAATTTGTGGCTCCTCTCAGATTCCAGAACTTTCTACCACCAAAATGTGAGGAAAAAGTGTTTTTTCTGAATTTTGAAGTTTGCAAGGGATTCTGGGTAACAGAACCTGGTGAGAGTGCCACAAGATACCCCGCCCTGGGTTCCCCTAGTTTAAAAAAATGCACAGGTTTGGTAGGTTTTCATAGGTGCCTGCTGAGTTAGAGACCAAAATCCACACCTAGACACTTTCCCAAAAACTTGTCAATGTGAAAATTTGATGTGTCCATGTTGCGTTTTGGGGTGTTTCCTTCGCAGGCACTAGGTGTACCAACACAAGTGAGGTACCATTTGTATCAGGAGATTTGGGGGAACACAGAATAGAAGAACAGGTGTTATTGCACCTTGTCTTTCTCTACATTGTTTCCTTCCAAATGTAAGGCAGTGTGTAAAAAAGATTACAGAAATGCCCTGTAATTCACATGCTAGAATGACCCTGGAAATTAGAGATGTGCAAATAACCACTTGCTTCCCAACACCTTATCTTGTGCACATTTTGGAAATACAAAGGTTTCCTTGATACCTATTTTTCACTCTTTATATTTCACCAAATGAATTGCTGTATACTGAGTATATAATGAAAACCCATTGCAAGGTGCAGCCCCTTTATTGGCTCTGGGTACCTAGGGTTCTTGATGAACCTACAAGCCCTATGTATACCCGCAACCAGAAGAGTCCAGCAGACAGAATGGTATATTGCTTTAAAAATTCTGCCATAGCTGGAAAAAGTTATAGAAGAAAACGTGGAAAGAAATGGCTCTTGTTTCACCTCAATTTCAATATTTGTTTCATTTTATCTGTTACTTTCTGTAGGAAACCCTTGAAGGATCTATACAAATGACTCCTTGCTGAATTCAGAATGTTGCCTAGTTTTCAGAAATATTTAGCTGTCAGGATCCAGCATTGGTTTCACACCCATGTCTGTCACTAACTGGAAGGAGGCCTAAAGCACAAAAAACGTAGTTAAAATGGGTATGTCCCCGTAAAATGGCGAAATTGGGTTGAAAAATGTAGTTTTCTGATTCAGGTATGCCTGTTCCTAAAAGATGGGAAGATGGTGATTTAAGCACCACAAGCACTTTGTTGATGCCATTTTTAGGGAAACCCAACATGCTTTCTTCTGCAGCCCTTTTTTTCCCGTTTGTTTAAAAAAAACTAAATTTTAGCTGTATTTTGGCTAATTTCTTGGTCTCCTCCAAGGGAACCCACAAACTCTGGGTACCTCTAGAATTTCTAGGATGTTGGGAAAAAAGGACACAAATTTGGAGTGGGTTGCTCATGTGGACAAAAGGCTATGAGGGCCTAAGCCTGAACTACCCCAAATAGCCAAATAAAAGGCTTGGCACCTGAGGGGGAAAAAGCCTGGCAGCAAAAAGGTTAAATGTCTGCACTTCAGTATTGCTATTTAAGATGCACTTGCACATGGACAGTATGCATATATGCCAATAGACCCTATTCAGGCAAGAGACTCACACTTTCTTAAGCCAAAAATGACTTTATTTTGGCTGGCTGTCCCTAAACTCAAATTGCCTCTCTTTCAATAGAAGTGAATGGGAAAATTAAACTCTCCCAATTCTATTTTTTAAAACTGCCACTTACCTTTTCTAAAATGTTGGTGTGTATCAGTATGCCAGTGTCATGTTCTGTGAGAGGATTCTTAGTTTGTAGAATGTCTATTTGGTGTACCTTTTGGAATTCAGTAGATTTTGGGAACGAGAGGAGTTAAAAACTAGTTTTATGGCATGTTCTTCAGCTCCTGAAGCATTGTAGGTCAAAATAAAGATGTGATTGTTACGTGCAGCCCTACTTAGATTATCCAGGATTTTTTTTAAGGGATTGATAACCGACAAACCTAAAATATATTACTTGTGGAATCTGAACAAAAATGCATTGCAAAATCCAGACTTGATGTGACCGCAGTGCTACCCTTATCCTGCTCCGCGAACATTGTGAATCAGGCCTAGGATGCATATAGCAGTAAGTAATACTTTTCAGGCATGGCTCTGTTGAGAAATGTTTTGCTATTAAAATGTGCTGGTTTTAGCCAAATATGAGGTGTTGTAGTCCTCAAAAAGGATTTATGCTCACGACTCTTATTCACTCCAACTCAAACCTCAGCCCACAACCTCGTTTCTCTCTACTACAAAGCATCATCAAACCACTTCCTACAAAAGGGAGGCTCAGATAGATGTGTGATTTCCTGGTTGAAAGTTACTAATACCTGAACGATGTAGGAGCCTTTCATTCAGATAGCAGAATAAAGGACTGTTTCCAGAGACTAACCACACGTGTTCTGTTTGCCTCTGTGGGGACTCCCAATATGTCAAAATTCAACTGAAAATTCCGAACCTTTAAGAAATGTATGTAATACATCAGTTTTATTTGATTTTGAGAACTGATGCGAATGGATTCTATGAAGCTCCTCATGCTCTTCACATGGATGATTGTCATGTACACACTGAGCTGCAAAGGACAAAAACGTAAGTGTTGCACCTTTGTTTTTTTTAAAGCAGACCAAATAGTGATTGGGGTGATCTTTAAAAGTGGTGGGAATATAGAACATTGTGTAAAGTGACCCTCAAAAGGAATCTTGGGGGTTGACCTACTCTGAGAAAATGTTGCAGAAATGCTGGCAAAATTGTATTTTTTTCAAGCTAAGTTACATTAAAAAAACATTCTAAAAAGCTTGGTGATGTAGGCCATTCGGAAAATGCAACTTCACATGGGCTATTATATTTCTTAGCTCTTTCTCCACTCTTAGATTGTACTTCTTTTAAGTGGTGACCCTCAATATTTCGAATAGCTACAGCACCCAGGCTGGGATTGCACAGCGCCTGGTGTGCACACATTTGAAACCTTTTTCTGTGCCTGTCTACAGCTTCGTCGCTTAGGCGGTGGCTGGGCTACTTCTCTATATGTGGAAAGCCAAGGAATAAAAACAAACAGCAGATCTTACAGGAGCAGGACTTTCAGGATGCTGACGTGGAATGTCACCTTAGTGAGAATGGTGTCAGAACTTGCATATTCACTCACTTGCCTACCTATACATTCCTCTCAGTGAATAAGGCACCCACTTCAAAGATCTGACTGTAACCTACCTGTCACTTGTGCCTTAATTGTAGATGGTTCGTAAATGATGAAAGCTTGCACTAGTCTGCCCTGCTAGATCTCTCCGGCTGGAAATGGAAGATCCGCACTTGCAGCCTTCTTTGAGAGAGAGAAGCCTGCATTGCTTCTGCCATGCCATACATGTTCTGTGAGGAAGCAAGTTGGCACTGCTGCTGCCAGGTTTATGTGTCCTCTGATGGGAAAAGTTTGCCCTGTTTCTACCTTACCTGTACCTGTCCTCTGATGCAGGGTAGCTTGCTCTATTCTGTCCACTTTGTTCCTGTTCTAGGAAGAATGGGTGATTTATCTGCGGTTGCCCCATCTTACGAAACAAATTGACCAAGGGCCTGATGTACACAACTTCATAATAAGAAACTGTAATATGCATTAAATAATGATTATAAATGAGTAATTTCTTATTAGGAACCTACTAAAATTGACTTTCTAGAAGTGGGTGCAATTTGCACTGTATTGGTATTTTGTGAAACAATCTATGCATTAACAGGTCAGTTCGCAAAGTATCTTAATTTGACCTATCTCGTTAACATGCATGAGGTAGGTCACAAATTGAGACCTGCTATGATTGGTTAGAGTCACAAGCATTGGTGGCCTGCCATGTCTATAATTCCTTTTAAATAAAGCAATCTTTTTTACAATGCAGCCCATTTTACAAACATTTTTAGGAGCTGGCAGTGGTTCCATGGGCCAATGCCTGCTCCTAAAAAAATGTTTTGGTCTAAATTGACAAAGTTGAAAGGGTTCCTTCAGGACCTCTTCCCATTTACAAATGGCTACAGTCAGTTTGCATTTGCAAAAATTACATTTTGGGGCAATTTGACCGTTGGGACGATAAAATCGCTTCTTTCAACAGGCTCATAGTGAATGCACATGCGTAACATGCCCTATGACCCAGGAACTGTTTCACAATATTTAATGTAAGATACCTTCAAAGGCATTTGACCATTGATGAGCAATATTTAGAAACAAAACATGTTCACGGAAAAGAGCAATAGGGTTCGTTGCTCGACCCTACTGTTTTGAACCTTGTTATAAGGAGAGATTAATAAAAACATTCTATATCACTTGCACATAATTTTAATATAGATCTGATAGTTTAACAAAGGGAAAACAAACACGCTGACATAGATATGGGGCATAGCCTCACTCTAACTACAGAACCCATAACTTGGAGACTGTATAACCAGAGAATAGCAGTACTCTTGTGTGCTTCCCAGTGTTACATGTAAAACCCAATAACAAAGCATACCACATGGATGTGAGCGCATAAGAGGTTTGGCTGTTTCTTCCAAGAGTTTTGAAATTCATTCCTGTATGTTTATGTCTGTTTATAGAACACGTACAACATCCATTTAACTCCTCTAAATCTCTCTTCACTATGTTAGCTACCTGTGTGGTTCCCATCTTTTATATGGCAGAGAATTGTGTGATCATCCCAGGGCTTTAAGTAGGATGGGACCTAAAACGTTTGAAACGGGTCCTTTCAGGCAAAATACTGTTCACTTTCTCAAAAAATGCTGTAGCAACTTTAAGGGGATCCATTTCAGCCAATCAGATTCAGCCTCTGTTACATTTCACGTTTTACTTCACCTTATAACTCCTAAGAGTACATGTACATTTCCTCTTGGAAATAATTCTTAGTTATACTTCTTTGGACTATCCCCTCCTCCCCCCCCCCACATATTTCCTCCCTTTTGAAGTACAGGGTATTCCTCCTGCTACTGCCACCTTTCCTTCACTTATTGTTTGTGCTATAGAAGTTAATTCCATGTTTTACCATTTTTGTTCTGAAGCATAATACAAAACTTTAAACTACCCAAAAGACAAAAGGGAAGTATGAAACCTCACAGGAGTTTACTTTTGGTTTTATATGGGAAACGGGTCGTTTTTTAAATGGGCTTGACACCTGTGTTAAAAGCAAAACTACAAGCCCCCCAAGGCTGCATTCTGCTAATTGAAAAGCCAGGGCTCGTTGATGGTATATGTCATAGTAACACTTAACCGACTTTTAAAATGCACAATAAAATTCGGTTTCTGACTTTCTGCCTTTTGTTCTTATAGGCAATTAGGGTGAAACAGCCAAGTGGATAATAACGCCAAAATAGCCCTTTCAACACAAACACAAGCAACTAACTGCTAATAGGCCAACATTAACCAGCATGGTAAAAACTAATGTGACATGTCCTGCTTTTGAACAGGTGCAGCACGTGCTGCCCCACAGGGGGCGTCAGAGTTTGTGTTCATCTTCCAACCTTGCAATGTCCTAGGAGATTCTCCCTGAAAAAGGCATGATGGAAAATAATAAAAGGTTCACAAACTGTAGGCAGTGGACAACAGAGCTACCAATTTCACATGATCATGCATGAGTTATGTTCGTCATGTAACAGGTATTTACTGGACTGAACTGCCAACAATTACATCAATCGCACAAGCTAGGGTCTCAGATATCAGCAGTAATTATGACTCAAATAGCAACTATAAATACATGTTGGAAATGCGATAATATTATGTCCAAATTAGCTTTTCAGTTTATGAACATCTACATATTTTGCTATTAAATGTAAGCATTCCATTTATGATAAATAGGCTTAGTTCCGAAAAATAAAAGGTATTCTTTTTAAAGGCAAAAACACAATTTTCTCCCTGAAATACCAGCTTTTTTTTATAACAAATACACATTTGACTTCTTAATGCAACAAATGGCCACCATCATGCCGTAGATGTTCACAATATGGCAAGTATGACCACCATTATGACCGAAGTAATAAATTGGGAGCATTGCATTAGATGATCTTGGAACAAATAGGTGAGTGGTCTACTGTCTTGAAAATTATATAAACTAAAATAACAAACATTCTAAAAGTTTCACTTTGGCAAGATTATATAAAAGATATAATTTCCCTCGTCTCTAGGTGCTACCAATTCAGAGAAATTCCCAGTCCTGATGATGACCCGTTTCTGATTTATGTTTCTATAAGGGTCGAAACGTCAACATAAGAATGATTGATGTGGATTGATGTAGAAATAATATAGAAATAATATAGTGATTTAAGACTCCTGGATTGAAGGAATCTTATGGAAGGTCACTGGTTGATGTTTTTAACCACATTTTTGTATATATTGTACGTAACACTGGCACTTTATGCATCACAATAATCACTTTCACTGTGTTTTTATCTTAGGAGCATCTAGAAACTAGTAGTTAGGAGTTAATTTAAAAATCTCAGTCTATATCAGTTTTTGAACAAAAAAGTCACACTGAATGTTGTTGAAAAGAAATAAAATATGTATTAATTTAAGATTACGATAGTGAGTAGAATCACTTAAATTTACAGTGGAAGTCTAGGTATATACTTCCCCCTTCTTGACCAAAAATTTGTGTTTACTAATATTTATTTACCCAGGTCCAAGGGTTATTCGGTGGTGCCTCATTTTTTAAAACCACCATTATGACAGAGCCATCACAGCTCCAGTGGCGGGCATCTTTATTCCATATGTGCTCTAAAAATGGCAAAAATGACTACTTTTATGCGACTAAAACCATTATCCCAGGGTTGGTCAGCAATATGCAGGCGATGCATGCAGCATGGCAATAAATTAACTACCACCATTATGCCAGGACAAGCATATTACCATCGGTGACCACCATCATGCCATGAATACCCACAATATGCCAAGAACCTACAACATAATTCCAGGTCCAGCATTATCCAAATATGGATACCTATACTATGACAAGGATGAACAGATTTTTTATTTATGCTTTTTTTTAGCTCTGACTGCCTTTTGATTTTTGCTCTCACTATAATCCCAGATGATAGTTGATGTCCTCTGGTCATTAGTCCTACACTCTGATGGTCATTACAGGTTTGGCGGTCTTTTGGGAAGGCCGCTGCGATGGCGGCCGCCAAAAGACCGCCATGTTGGTGGTAATCCGACTACCATATTAGGAGTTACACAGTAAAGTCTGCAAAAAGCAGTCAATTTTTCAAAACTGCCAAGACACTGGAGGACAGAAAAGAGGCAGTTCCATCACCAGCACCGCCAGTCTGACAAAAATCCTCCCATTTGATTGCGATCCACAAATCACAATAGCGGGTCTTCCATGGTGGAAAACATTGACGTGCGAACCGTGGCGGTCTCAACTCACATCACACTGAACACAACACCACATTGGATAGTTTGAATACCCCACACCTGCCACACACCCACACAGTCGACACACCTATACACTCCACTATATAACACACCCCTAAACAACCCACAATCTTGGCAAACAGAACGCAACTCACGGCCCCATAGGAGGAACGTTCTGTGTCTTTCCCCGAGTCCGGCCCTGCCACCTTCAAGCCCTCCCTTGCCCCACTTGCAAGTACCCATGCCCCTCCCCCTGCCAAGAAGTCTAACCCCCCTAAGAAAACCAAACCCTCCCCTAAACCTAAGATGACCTCTGAGGTGCCTGTCTGCCCCATAGATGCCCTCACCTGTGGAGGTTACATGGCAGTCCGGAGTTAAGCTCGGGGCACAATTATGTGCACTGTGTGCATTGTGACTCCTAATTATGGACTGGCCTATGGCCTTTGTTTTTACTAATTATTGTATTCAATAATCATTAGAGCCAACCTGATGTTGGTTTCCTGCTTAAATCTTTGTCATGCATTTTTTCCCTAGTATCGAGGTGTTACTGGCTGCCATTAGTTGTGTGTCTGTATGTGTGTGTGTGTGCATGCTGCTTGGACTAACTGTATCCTTTAGCCAGTAGGTGAGGTTGTGTGCAGTGCTTTTGTCTGTAAGTGGTAGGGTGTGCGATGGACAAATGTGTGTTCAAGATATTTTTTAGTGTTGGGATTGATTGTTGTTTGTGTTGAGATGTGTTTGCTGGTGTATTGTGTGGCTTTGTGTGCTTTGACTGTGTGCATGTGAATGTTTTGTGCATGGTATGTTAGGTACGATGCTCAGTGTTAGTCGATTGGTAAGTAGTGTGGTTGTGTATTTGTGTGCATGTTTTGTCTCTTGGTGTTACGTGGTGATGTGTGTGTGATGTGTCCCTAGGTAGTGTCCCCTGTGGGTTCCTGCCATGTGATTGGAGATGGTGCAGTTGTGTTGTGGATGTGGCGTGTTGTGGTGTTGTGGTGTTGTGGGGTACTGTGTGAGTGTGGGCCTGTGCAGTGTTTCCTGTGTGTGTTTGTGATGTGTGTATGTGTGTGTGTGTTGGCCGTAGCGTGGTTGTTGTGTATATGCAAGTGTGTGTGTGTGACTGTATGTGAGTGTGCATGTTTGTGTGCTGTTACATGTGTTTCACCCTTGCACCCCCTTCCCAAAAGTATGTTGTTTGAGTGTACAAATTTGACAATCTACAACAGTACCAGGTAAGTGTGTGTACTTACGGTTGCTGTTGTCACCATCGTCACAGATTCCGGAGTCGTTGGTTGAGCAGGAGCACCTGGAAGACATGTAGTTCAGGTTCCATTACGGCTGCTGATGAGTATGGCTTCCTGAAGCTGAGTGTCTCCTTTTATGCTGTTGGTTTCCACCTGGGTTTCCATGGTGGTGCGACCGTGGCAGAAACCTTGGCGGTGTTTAACCTCATAATCTATCCAGCAGAAACATGGTCCCCACTGGCCTGCAGGTGGCTACTGTCGTCTGTGGCGGGCAGACCGGTGCTTTGGCTGTGTTCTGTACTGAATGCTGACAATGTCTCAATTTGGTGGTCTTCTCCGCCAGCCTGCTGGCGGGATGACCACCACCGCCAATATGGTGGTCCTGAGACTGCCAAACTCGTAATGAGGCCCTCTGTCTCATGGCAGACCCTGAGTCACACTTGCAAATTAGCTGACAGAACAGAGTTGTGTGCTCTCAAACACACTCTAAGTGTGAGGCGGGCCTGCCATTGGTTTTAACGTGCTAACAGATAATACCCTGTGGTAGAGCTGTGGGTGTGATGTTGGGCCCTAATTCTCTAAAGAAGCACTCTGCATCAAATCTCTGCACAATTGAAACTGTACCCATCTGATGAACTACACAAAGGACAGTGGGCCATTAGAATTACACAGTTTGTGTGTTTCCACGACATTCTGAAGATCTGGAGATGAGCTGCAGTGGCAATGCTGCACTTCAAGGACCCTCTGTATGAAAGGGGATAATACTAGCAAGTCTGTTCTAAAAAAAACCTTACCAAGAAGGTTTTTTGACACTAAAGTTTCTTTGCACTGAGAGATGATGTAAGCGCAGTGTTAAATGCCTTGGTGTCATTCCCTGGAAAATTCATGCAAAGTGTTGCATAAGGGGGTATAAACAGTTTAAACATCCTTGTTATTCCACGCAAAGCTTCCTGAAAGTAAGGTGACCTGATTTTGCGTGGAGTTCTAGCACCAAATGAAGGCAGGTGGTAACACTGAGCTAATGGAAAATTGATTGCAGATGCGATGCTAATTATACAAATGTGATTAACAGTTGGGTGATTGCATGTAAAGATTTGAACCTGAGGCACCACTTGCTCGTCTTTGTGTTATTGAGCAAAGGTCCATCTTGGTTAAAATTCCGATAGCACAGCATTTTTGCACGTGCATTGACAAAGACATAATTGGCGTACAGTGGTAGAAAATCTATGCACTGACCTGTGCTTTACCGTTCATGCACCACAATGCTGAAGATGTTTGCCCAGTATTACCCTTTCTTGATGAAGCTTGGCAAATATTTGAAAAAAACAAGTAGAGGCAATATAATTGTAGCGTCTTCCCAGTCTGGGTACCCGCCAATGACTACATTACACACGGAGCTGAATATTACGTCTTTAGTTTTCTGCGTGTAACTCCAAACTCAAGTTCTAAATCAAGCTGTCATTGCATTCTACTCTAACAACTACGTCATAGTACGGAGTCTGTTTGGAGCCAAATGGGTTTTGCCATAAAACTCGCAATTCATGTAGGAGGCTGGACTGGCTTGTAGTGAGTACCAAGGGGTACTTGCACCTTGCACCAGGCCCAGTTATCCCTTATTAGTGTATAGGGTGTCTAGCAGCTTAGGCTGATAGATAATGGTAGCTTAGCAGAGCAGCTTAGGCTGAACTAGGAGACGTGTGAAGCTACTACAGTACCACTTAGTGTCATATGCACAATATCATAAGAAAACACAATACACAGTTATACTAAAAATAAAGGTTGTTTATTTTTATGACAATATGCCAAAGTATCTTAGAGTGTACCCTCAGTGAGAGGATAGGAAATATACACAAGATATATATACACACTAGCAAAAATATGCAGTATAGTCTTAGAAAACAGTGCAAACAATGTATAGTTACAATAGGATGCAATGGGGAAACATAGGGATAGGGGCAACACAAACCATATACTCCAGAAGTGGAATGCGAACCACGAATGGACCCCACACCTATGTGACCTTGTAGAGGGTCGCTGGGACTATTAGAAAATAGTGAGAGTTAGAAAAATAACCCTCCCCAAGACCCTGAAAAGTGAGTGCAAAGTGCACTAAAGTTCCCCTAAGGACAAAATAGTCGTGTTAGAGGAATAATGCAGGAAAGACACAAACCAGCAATGCAACAACTGTGGATTTCCAATCTAGGGTACCTGTGGAACAAGGGGACCAAGTCCAAAAGTCACAAGCAAGTCGGAGATGGGCAGATGCCCAGGAAATGCCAGCTGCGGGTGCAAAGAAGCTTCGACTGGACAGAAGAAGCTGAGGTTTCTGCAGGAACGAAAAGGGCTAGAGACTTCCCCTTTGGTGGACAAATCCCACTTGCCTTGGAGAGTCGTGCAGAAGTGTTTTCCCACCGGAAGGACGCCAACAAGCCTTGCTACACGCAAATCGTGCGTTTGGCGTTTTTGGACGCTGCTGGGGCCCAGGAGGGGCCAGGAGGTCGCAAATTGGACCTGAAGAGAGAGGGGACGTCGAGCAAGACAAAGAGTTCTCACTGAAGCAGGTAGCACCCGGAAAAGTGCCAGAAACAGGCACTACAAGGATGCGTGAAACGGTGCTCGCCGAAGTTGCACAAAGGAGTCCCACGTCGCCGGAGACCAACTTAGAAAGTCGTGCAATGCAGGTTAGAGTGCCGTGGACCCAGGCTTGGCTGTGCACAAAGGATTTCCACCGGAAGTGCACAGGGGCCGGAGTAGCTTGCAAAGTCGCGGTTCCCAGCAATGCAGCCCAGCGAGGTGAGGCAAGGACTTACCTCCACCAAACTTGGGCTGAAGAGTCACTGGACTGTGGGGGTCACTTGGACAGCGTCGCTGGATTCGAGGGACCTCGCTCGTCGTGCTGAGAGGAGACCCAAGGGACCGGTAATGCAGCTTTTTGGTGCCTGCGGTTGCAGGGGGAAGATTCCGTCGACCCACGGGAGATTTCTTCGGAGCTTCTGGTGCAGAGAGGAGGCAGGCTACCCCCACAGCATGCACAAGCAGGAAAACAGTCGAGAAGGCGGCAGGATCAGCGTTACAGAGTTGCAGTAGTCGTCTTTGCTACTATGTTGCCGGTTTGCAGGCTTCCAGCGCGGTCAGCGGTCGTTTCCTTATCAGAAGGTGAAGAGAGAGATGCAGAGGAACTCGGCTGAGGTCATGCATTCGTTATCTAAAGTTTCCCCAGAGACAGAGACCCTAAATAGCCAGAAAAGAGGGTTTGGCTACCTAGGAGAGAGGAAAGGCTACTAACACCTGAAGGAGCCTATCAGCAGGAGTCTCTGACGTCACCTGGTGGCACTGGCCACTCAGAGCAGTCCAGTGTGCCAGCAGCACCTCTGTTTCCAAGATGGCAGAGGTCTGGAGCACACTGGAGGAGCTCTGGACACCTCCCAGGGGAGGTGCAGGTCAGGGGAGTGGTCACTCCCCTTTCCTTTGTCCAGTTTCGCGCCAGAGCAGGGGCTAAGGGGTCCCTGAACCGGTGTAGACTGGCTTATGCAGAATTGGGCACATCTGTGCCCAACAAAGCATTTCCAGAGGCTGGGGGAGGCTACTCCTCCCCTGCCTTCACACCATTTTCCAAAGGGAGAGGGTGTCACACCCTCTCTCAGAGGAAGTTCTTTGTTCTGCCATCCTGGGCCGGCCTGGCTGGACCCCAGGAGGGCAGCTGCCTGTCTGAGGGGTTGGCAGCAGCAGCAGCTGCAGTGAAACCCCAGGAAGGGCAGTTTGGCAGTACCAGGGTCTGTGCTACAGACCACTGGGATCATGGGATTGTGCCAACTATGCCAGGATGGCATAGAGGGGGCAATTCCATGATCATAGACATGTTACATGGCCATCTTCGGAGTTACCATGGTGAAGCTACATATAGGTAGTGACCTATATGTAGTGCACGCGTGTAATGGTGTCCCCGCACTCACAAAGTTCAGGGAATTGGCTCTGAACAATGTGGGGGCACCTTGGCTAGTGCCAGGGTGCCCTCACACTAAGTAACTTTGCACCTAACCTTTACCAGGTAAAGGTTAGACATATAGGTGACTTATAAGTTACTTAAGTGCAGTGTAAAATGGCTGTGAAATAACGTGGACGTTATTTCACTCAGGCTGCAGTGGCAGGCCTGTGTAAGAATTGTCAGAGCTCCCTATGGGTGGCAAAAGAAATGCTGCAGCCCATAGGGATCTCCTGGAACCCCAATACCCTGGGTACCTCAGTACCATATACTAGGGAATTATAAGGGTGTTCCAGTAAGCCAATGTAAATTGGTAAAAATGGTCACTAGCCTGTTAGTGACAATTTGGAAAGAAATGAGAGAGCATAACCACTGAGGTTCTGATTAGCAGAGCCTCAGTGAGACAGTTAGTCACTACACAGGTAACACATTCAGGCACACTTATGAGCACTGGGGCCCTGGGTTACCAGGGTCCCAGTGACACATACAACTAAAACAACATATATACAGTGAAAAATGGGGGTAACATGCCAGGCAAGATGGTACTTTCCTACACAACCCCCCCCCCCCAAATGAAGGACAATAAGACTAGCCATGACCTGATGAGTCTTCATTGTCTAAGTGGAAATATCTGGAGAGTCCATCTGCATTGGAGTGGCTACTCCCAGGTCTATGTTCCACTGTATAGTCCATTCCCTGTAGGGATATGGACCACCTCAACAATTTAGGATTTTCACCTTTCATTTGTTTTAGCCAAAGTAGAGGTTTGTGGTCTGTCTGAACAATGAAGTGAGTGCCAAACAGGTATGGCCTCAACTTCTTCAGAGCCCAGACCACAGCAAAGGCCTCCCTCTCAATGGCAGACCAACACTTTTCTCTAGGGGTCAACCTCCTACTAATAAAAGCAACAGGTTGATCCTGGCCCTCAGAATTAAGTTGTGATAGGACTGCCCCTACTCCTAATTCAGATGCATCAGTTTGGACATAGAATTTTTTAGAGTAACAAGGGCTTTTCAGGACAGGTGCAGAGCACATGGCCTGCTTCAGCTCCTCAAAAGCTTTCTGACAGCTTGCTGTCCATAATACCTTTTTAGGCATTTTCTTGGATGTGAGGTCATTAAGTGGGGCTGCAATGGAGCAATAGTTCTTAATGAACCTCCTGTAATACCCAGTGAGGCCTAGGAAGGCTCTCACCTGAGTCTGAGTGGTAGGGGGAAGCCAATCAATAATAGTTTGGATTTTCCCCTGAAGTGGTGCAATCTGTTCCCCACCAACAAGGTGTCCCAGATAAACCACCTTACCCTGCCCTATCTGGCACTTTGAAGCCTTGATAGTGAGGCCTGCCTTTTGCAGAGCCTCCAAAACTTTCCATAGGTGGACCAGGTGATCATCCCAGCTGGAGCTAAAGACAGCTATATCGTCCAAATATGCTGCACTGAAAGCTTCCAGCCCTTGCAGGACTGTGTTCACCAACCTCTGAAAAGTGGCAGGTGCATTTTTCAAACCAAAAGGCATTACAGTAAACTGGTAATGTCCTCCAATGGTAGAAAATGCAGTCTTAGGTTTAGCATCTTCTGACAATTTGATCTGCCAATACCCTGCAGTCAAATCAAAAGTGCTTAGATACTTGGCAGATGCCAGTGTATCTATAAGCTCATCTGCCCTGGGTATAGGGTGAGCATCAGTTTTGGTTACCAAGTTGAGACCTCTATAATCTACACAAAACCGCATTTCTTTCTTTCCATCTTTAGAATTGGGTTTTGGTACCAGTACCACAGGAGAAGCCCATGGACTGTCAGAGTGCTCAACCACTCCTAGTTCCAACATTTTATGAACTTCTTGCTTTATGCAGTCCCTGACATGGTCAGGCTGCCTATAGATCTTACTTTTGACAGGTAAACTGTCTCCAGTATCTATAGTGTGCTCACACCAAGAAGTGGTGCCTGGCACAGTAGAGAAGAGTTCTGAAAATTGTCCTAGGAGATTTATGCAATTGTCTTTCTGCTCAGCAGTAAGACAATCAGCCAAAACTACACCTTCCACAAGAGCATCTTGATCTGTGGAAGAGAAGAGATCAGGTAGAGGATCACTATCTTCTTCCTGTCCCTCATCTGTTGCCATGAGCAGGGTGAGATCAGCCCTGTCATAGTAGGGTTTCAGGCGGTTGACATGGAGCACCCTAAGGGGACTCCTGGCAGTGCCTAAGTCAACCAAGTAGGTGACTTCACCCTTCTTTTCAACAATTGTGTGGGGTCCACTCCATTTATCTTGGAGTGCTCTTGGGGCCACAGGCTCCAAGACCCACACTTTCTGCCCTGGTTGGTACTGAACCAAAACAGCCTTCTGATCATGCCATTGCTTCTGGAGCTCTTGGCTGGCCTGAAGGTTTTTACTGGCCTTTTTCATGTACTCAGCCATCCTTGATCTGAGGCCAAGTACATAATCCACAATATCCTGCTTAGGAGCTTTTAAAGGTTGTTCCCAACCCTCCTTTACAAGTGTGAGTGGACCCCTAACAGGGTGTCCAAAAAGAAGTTCAAAGGGGCTGAAGCCCACTCCTTTCTGGGGTACCTCCCTGTAGGCAAAAAGGAGGCATGGTAGAAGGATATCCCATCTCCTGCGGAGTTTTTCAGGGAGACCCATAATCATGCCTTTGAGAGTTTTATTAAATCTCTCCACCAGTCCATTTGTTTGTGGATGATAGGGTGTTGTGAACTTGTATGTTACACCACACTCCTTCCACATGGCCTTTAAGTATGCAGACATGAAATTGCTTCCCCTGTCTGATACTACTTCCTTTGGGAAGCCCACCCTGGAAAATATTCCCAGGAGGGCCTTTGCCACTGCAGGAGCTGTAGTGGTCCTTAAAGGAATTGCTTCAGGATATCTTGTGGCATGGTCCACTACCACTAAGATAAACCTATTGCCTGAAGCAGTAGGAGGGTCAAGGGGGCCAACTATGTCAACCCCTACCCTTTCAAAGGGAACCCCAACCACAGGCAGTGGGATAAGGGGTGCCTTTGGAGTGCCACCTGTCTTGCCACTGGCTTGACAGGTTTCACAGGACTTACAAAATTCCTTTGTGTCCTCAGACATCCTAGGCCAATGAAACAGGGGAACAAGCCTGTCCCAAGTTTTCATTTGTCCTAGGTGCCCAGCTAAGGGAATGTCATGTGCCAGTGTTAGGAGGAACTTTCTGTACTCCTGAGGAATCAATAATCTCCTGGCAGCTCCAGGTTTAGGATCCCTATGCTCAGTGTACAAGAGGTTGTCCTCCCAGTAAACTCTGTGAGAGTCACTGACATCCTCATTAGCCTGTTTGACAGCTTGCTGTCTGAGACCCTCTAATGTGGGACAGGTTTGCTGTGCCACACTCAGCTCCTCTCTGGCAGGCCCCCCTTCACCCAAAAGCTCAGCAGTGTCTGCTTCCAGCTCCTCTGGTGTAGGTTCTGCACAGGGAGGGAATTCTTCTTCCTCAGAAGTAGAATCCACTGTAGAGGGAGGGATAGTAGGAAGTGGTTTGCTTCTACTAGCCCTAGCTTTAGGGAGCACTTGGTCCATTGTTCCAGGATCCAAGCTTCCCTGTCCTTTTTGCTTTTTGGCCTGAGCCCTTGTCAAAGCAAAAATATGCCCTGGGATGCCCAGCATTGCTGCATGGGCCTCCAACTCCACATCTGACCAAGCTGATGTCTCCAAATCATTCCCTAATAGACAGTCTACAGGTAAATCTGAAGCTACCACAACTTTCTTTGGACCAGTTACCCCCCCCCCAGTTGAGATTTACAACAGCCATGGGGTGGCTTTGTGTTATGTTGTGAGCATCGGTTACTTGGTACTGGTGTCCAAGTATGTGTTGTTCAGGGTGCACCAGTTTCTCAATCACCATTGTGACACTGGCACCTGTGTCCCTGTAGGCCTGGACCTCAACACCATTTATTAGGGTTAGTTGCTTGTACTTCTCCAAGTTATGGGGGCAAGCAACCAAAGTGGCTAAATCAATAGCCCCTTCAGAGACTAAAGTAGCCTCTGTGGTCTCCCTAATCAGACCAACCCCAACTAAATTACCAAAAGTGAGCCCAGCTACTCCCTTGGATTGGCTATTAGTAGGTTTGCTCCCACCACCACTGCTATTAGTAGGGACACTAGGTGTAGCAGTAGGGGTTGTAGTGGTAGGAGCTGTGGTGCCTTTCTTTGGACAACTGGGATCTGTTGTCCAATGGCCTTTTATTTTACATAAATAGCACCATGGTTTCTTTTCCTTGTTCTGATTAAAGGAGGATTTGGACCCACCACCCCCATCAGAGTGTTTTTGTGGGCCTGATGAAGACTCATTTTTAGATTTGTCCCCACCCTTGTCAGAAGACTTACCATCTTTCTTTTTGTTGCCATCTTTGTCACCCCCTGTATGAACTTTTCTGTTCACTCTTGTTCTGACCCATTTGTCTGCCTTCTTTCCCAATTCTTGGGGAGAGGTCAGATCAGAGTCCACCAAGTACTGGTGCAACAAATCAGACACACAATTATTAAGAATATGCTCTCTCAGGATCAAGTTATACAGGCTGTCATAATCAGTAACTTTACTGCCATGTAACCACCCCTCCAAGGCCTTCACTGCCTGGTCAATGAAATCAACCCAGTCTTGTGAAGACTCCTTTTTGGTCTCTCTGAACTTTATCCTGTACTGTTCAGTGGTTAAGCCATAACCATCCAGGAGTGCATTCTTAAGAACTTGGAAATTATTAGCATCATTTTCTTTCACAGTAAGGAGCATATCCCTACCTTTTCCACTAAATGATAGCCATAGGATAGCAGCCCACTGCCTTTGAGGGACATCCTGTACAACACAGGCCCTCTCAAGTGCAGCAAACCACTTGTTAATGTCATCCCCCTCCTTATAAGGGGGAACTATCTTGTGCAGATTCCTGGAATCATGCTCTTTTGCAGGATGACTATGGGGAATACTGCTGCTGCCACCATGGGTATCTAAACCCAACTTCTGTCTTTCCTTCTCTAATTCAAAAGACTGTCTATCCAAATCCAGCTGTTGCTTTTTAAGCTTCAGTCTGGTTTGTTCCACCCTCAACTTATTGAGTTCCCTCTCTAACATTCTGTCATCAGGGTTGGTGGGAGGGACATTTCTAGAAACAGAGCTATGATGGGAATGAACAGAAGGAGACCTGTCCCTTACAGAAGCCAACCTAACAGCTTGGTTTACAGAAACATTACTACCAGTATGGTGAGAATAAATGCTTTTGCTATGATGTGAGACAACACTATTTCTTTGGTGTGGCTCATCATCATTACCATCTATGCTAGATTGTCTAGTAATGGGCAGGCTAGGAAGTTTATTTCCTGAATCTTTTCCTGGGGGAGTCCCTGAATCAGATTGGGAACTATTAGGTACTTTTTCAACAGATGGTCCACCTCTGGCCTTATCCTGTTCTCTAAGCATGTTAATTAACAGTTCCAATGCAGGATTCTTCCCTACACTCAAACCTCTCTCTATACAGAGACTCCTTGCTCTTTTCCAGCTAAGGTTGTCATATGCAAGTTTGGACAGATCAACACTTTGGCCTGTGCCAGACATTTTTTAGAGAGAGTTAAAGTGATAGAGAAAGAGACAAAAGTTTTCAGAACTTTTTGGAAAGACAGAAAAAAACTTTTTAAACTTTTAAGAACTTTTTGAAAGTTTAGGAGTACTTTTCAGCACTTAGAAAAGAGTGAAAAGAGGAAATGCAAAACTTTTTGGCTATGTGTATATACACTGACCTTGTTTTGTATATTTTTCTCTTATGAAAAGTACAATGACAAGAGTGGTAAGTAGTCTCAAGCACTTATCCCACCACTGCACAACCAATGTAGGAGGCTGGACTGGCTTGTAGTGAGTACCAAGGGGTACTTGCACCTTGCACCAGGCCCAGTTATCCCTTATTAGTGTATAGGGTGTCTAGCAGCTTAGGCTGATAGATAATGGTAGCTTAGCAGAGCAGCTTAGGCTGAACTAGGAGACGTGTGAAGCTACTACAGTACCACTTAGTGTCATATGCACAATATCATAAGAAAACACAATACACAGTTATACTAAAAATAAAGGTACTTTATTTTTATGACAATATGCCAAAGTATCTTAGAGTGTACCCTCAGTGAGAGGATAGGAAATATACACAAGATATATATACACACTAGCAAAAATATGCAGTATAGTCTTAGAAAACAGTGCAAACAATGTATAGTTACAATAGGATGCAATGGGGAAACATAGGGATAGGGGCAACACAAACCATATACTCCAGAAGTGGAATGCGAACCACGAATGGACCCCACACCTATGTGACCTTGTAGAGGGTTGCTGGGACTATTAGAAAATAGTGAGAGTTAGAAAAATAACCCTCCCCAAGACCCTGAAAAGTGAGTGCAAAGTGCACTAAAGTTCCCCTAAGAACAAAATAGTCGTGTTAGAGGAATAATGCAGGAAAGACACAAACCAGCAATGCAACAACTGTGGATTTCCAATCTAGGGTACCTGTGGAACAAGGGGACCAAGTCCAAAAGTCACAAGCAAGTCGGAGATGGGCAGATGCCCAGGAAATGCCAGCTGCGGGTGCAAAGAAGCTTTGACTGGACAGAAGAAGCTGAGGTTTCTGCAGGAACGAAAAGAGCTAGAGACTTCCCCTTTGGTGGACCTATCCCTCTTGCCTTGGAGAGTCGTGCAGAAGTGTTTTCCCGCCGGAAAGACGCCAACAAGCCTTGCTACATGCAAATCGTGCGTTTGGCGTTTTTGGACGCTGCTGGGGCCCAGGAGGGGCCAGGAGGTCGCAAATTAGACCTGAAGAGAGAAGGGACGTCGAGCAAGACAAAGAGCCCTCACTAAAGCAGGTAGCACCCAGAGAAGTGCCAGAAACAGGCACTACAAGGATGCGTGAAACGGTGCTTGCCGAAGTTGCACAAAGGAGTCCCACGTCGCCGGAGACCAACTTAGAAAGTCGTGCAATGCAGGTTAGAGTGCCGTGGACCCAGGCTTGGCTGTGCACAAAGGATTTCCGCCGGAAGTGCACAGGGGCCGGAGTAGCTTGCAAAGTCGCGGTTCCCAGCAATGCAGCCCAGCGAGGTGAGGCAAGGACTTACCTCCACCAAACTTGGGCTGAAGAGTCACTGGACTGTGGGGGTCACTTGGACAGCATCGCTGGATTCGAGGGACCTCGCTCGTCGTGCTGAGAGGAGACCCAAGGGACCGGTAATGCAGCTTTTTGGTGCCTGTGGTTGCAGGGGGAAGATTCCGTCGACCCACGGGAGATTTCTTCGGAGCTTCTGGTGCAGAGAGGAGGCAGGCTACCCCCACAGCATGCACAAGCAGGAAAACAGTCGAGAAGGCGGCAGGATCAGCGTTACAGAGTTGCAGTAGTCGTCTTTGCTACTATGTTGCCGGTTTGCAGGCTTCCAGCGCGGTCAGCGGTCGTTTCCTTATCAGAAGGTGAAGAGAGAGATGCAGAGGAACTCGGCTGAGCTCATGCATTCGTTATCTAAAGTTTCCCCAGAGACAGAGACCCTAAATAGCCAGAAAAGAGGGTTTGGCTACCTAGGAGAGAGGAAAGGCTACTAACACCTGAAGGAGCCTATCAGCAGGAGTCTCTGACGTCACCTGGTGGCACTGGCCACTCAGAGCAGTCCAGTGTGCCAGCAGCACCTCTGTTTCCAAGATGGCAGAGGTCGGGAGCACACTGGAGGAGCTCTGGACACCTCCCAGGGGAGGTGCAGGTCAGGGGAGTGGTCACTCCCCTTTCCTTTGTCCAGTTTCGCGCCAGAGCAGGGGCTAAGGGGTCCCTGAACCGGTGTAGACTGGCTTATGCAGAATTGGGCACATCTGTGCCCAACAAAGCATTTCCAGAGGCTGGGGGAGGCTATTCCTCCCCTGCCTTCACACCATTTTCCAAAGGGAGAGGGTGTCACACCCTCTCTCAGAGGAAGTTCTTTGTTCTGCCATCCTGGGCCAGGCCTGGCTGGACCCCAGGAGGGCAGCTGCCTGTCTGAGGGGTTGGCAGCAGCAGCAGCTGCAGTGAAACCCCAGGAAGGGCAGTTTGGCAGTACCAGGGTCTGTGCTACAGACCACTGGGATCATGGGATTGTGCCAACTATGCCAGGATGGCATAGAGGGGGCAATTCCATGATCATAGACATGTTACATGGCCATCTTCGGAGTTACCATGGTGAAGCTACATATAGGTAGTGACCTATATGTAGTGCACACGTGTAATGGTGTCCCCGCACTCACAAAGTTCAGGGAATTGGCTCTGAACAATGTGGGGGCACCTTGGCTAGTGCCAGGGTGCCCTCACACTAAGTAACTTTGCACCTAACCTTTACCAGGTAAAGGTTAGACATATAGGTGACTTATAAGTTACTTAAGTGCAGTGTAAAATGGCTGTGAAATAACGTGGACGTTATTTCACTCAGGCTGCAGTGGCAGGCCTGTGTAAGAATTGTCAGAGCTCCCTATGGGTGGCAAAAGAAATGCTGCAGCCCATAGGGATCTCCTGGAACCCCAATACCCTGGGTACCTCAGTACCATATACTAGGGAATTATAAGGGTGTTCCAGTAAGCCAATGTAAATTGGTAAAAATGGTCACTAGCCTGTTAGTGACAATTTGGAAAGAAATGAGAGAGCATAACCACTGAGGTTCTGATTAGCAGAGCCTCAGTGAGACAGTTAGTCACTACACAGGTAACACATTCAGGCACACTTATGAGCACTGGGGCCCTGGGTTACCAGGGTCCCAGTGACACATACAACTAAAACAACATATATACAGTGAAAAATGGGGGTAACATGCCAGGCAAGATGGTACTTTCCTACAATTCACTACAACTTTTAAAGCCATTGCTAAGGCGTTTTCTCATCCTTCACAGAATTCCAAAAGTTTCACCAAGGGCAAAGGATGATTTGATCCTGTAAAGAGTGTGGTTAACCATACAAAATTATTACAAATTTTCCCCAACAAATTTAATCACCATGACCAATGTGGCCATAGAATGAAATCTCCAATCAGTTAACTTTCAAGGCTTTATTTTACATGCACAAAGCTAGAGTCATATAAACTGTGCAGAAAATCAAACTATAAAGATAAAGCAACAACATTGTTTCCCCAAAACAGCGAAACAAGTTTAATCTACTTAGCATCAACACCATTAAGAATTCTAGAAGGATAATACATATCATTAAATTTATAATCTGAGCAATAGAAACATATCTCAAATCAGACTGTGTTGACATTTGACAAATCAAATTAAACAGAGATCAAGAATCAGGGTTGAACATGAGTTATCCCTACAACTAACCAAATTAGGACATGCATGTGTAGGAACGGACTAACACATGTGGACAAAAGAGAAAAAGAGACAAAAATAATTTGGAAAACAATCTATCTCTGGCTTAAGAGAAACTAACTAGAAAAATAAATAGGTAGATGTCAGCATGCTAACTTCTATTTAAAAAGGGCATGTAAAGGAAGATAGCATTAATGGAGATATATCTCTCCTAGGGTCAGCATTCAAGAGATCTTCATCAACAAAGTGTGTAGATTATCAGCAAAGTCCGTTAGAAGCACCATCAGGGAAGTGCAGAATATGAGCTGCACAGAGAACAGTTCTCGTGGACAAGAAGAGGACAACTACAGGGCAACTAACAAACTTACAAAGCTCATCCCTATAGTAAAGTACATGAACCTCTCCAATTTTACAGCTCTGTGGTCCCACATCACGCATTAGGGGCACTATCCTATCAGAGTCTAGACACAAATCGGAGTTGCAACATCGCAAAGCTTTCTCCGGTTTGGACTGAAGTCATCTTCTTCCGTGAGAATCCAACAGTCAATTACAACTTTCTATTAGTTTGCAACATTTCAAATTCTCCCAGGGCATACAATGGACTCGTCCTCTTTCCATGTGAAAGCACATGTCGATAGAAACAAATTATTTCACATTTGATCCACAGGCCTAATGTTGCGGAACCAAGGCCATTTAGAAACAAGTCTTGTAAAATTAAACATAGAAACCCTTCACTATTCATAAGAACAACCTAATGGAAAAATGCATGTTAGAGAAGAAGAATGATTCATCACTTTCACATGACTGCAAATATGCCTAGTTATGATAACACAAGAAATATGGATGCATTAATATCTCAGTTAATAAAACACACATAATATGCAAAAAAATTGTAAATTCAATATATATTAAGAATAAGTAAAACATTTCATTATGAATTGCACCTTTGTTAAGGCATCATGTTAAATATGACAAAGAAGTGCATTTTTCTTTATGCACATGTCTATTTAAACTCATAAATCACACATAAAACTTTGTAAAATCAATTTTGTTTCACTACTAGCAATTAACCTAGAGTCTAAAATATACTTTGACATTATTTAAATCTTGTTAGTACATTGTTAATTCCAGTAGGCACAATGGTGACCACCACAAATGAAAACATGAGCACTTTTGAAATACATGTCAGTGCAGCTTTTCTCTATGTTTAACTTTTAAACATGAATGAAAATGTCACCTACTGCTGACGTCTGAGTCACTAAAAGGATTACTAAAATTTACGCTCAAGCACCAGCAAACAAAAATCTGACTTAGCCAAATAAAAACACTATGGGGGTCATTCCGACCCTGGCGGTAAAAACCGCCAGGGTCGCGAATGACGGAAGCACCGCCAACAGGCTGGCGGTGCTTCCTGGCCCATTCTGACCGCGGCGGTAAAGCCGCGGCCAGAAAACCGGGTCCGGCGGTTTACCGCCAGATTTCCCCCGGCTGGGCGAATCCGCCATGGCGGCGCTGCTTCTGACCCCCTTCCCGCCAGCCTGTTTCTGGCGGTTTTCACCGCCAGGAACAGGCTGGTGGGAACGGGTGTCCTGGGGCCCTGGGGGCCCCTGCACTGCCCATGCCACTTGCATGGGCAGTGCAGGGGCCCCCTAATAGGGCCCCATGAAGCTTTTCACTGTCTGCTTAGCAGACAGTGAAAAGCGCGACGGGTGCAACTGCACCCGTCGCACACCCGCAACACCGCCGGCTCCATTCGGAGCCGGCTTCTGTGTTGCAGGCCACCTTCCGGCTGGGCCAGCGGGCGCTAACATAGTTAGCGCCCCGCTGGCCCAGCGGGAAGGTCGGAATGCCACCAGCGGTCTTTTGACCGCGTGGCGGCTGTTTGGCGGTTCCCTCCTGGGAATGAGGGGCTATTTGTGCTAGAACAAATTAAAAAATATATTGAAATAAATTCAGCAATATTGAAACATTTTCAAGTACAAGTTTGAAAACAAGTGTACAAAAAGAATGATAAGCACATAGTGAGCGCGTTTTCATAAGCTCCCATATTTTTGCGACTATTCCAGAACATTATTGTGTTTCACAATCTTCACCTGTATGAGTATCAAAAGACTGGGAGTCCACATCAACATTTTTTTGCAGCTCATTGTCTGATCTGGCAAATCAGGATTCTGGCAGAATGAGACCTGCACAGTAGCAGTCAGAATGCTGCCAGTGTCCCACTATGCTAACATGCATTATTCAAAGGTTTCTGCATGCTGGCTTCACAGAATAGATATGTATTTCATAAACTGCCTTTTTCTGATGTAGAGCGCCACCTGGGGAGTGAGGCCTCTCTTCTTCTTGAAAGTCCATAATGTAAACAAGCATTGGCAAAGCCTTTGCCCATGCCTACCAAGATATTGGGTTTGTCAATGTTTTTAGCTGTGTTGCATATCAGCAGGGCTGTTAAATATACAAAGACACACATGCACACACACATGTTATGGGAACAAGCACTATCACCCAGCCAGTGATTGCTGAAAGAAAATGACAAAAACAATAGTTTTCGCGTGGGCAAGACCTAATAGCTGTGCCAGTGCTTTTTTACCTCTTGTGATGAACCTGCTCTATCTCAGGCAAAACCTAAAAATTGCTAAAACAGTCCTTCAGTAGTGCTCTGTGGAAGTGGAACTCCATCGCTCTTAAAGCACGATGATTTCATCCCAAGACATCTGTAAGAGCAAACAAAATCTTCTGCTTTGGAAATGTCAGCTCTCAGATTGATTGACTAGATTCAGCAACTTAATAATATAAATATGACTGAGAATTTCACACTCATTCACACAGAAGGGCATGTATTAATCTATCATCCATGTTAGTGAACCCCTTTAGGAATATCTTTAGTTTTTCCTGTGATATTAGGCTGAGAATATGTTTCATTAGTCAAAACTCTCCTACTTTTTTTGCTTTGCGTTTCTTTGTTTTGCTCCATGTTAGTATTGTCCTGTGCAAATGTATTCACCTGGCTAAATGATCTGTGTGTTGTTGTTATGTAAAGCTCTCTGTCACTTTCTGGGTCTGGCCCATGAAACAGAAAACTGATAATAGGAAAGTTAAAATTATGACGGCAGCACAATAATGCGGCCACAGACTTGTCCTCTCATTCTCTTGTCTCCTTCTCGGTGGAGCGAGCGCGCAGAGCACCAGTGCAGCGCTCTATACACCTGCTGATCTTTAGAGACAGAGATTCTATTCTGCAGGAAGCTGGGTGTCAAGGCTCAAGCATGTATGAGAACATGCAGGTATCGGTGTTCCTAGACTTAACAAAAGCTGTACAAAAGCAGTGTTTCACTACTGTAAAGAAAAAGGTCAGGGAGAAGGAAATTAAGTACATGAAGCTGTTCCTGGCATGCCCCGGGGTTGTAGCTGAAGTGAAATCCTTGATCTTCATGACTTGGAGGACGCATGGGATTGGCTGGAGGCATGGTGCAGGAATCATCAGGCCCGTAGCCAGAAGTATAATTGTGGGAGGGCATAGCCCCCAGCTATGACCAATCATTAAAGCTGTGCTGTATCTGTGCTTTTGTTCCCAAATACTATTGTACTACTAAATAACGACCATCAGAACATGATGGTGCAAGAATAAAAAAAAAGAGTTTCGAAAGGTAAGTTCATATAGGGAAGTTTGGATTTACTATTTGTAACTCCACATCTATATACCTTGAAGATATATACCTTGTGTACGCGCATATTTGTAGAGTAAGGTATAGACAAATTATAATTACTTGCCTGTCAATATTTTGGATTCAATATTCTGTACTTGATATTCTGTGCCAACAACATTCTAGGTTTGATATTCAGGTGCAGACCGTATCGCTGTGAAGTAATATGTGGATTTTTTTAATGTACATATGGGAACACACTCAATCGACAATACATTCCACCTTTAAATCCTATAAATTAGGTGGGATTTAAAGTAGGAGGGTGTAAAGTTGTAAAGTAGACTGATTCGCAACTTTGTGTATTGTCTAAGCTGTTCAAGCTTTGTGCAACGCACAAAGCCTTCGGCTCGGGCATTTAACGCGGCGAGCGGGCCTTTAATAGCCGGTAGAGCCCGCTACGGCGGGTTCTAAGGCTATAATCAATGTCAGCATATGGATTAATGCTTTCAATGAGTTACATTTTTTGTTTTTCTGTATTGCCCAGCATGCCATGTGCACTGACGTTACACAGCATCTGTGCCTGTCACATCTCATCATCCACTACACCACTACACGCTGCATCTTATAACACGACAACCTCACCTTTGTGGTCATCACACATGACATGGAAACACTTCCCACAGAGGATCATAAAAAAAAAGACACCAATGGAACCGCACACCACCCTATATGGCATAGCTTGCTGCTCATGGACGTAAGCACTTCTGTGTCACACACAGGGGCAGTAAGTGCTATACAAATGCTAAAACACAATATTTACAATTAGTGCATCACCAAGATTTGTTTTGAGCCTATCAAAATCGTTGTTTACATCACACTTGTAAAACAAAAAGTGCTTCATTTGTGCTTTTATAAGTGCAGGTATATGTTGAAATATTTGTGCTGTTCATTTACAGGTGTTTACATTTTAGTGAAGTAGAAACAAATTGACATCTTACAGTATTTCTTTTCACACTCCATATGCAAGGCCAATAGAAATTTGCAATTCTGCATAGCCTGGTATTTAACCTGTCTTGGGACACATAGCAAATGTAACAAGATAAAAATAAAAGTGAAAGGCATTTTTATTGCTCATTCACCTTTTGAACTCCCAAACCTCTATACTGTGCCAGCTGCCTCTGAATTTGTTTTTTGGGGGGGGGCAAAGATTATTTTAAGCTGGTCTGGCCCTCAAATAAATCCCCCCCACCCGCAAGTAGCTGCAGCCCAGTGCAGGATTCCTAAAAGACAACGTGACACTTGAGGAAAACAATGGAGGAATGGAGATGCCGCTAAAGGGAGGAAGTGGATGGGGACCCCACAAAAAGAGATGAAACCACACCACACAAGGATAGAAATGATGAAGAAGAGAATTTGGACTGCCTGGAGATAATATGGTCCAACAGTACGAGGTCCCAAACAGTAAGCTGCATAGATGACCGTGAAATCGTTTGTGAACCAGGATAGTAAAAAATCATGAAAAACACCCCAATATGAGTGATCAATGTCCTTCTACACAGACGATGGGGGGACTTGGAGGGAGGTGTGGTTGAAACCTGAGTGTCTAGTAGACACATTGTGCCACATATAAACAGAATTGGAGTTCTTCAGAAAATTTGCATAGGATAGAGATGGGAAGACAGATACATCTTCCATTGGAGGGATGGGTAGGTCTCGGCCCACCACAAGACAGACAATGAAGGAGGGGCGTGAGGATGGAGCTGTTGGCAAAGTTGATGTTTTACGCAATAGGAGAATCATTCTTAAGCCCTGTGCAAAGGCATTTGTGGACTGACATATATGACACATGCAATGACCAAGAATAACAATATTAGACATCATTTTTGGAATGCCAGTTTGCTGGCAACAAGATGAAAATGAGAATGCCCCCGCTGAACTTTAGATAATGCAGAAGTGGTGACATTTCAAGAAACATGTACTGCCTATCAAGAAGCAACTATAAACAAATGGTACATGTGGGGTTCCAAGATGCTCGAGAGGGGTGGGGATACAGATCTAGAAGTCAATACCTTTCATACCACAGAAAACATGGATAGATGGGCAGGGATGATATGCCCCAGTGCAAGGGGAATGTGATGGAGAGACAATAAGAATAGTGGCAGTAAATGTACCTCCTGCACTTCAGAGTGCCACATTGAACATATTACAGGAGATTCTTCTGCTATTCCCAATGGGAGTTCTGGTGGGTGGCATTCAATCTCCTAATGGTTGCAACACTGGACTGTCACACCAAAGCCACAACCAAAAGAGACACAACAACACTATGGGGTTTTGTAGGCTCATATGTCTTGCCACAGCAACATACAGAGTGTACCATCAGTTTTTATTCTGCATGGACACTTATGGTTCCCTCTCCTGACTTGACTATATTTTCATTCTCAAGAGGAATAAGGATAGGTTTAGGGATATGCATATGATGGCCATTAGTATATCTGACAACTCCCTCTGATGAGTATATTTGAGGTGTGCAGACTCAATATGTGGTACTTGCACCATCAGGCGGTGTCAAAAAACCTTACAGATGTTACCATTGAATATGTTTAAACCAACAGGGACTCCGTCAACTCCAATATTGCAATATGGGATCTCTACAAACTGATGTTTAGGAGGCAGACTATTTCAAATATGACAGGCCTAAAGAAAGCCAAATTCCCAAAAATCCAAGACCTTTAAGCAGAACCATTAACACTTGAGGGCAACAAGATTAACAAGAGCTCCTAAAACTGGAATAAGAAATTAGAGGCTAAGCGAACGGAACATAGATCTACGTAGAGAATGAGGCAAAGAAAATACATCTACCTAAGCAGAAACATCTGTACAAAGTAGGAAACTAGGTTGGCAGATTACTTGCATGGATGGACAAGTGAGGAGAATAGATAAGACCACAAGATGTGTAAGGGCACGCAGTAGGTAGTGTTGGGAGACGGGAAGATCGCTTCATACTTCACTGAGCTACACCACTCTAGTATAAACATGGCAGAGGAGGATATGCCAAATTTTGTATGAATTGGCTCATCCCCTTTCTCACCTAAGAGGAGAAAGACATGATAGAAGATTCACCAAACAAAAGAGTGTTTGCTGATGTAATCACCCACCACAGAATGGTATGAATGGTAAGGCCCAGACAGTTTCCCGCAGAGGTATTCAAAGGTTTATTAGGAAAACTGGTGAAGCATGGTCAAGCATATGGAAGAAATGTTCCTGGAGGCCAGGGAGATGGGACAAATGCCACCAGATATGTGGATAGCCACAGTAACATTGATTGAAAAGAATGTACATTAAATATTGAAACCACTTGCCAAGGTTTTTGAAGCAAGGCTCTACACATGTATCAATGCCTTAATCCACCTACACCAAGAGGGCTTTATGGCTGGCAGGGCAACAAGGCATAATATAAAGAGGTTCCGTAATAACCTGAGTGTAAGAGAACCACTGGTAGACCTGTAGAGTAGAACCTACTTATAACTTTCTTCAAGAGAATGAGTATTTGGACTGATTTTTACCCTTGGCTGAAACTACTTACTATACTCAGAGCTGATGGTGCAAGTAAAGGTATAGAGGTCAGACCAAAAGCACCAGACAGGGATGTCTGCAGGTTCTTTTGTTGTTTGCTCTGAACTTTGAGCCACTGGCATGCTAGGTTAGAAAAGATGCATTGGTCTGGGAATTGACATTGACAGAATGGTGGGATATCGCCTTTTATATGGATGCCATACTGCTGTACCTCACAGAACCCTGTAAGTCGATTCAGAGAGTCCTGGAAATGTTCTGAGTATTTGGTGAACCCTCAGATTACCATATCGACTGGGAGAGGAGTACAGTGTTTCCTCCAGACTCTGACCACTAGGACCGGCTCTGAAAATCCTCAGCAGGTTTAAAATATAAATCACCAAGGATGCCCAATAACAAATTATAAATTCGAAAAAGGTTGTTAAAATATTTCAGAACTAAACAATAAATAAACCCAGAGCAATGACCATGGAATGCCTCCCTGACACAGCGTAAGGCAACGCAACGACTTGCTCTACGTTGCTTTACACCATATCTACAGGGCCATGCAAAGTGGCTTTTCAAGGCTTAGGGGGTTATTACAACTTTGGAGGAGGTGTTAATCCATCCCAAAAGTGACGGTAAAGTGACGGATAAACCACCAGCCGTATTACGAGTCCATTATATCCTATGGAACATATTACGAGTCTATTATATCCTATGGAACTCGTAATACGGCTGGTGGTATACCCGTCACATTTGGGACGGATTAACACCTCCTCAGAGGTTGTAATAACCCCCTCAGTTTTTTTTATGTACATATGGTTTATAAATCTGCTAATATTATTTCATTTTTTGAACAACTGCAGACCTCTTGAGTAGAAGTCACAGACCCCCAGAGTTCCATGGACCACACCACGGGTGAAGAACCACTGTCCTAGTCCATTCACTTCAAATCCTCACCTCCTGTTTGTGTGCCTGGCAAGATAATGGGAGGAGATTGGAAAGCTGTGTTTATCCTCCCTCTCTCTTTCCCAATTCCCTTCCAGAAAAAAAGTAGCTCAAGCTGGTGGGCACATCTAGTAAGGAACAAGGGACAATAAAAGCTGGCTGTGGCCCCTCCTCCTCTAGCTTCACTCACTTGCTATATCCTTGAATGGCCATGGGAGGGGCCAGGGAATCCCTCCTAGGTCAATTGATATGCATGTCCCAGGTCAATTGATATGCATGTGTCATCGCTCATGACGTCACCACATATTACTGAGGCTCATTTTTGGGTTGAGGTGTAAGCCCAGCATACAGAAGAAAAAACATTTAAAACTCAGTGACGGTATCATAGCCAGGACCTTTGACACAAAACCTCAGTATTCGCTAACCACTGGATAGGACTTTGGGGGTCATTCTGACCCCGGCCGGCGGCGGAAGCCGCCGGCCTGGCTGGGACCGCCAGAATACCGCTGCGCGGTCAAAAGACCGCCGCGGGTATTCTGGATTTCCCGCTGGGCTGGCGGGCGACCGCCAGAAGGCCGCCCGCCAGCCCAGCGGGAAACACCCTTCCATGAGGATGCCGGCTCCGAATGGAGCCGGCGGAGTGGAAGGGGTGCGATTTTCAGTGTCTACATGGCAGACACTGAAAATCTTGGTGAGGCCGTATTACGGGGGCCCCTGCAGTGCCCATGCCATGGGCATGGGCACTGCAGGGGCCCCCAGGGGCCCCACGACACCCCATACCGCCATCCTGTTCCTGGCGGCCAAAACCGCCAGGAACAGGATGGCGGTATGGGGGTCGGAATCCCCATGGCGGCGCAGCAAGCTGCGCCGCCATGGAGGATTCCCCAGGGCAGCGGAATACCGGCGGTACACCGCCGGTTTTCCATTTCTGACCGCGGCTGTACTGCCGCGGTCAGAATGCCCAAGGGAGCACCGCCAGCCTGTTGGCGCTGCTCCCGCGGTCGTTGGCCCTGGCGGATTTTACCGCCAGGGTCAGAATTACCCCCTTTGTCACATAAAGAAAGTCCGCTGTGGCTTGTGTGCAATTTGGGTAAATCTTTTAGGTTAGGTAAGTGTGCTGCAGGATTTTAAAGTGCAGCAGTCAAAATCTGGCATTGCCTGAAAGCCCCTCATGATGTCTTAACACCTTGTCCCAAATCAGGTCTATGATTGGCTCTATGGAAAATATTTTTTCGGAAAGGAAAAAGCAATGCATTTCGAAAACAAAAATGAAAAGTTTTCTTTTCATTTTTTCAGAGCAGGCATGGTCCATGGGACCACTGCCGGCTCTGAAAAAATATTTTCCCATGCATTCACAAAGGGGAAGGGGTCCAATTGGGATCCCTTCCCTTTTGCGAATGGGTTTGCACCAGTTTGAGACTGGTGCTAACTGCGATGGTTTTGTGACAGCATTTGCAGTCACAAAACAATCATACATCGAACCACGACTCGCAATTAGGAACAGCACGCACCTTCCTAATTTCGACTCGCAAACCGTTTTTGCGATTCGGTAAATAGATTACCGAATTACAAAAATGGGTCTTTACATATCAAAATGCTTTCTTCTCATCGCAAACGGGCCGATTCTGTGAATCAGGGCATTTGCAACAAGAAAAAAGGTACGTACATGTGGCCCTTAATCAGGCAGGTATCTTGCGACCCATTTGGGAATCGCAAACACTGTTAAACATATCCCAGTTTGCGATTTCCTAATAGCGAATCACAAGGATTTGCTATTTGGAAATCGCAAACCACTTTTTTGATACATCTGGCCCTGAGTTCCTAAAAAGGGTCAGGGTCACGTGGACAAGCTTTGGGATGAAGAAAGTTACTGGATATTTAAACGATTGCACATAAGTCGTTTTTTGTCAATTCAGTTGTGGTGAAAACTATAGTTTCTTTGCTTCCTTCATAGATTTGTAATATCTTTTAATATGTGATTTATAAATATTGCTGTCTTCTTAAAATACTTGGCTCTTCATGACCACTCCAGTCTTTTATAAGTCGATCTTTCTGTGGCCAAAGCAAGAGTACACATAGTACCCAGAATCTCTAGCGTATGGTAATCCTCCTGGTTGCTTCCCTCTTTCTTTTCCTCTCTCTATTTTTCGTTTTATTCTCCCAATCTTGTGGGTTATATGATTTGATGATAATACATAGCTATAAGGAAAATAGGCACCCTAAGGAGATGTGGATATCGAGTCCATTTATCTGTATGTTCATAAAATATAATTTACTACTACTGCGGTACTTGATACTTTCTTACAAAGCCTGTCATATTGCACACTTTTTGACACTCATGATGATGTGTACTTTTTTATCAGCTTACATCTTTAGCTTGCTTACTTTTAAGGCATTAAAAAGTTTTACATAAAAAAGGATCACAGTCTTTATGCTTCCATCCGCCCAGGTAGTGTGTTCAAATACCACCTTCCTTCTCTTTTTTTTATTTTATGACCAAATACACACATTTTGGAATTATCAGTGCTCGCCACCAATTTATTAACGGTGTAGTACTCTCCCATCTGCCAGCATTCACTGCAGGGTAATGCTTGCCCTCGGGTAATGCCATCCGCGTGTTGCTTTACTGTGAAATACTGCCCCCTACATTTAGCAGAAAGATTTTTACAGTGGCCAAAACGTTGTCTAGGTTTGTTGCCTCGGAACTGAATTTAATTAAATGTGTGTAATATACCTCTACGAGCAGAAATCTTAGCTGAAACAGCAAAACTGGCACCCAGGTGCCAGAGTAAAGGGACTGTATTGCATCGATCACTTGTCATGTTATGTTCCACACTACCAGTCCCCATATTAATCTTTGTTTTGTTTTTTCCCTTCCTGCAGAACTATGCGCCCCACCAAATGCAAGTGCCTTTGCAGAGCTCTCCACGGATAGGTATGTAGTGGGCAGTTCTGTCTACTACAGTTGTAACATCAACTACTTCAGACAGCCGGGCGCAAGCAGCCGCTTTACGTGCTCAAATAATTCTGGGCATGTAGACTGGGCCTATGATAAATATGCTACACAGTTTAAATGTACAAGTAAGTAGCCCACCTGAATCTTTACTTGTGGCAAAGATGCAAAGTATTCTGTATGTGGTTTGGCTCCAGAGGAAGGCATGGTTGTTTACACTGAGTCAATAATAGAAGCTAATCTCTTTATGGGACTCATTAATAAAAGCTTGTGTCACTGGAATTCAATCCTGGTGGTTCATAAACACTAGAGGCTTATTTATGGGGAATTCCTGCACTGCCGTAAGCCAATTTGAAAGGGCAGAAATGTGCCGCATTTATGAAATACTGTGCATTCCTGTCCTTTCCCCCTGCGCTGGTGCACAATTGACTGCCAAGCCCCAACACAGGCATCATTGCACTATGGTGCAAGGGTGCCTGCATTGTAGGCAGGATTGTTTTTGCATAGGGACATCTTCCTGCAGAAGAACAATCCTGAGAGGCATTTTCCTGTCTCCCTGCGTTCTGCAAAATGCAGCACACATGGAAAGAGGTAAAAACAAGCAGAAATGAAAATATTTTTCTTTATTACACCTGCTCTGGGGAGGCATGAGGTTTTGGTGCTGCCCAGGTTTACGTGATTAAGTAAATATAGGGCAGCGTTATACTCCATGGGTGTTGTGTGGGAAAACCCACTGCAATGTCCATGGAACGCCTCCCTGGCGCAGAGTAAGGCAACGCAGCAACTTGTGTGCTTTATTTTACTCCATATCTTTTTGGCTGTTTCATGGTGTCACATTAGAAATGCAAGCCATCTGAATAATCATAATAAATACATGCTACAGGACAAATGTGTTAATAGGCATGCTTGCAAGAAAAACAAGCATACAGACAGGCTTACATGTATGGAAGGTATGGAATGGTTGGGTAGGTGTGAATATTGGGTGTGCTCAAACCTACAGGAAAGACATAAGAACTCCTTTACTGGATTTCACAGACTTGTCTGAAAAGGAGGGTATTCAAAGGTTGAGGTTTGAACTATGCTCTCTAATAGACTTACCTCGGTGTTTGCTCCTTTTGAATTTTGGCCTGGAAGACTGCACATCTGGCACTTAGCGGAGGAGTGGTCGGGTGCCATTTTGTGCATATACCCTAGAGGCTGTGTAGCAAGTAGTTGGTGCTCTTCTATGCCCAGGCAGTGATCACAGCCTCCTCACCATCCTGAGTGGAGGGACGTGGCTGAGGTTATGTGGCTCCATCTTGTGCAGAAGCATCGTGAATAAGCTGGAGGCACGTAAGTGACTTCTACCCCCAGAGATGTGAAAAAATAGATGTGTGCCTGCCACACCCAGTAAAGATAATCCTTAGAATAATGGTCATGGCCCTTGGAAGAGCTATGGCATCTGATGCTCGTACATTGCTTAGCAAAACAACATGAACAGAGTAGGACAATACAAAAACTACAGTTGCTGCAATGTAAAACACATCTAGTGACAATCTATAAACAATAACTGTTTATTTCAAAACCTACTTAATAAAACTGCCAGGTATACACTCTTAAGAAAAGTCTTGTTGGCAAAAAGACAAGCTTAGTGGGACCCACAAAAACATTTCTGGTAATTGTTTCAACTCTATCCATAGAGCACAACTTCATAAGTTCTAGATATTGAGATCTGGCGGCGGTTTGTGGAACTGGTCAAAGGTGCATTTTCCTGGCTGAAATTGAGAAGGTCGCTGATCAAGGACAAAGTTGAGAATACGAAAAAGGGAAAAAAGTGCCTTGAAGGAGTAGTGTGATCATATGTGAATTTCAGGTCTGGTCTGGTCAGGTCAAGCGATGGTGAATGGGGAGTGATGATAGATAACGCTGTAAAATCTGTAAAATTCTTACTGTAGATTAGAAAGACTCTGGGGGTCATTCTGACCTTGGCGGTCCATGACCGCCATGGCGGAGTGCGGCGGAAGCACCGCCAACAGGCTGGCGGTGCTTCCTGGGCGATTCTGACCGCGGCGGTAAAGCCGCGGTTGGAAAAGGGGAGCCGGCGGTTTCCCGCCGGTTTCCCGCCGGTTTCCCGCTGGCCCAGGGAACCCGCCATGGCGGCGCTGCTTGCAGCACCGCCATGGGGATTCCGACCCCCTTCCCGCCAGCCTGTTTCTGGCGGTGTCCACCGCCAGAACCAGGATGGCGGGAATGGGTGCCATGGGGCCCCTGGGGGCCCCTGAACTGCCCATGCCGCTGGCATGGGCAGTGCAGGGGCCCCCTAACAGGGCCCCACAAAGATTTTCACTGTCTGCTTAGCTCCGCTCCATTCCGAGCCGGCTTCATTGTTGAAGGGGCTGTCCCGCTGGGTCGGTCGGCGGTCTTCTGGGGGTCGCCCGCCGGCCCAGCGGGAAAGCCGGAATGGCCGCCACGGTCTTTGGACCGCGGTGCGGTCTTTCGGCGGGAACCGCTTGGCGGGCGGTGACCGCCGACCGCCTCTGTGACTGTCATTGAACTGTGTGGGTCCTCAAGGGATATAGTGGTACAGCAAACATAGTCCCAGCAATGGTAGTCTTCTGAATCCAGGTGTAAAGGTTAAAATACCAAGAATACTTCAAATAGACATTATTTGGGTTCCCTGGTAAGTATTTGCCTTGGGAAAATCTCCTACCCTGACCCACTAGGCCTCTCAATCTATTCTGCAGCTTCCTCTAAAAATATTGACACCAAGAAAAATGAAGCCACATTTGGGATGATCAGAGGTTACAGATAATACAGATGACAGACACAGGTAAAAAAAAAAAATTCCCATAGTCAAGATAAGTGAAATGGCAGTCTTTGTGGATACATTTGCAGGGGGCAAGAGAGGTAACACTGTTGGCAGAATCTTCAGTTGGCAGATTGTTGAACTTGTAACAATTTACCTGTGGTGCAAGTGGTTGATCTTCATTAATAAGAAATTCTAGATTCTTAGGGCCTGATTATAAATTTGGCGGTCTGGGGACTGCCATGGCAGCAATGGCGATCCGACTGCCACCATATTGGCAGTCTGACTACCGTACTACAATGCATGAAGTGACATAGACAAAAGACCACTGTGGTACGGCCCACACCGCCAGCAATAATAGACTGCGGCATTGGTGAGAGAAGCCAATGTGTCTGTCGGAGGGCAGACTGCCAGTGCAACTGCCGCTCCAATCCCAATGTTGCTGTCCTCTGACCTGACTGTGGTGGTCCAACCACCACAACTCAGCTGGCGGAAAGGGATGTATACAAGGCCAAAACTCACCTGTACTCAGCTTCACACATTTGGTGCTGTCATGGAGTTGATCATACACATTCTGCTGCTGCTTGTGCTGCTCAATGGTGCATAAAATCTTGTAGTTCTGGATGCAACCGACGTTAAACCAAACACATATGAGTTTTCCAGGAATCCAGAGCAACTCGATGGGCCGCCATTGATCTGGTTTGTGGGCTGTGCTCCCTGGTTCAAAAGATTGTCTGTGTCCTTGTTCTGAGTCATACACAAAGTATGTCACAATCACAGTCCCTTTGGCCAGGTCACTGACACTGCACTGTCACACACTAGAAAACTTTCAATGTGCGCACATCACAGTCACAGGGATAGTGATGTGTTCATAATATTGTGTCACACAACAGCAGATCCTCATCAATTTCACACCTACAAATTGAAGTGACACCCTCACATTGTTCACATGCCATGGCCTGTTGTGACATAACAGATACATCTGTATGAATGTGTCATTGAACCCAAACATACCTCCTATGCAACATCCTTGTAAAGGACTCACACATATCACCCACAATGCAAGAGAATGTAAGGTAAATGGGATGCAGAATAATTTGTGTAACAAACATCCACAACATACAGTGTAAACAATCCCTGCACAATAGGCATAGTGGCATCAGGGGGACCACAGGAAAGATGCTGCCTTGGGACGCAAAGCATTTTGCACATGCCTCTAAACCACTATTTGCACAAGAACTGTGGCCTGATGAATGTCAGGGACAACTACTAGCATTACCAAATGTCATGCCCATGTGGCAAATGTGTAAGTGCAAGTCTAGACAGAAAATACAATGGTAAGAGCATGGGTCACACAGTTAGATAAAGTAGGTGTAAGGTACACACATCAAAATGGACATGTCCATTCAATTGTACAGGAAGGTAGCACAACTTGACACCCTCTATGTGTTGACAAACAAACCTCTAGTCTGCACACGTGATACAAACGTCCAATCTATATCGGGGGAGAAATGAAACCCAATAGATGTTGACAATGGCCAAGCCAATATGAAGTACTTCCCATATGAAACAACACCCAATGCAATGTCACCCCAATTTGATTACATCCCACACCTCCATCCATCCAACATCTCCCCATGTCCGGGATGACTCCAGCACTGGTTCCAAAGTCCGATCTTCACCACTGCATCAAATGGATCATCAGTCAGGGTTAAACAAACACAACTGTAATCAGAAATCAGAAATTATACATGAACATCAAAAAGGTAGAAAAGTAACGGCAGGAGCAATGTTTACCACAACAACCAAATTAACTTTATTGACAAAACTCCAAAAATGGAGAAACGGCCAATGAGCAGTCCACAAAAACATGTGCATAGCACACTCCTGTGCCCCAAAACGTGCCTCACTAATCACCGTCACAGGAACTTCCACTGGAAGAGATATCTAACGGGCAGTCCAGGCATCTCAATGATCACCCTTGGGTGGGGTGGGTTCGGGTTTAGGATGGGTGGGTTTAGTTTTGGAAGGGATGGGCTTCACTTTGGGAGGGGTGTGTTTCTTCCTGGGTGCGGGTGGGGTATGGCTGGGTTTGGGGGGAGCAGGTGTCACCGGAGAGGACTTGGACGTGGAAGGGATGAATTGGGTTGTGGGCGGGGTCCTTTTGGATTTGAGAGGGGGGTTTCACAGGAGTAAAGGCAAGGCCAAACAAGAAACTTTCCAGGGGAAAATGCGGAGTGTGTATAGGAGGGATTAGGGGTTGGGAGGTTTAGGAAGTGCCTGTGTCTGCTGTGGCTTTGTGTTGTTGGGGCTGCTGTGTATGTGTCTAAAGTATCTTTATGTTCTGTTGGCATGTGTGAGTGTGGATGTTTGTGTTTCTTGGTGGGCTGGGATGTGATGTGATGGGTAAGGTGGGTGTGTCTGTGTGTGTTGAGGTGGTGTCTGGGGTATGGTGGATGTGGTGGCTTTGTTTGCGGGTGTTGGGGTGGTGTCTGGGGTATGGTGGGAATGGTGGGTCTGTCTGTGTGTGTGGGTGGTGTCTGGGGATATGGGGTGAGTGGTGGCTGGGTCTGTGGGTGTGGAGGTGATGTCTGGGGATATGGTGGAAGTAGTGGCTTTATCAGTGTGTGTTGGGGTGGTGTCTGGAGGTATGGTGGATGTGGTTGTGAATGGGGTGAGTAACTGTTGAGTGCCTGTGTGTTTTGTGGTATTTGTGTTTATGTGTGAGGTGTGTGCATGCATATGTGTGAGTGTGCTTTGGACAGGTATGAGAATAGGGAAATTGGATGGGGAAGAGGATTGTGGTGGGGGGATTATGAGGGATGGAAGGCTGCTGTGAGGGAGGAGGCTAGAGCCTGAAAAGATCTCTGTAGGCCAGACATAGCACTATGAATGCCTCCCAGGTATGCAACTATCTGTTGGAGCTGGGTGCCCTGCACCTGGATTGCATTCACAATGGCCTTCTGGCCCACAGAGATACTCCTCAGGAGTGAGGTCAATAACCTCCTCACTCAGGGCAGCAGAGGTAATAGAGGCAGGGGGTGAGGTACCAGGTGCGAAGGAGATGGCTACCCTCTTGGGGGAGCATGCCCGGCCAGTTGGATGAAGAGCCACAGGGAGGGTGGAGATCGAATGGGGGTGGCGGACAAGGATGTAACAGGAGCAGGTCCTGAGTGTTCCGCCACCACTAGGGAGTATCAACTGTAGGTCGACTCTGAAGATGATGATGTGGAGCCGGTGTCCTCTTTGGCACTCCCCTCACCCTCTGGGCCACTGGGTCCCTCCATGTCTGGTATCTCGTGACCAGAGGTACTGTGGTCAGCTGCTTCCCCACTGATGTCTGCTCTGTCTCCTCCGCTTGCCTTGGATGATGCAGAAATCACAAATACAAATTGGGTCATTCCATGTGCCTCAACACACTTGAACAAAAGCTTTGAACACAAAACATTACCAAAATGTACAGTAGCCCCCAGCCACAAGGTCCTCCAAAGTGCTGCCAACATTTACTACACTACATGCATGCATGCTGCATGAATTGTAAACATTTGCACACAGGAAAATCAGATTCACATACAACTTCAATTACATAAGTGAAGTTGTCCAATCACAATACCCATACATCAAGAAGGAAACCTTGTCACCTTCAATTGTTTGGCTTTTGTAGCCCCTCACCCATTCTAACAGACTCAACACAAGGTCCTGCTATCAGCATATGTATACATACACAATACCACATCATGAGGAATTGTTGAGCAAATAATCCAGCCATGTTGCAGTAGCAAGTACAGTAGCGCGAAGAAGGTGACATTTACATACTCATGTCACACTGTAAAAACTCAACAATAGCTACTTTAAAATATGTACATTGTCTGAATAGTCTCATGGGAGTAGTACTAATGTTGCTTTGCTAGATGACACATCTTGCACTGATATGTACAATGGAGAAAATATGGTCAAAATGTCTGGGACATTTGTCGAGAATTATCCACAGCACAATGAATCAGCTAGGCCTAGGGAAATCAACCTGTCTAGCTTGGTACTGCTGAGCACAACCTTCTGACATTGCATAACTAAAAGCCAATAGTCCATTGTTATGGCTCAGGGAATCTCCATCATCTGAAGAAGACCTTTAACATGGAAAAGGCACATTTTCCATGTTACATCGCTGTACCTTTTTCCCATGCAAACACAGATTCCACTGGATTAGCGTGTACACACTCACATACTACTACAAAACCTTTGCATGTCACTCCCTGATGCATGTCAACAGTCAGGTAATGAACCTACACAACAATTGACATGTGCAAAGCATGTAGCCAAATGACTCAAAATCAATGGCATGGAAATGTACACTGTGAGTAAGTACTGTAGGTCTGCCTGTCATGTCCATCATTGCACCTGCAATTGTCCATGAGAAATTACATGGAGTAACGGCTTAGGGTATGTGTGACCCAATAAACAATGTCCACACACTCCTGTCTGTGGTACCACATGAACTGCATACTCATCATACACAAATATCTTCCAACAGATTTGAGTATGCACACATATGTGATGGAATCAGACATCATCCCATGAAGACAGATAGAACATGTATGAAACAGTAGTGGAAATGGTACTACAAAAGTGCAAGGTACATATGCTAACATGTCAGCAGCAGTACTGTTGCCAACAGTGATGTCACCTAAATCATGTTAATGTACATTCACTACTTACCAAGGGCAAGTATTGCTCACTGACTGCATACAAAGGACAATGTATGCCATGTCACATTTATGATGGCCACTATCACATGGGAGACAGTAATGAGGCACCAGCACTCTTGACACACTAAAAACAAGTGGCCTGTTGGGTACAGATGCAAACATGCTCACTTGAGCAGACAAATGGCTGAGTACAATGATCTATTATCTCATGTTTTTATGCTGGGGCTGATACACTGAAGACAAAGGCCCTCATTATGAACTTGGCATTCGAGCACTGCCATGCCGGCGGTGACGGTATGACCACTGACAACATGGCGGTGCTCGACCGCCATACAATGATGCTAGTAGTGAACTGGCTGCAGCGCAGCCAGTTCACTACCACCCACCCCAAGGCCTGAGTCAACCGCCGTACCGAAGGTAGCTACCTTCGACCCGACGGTCGACCATAGACTGCCAGTGGGATAATGATCCCATTTCCACCAGAGATTTCCTGGTGGGAAACCCCGCCAGGTAATCCCTGGCAGAAAGCATACTGGTGACAGGAATACTCATTCCTGTCACCAGTATGTGACACGCCAGCCCCCCCCCCCCCCACTGCCACAACTCCCAACCACATCCGAACCCTAAATTGAAACCCTACCCTTCCACCCCCAGATCTCCCTGTAGGCCCTTGCCAACCCTCTTCACCATCCCCCACCCCTCCAAATCCATTTAGGGCCCCTCATCCTTCTCTTCCCTCTCGGACAGCACTTACCTTTTCCATGGTGCTGCTCCGGGAGGGAACAGGCTCCCTGAATGCTGCTCCGCTGGCATTGCTTCGTCTCCACACACCGCCACACCTATTATTGCATCATAATAGGTGCGGCGGTCATTGGCAGAAGTAGCGTTGAAGGTGGAGCAGCATCCACCTCCGCCAAAGACCACCAGCATGGCGACTGGCGGCTCTCACTGCCATTAATGGCGGTGAGGCTCCGGACGTCATTATATGGCAGTCATAGGACTGCCAGCACTGGCAGTCCTTCCGCGGTGCTGATCTCGGTGGTCCACTGTTTGGACCGCCAAGATCATAATGAGGGCCAAAGTGCCTGTTGGGTACAAATGAAACCCACACCATGAAACAAAATGAGATGATTGACCCCTGTACTCAGCCATGTGTCTGCCCAAGAGAGTATATTGGTAGTGGACTGTACTCTGTTGTGTGCCTGGTCACTAGGACAACAGGCAAAGAACATCAGCATACAGCAACCACCACACCGACACAATCAACAACTCATCTTGTATATTGTACATGGGCCATCTCCAATAGTCATGGGGGGGTGGCTGCCTCTAACACATCAACTTGGCAATGTAACAGGCAGGAATCTGCCCAGGACTTACCCCCTTGTAGCTGCTTTGCTTCCCTTAAACACCCATCAAGTTAGGGGTAGGCTAGCACGAGTATGCTGGCCATCAGGGGAGTCAAGGTCCGGCATGTGCCACGCCCATGTTGGGACAACAGCCCCAGCTGGACCTCTGCAATCTTCCAGGCCCAGCGTCTCAGGTCCTCCCACCTTTTCTGACATTGGAAGCACTGCCCCAGGATCCGCACATTCCAGGCGATGGCTCTCCAAATCCCTTGCTTCTGATGGGCGTTGATCTGAATGGATGCAATAGACAAATTAGGAGGTCACTATTTAATTTTTTTAATGGTTGACTGGTTGTTTAATACACATCTCGGAAACACCTAGCACAAGCGTTTTGTAATTGGAAACACACTATGTGGTGATATGTATGGGAACACAAATACACACGTTTGGAGTCACCTGCTGACTATCCACAACCCTGGACATGGCCTACACTGACTAAGCAAGCCCACTGACATCATGTAGCCCAGACCTAAGCAACCTGTACTGTGATGTGAGCCACAATGAGACAGGACACACCACTGTGATATTCTGAAGGGAAAACTACTTGTGCATGGTTGTACCGACACCTTTCCATCGAGGCACAATGACTTGCTGCATACGGTTCATACAGGGAACTACCAAGTAACCGACTACACTCTAAGACTTAGGTGACAATAAAAGGGCTAGTATGGGTGTCACTGAAAGCTTCTTCTCTGCGGATGTGTCAACATGTTGTCTAACTAATGGAATCTCATAACACTTCTGTGTGGGTTTGTGTGGTATGTACGGGTATCACAGGAGACACCTGTTACCATATGTGGTACTCAGACAGAGATGACATACAACCTAGCATGGTATGTTTGGTGGGATTGTTTGCATGTTACAAAGCTAGTGATTCACATGTCATGGTTTCCTCTAAATTAACCAACTATCTGCACTGTGTGTTTGTCACTTGTGCACTAGACCTGCACTGTACAAACATGACTTATGGAAAGGTGACAACAGACCTGTGGGAGTAAGGGTCCTCTCATAAGTCATTATCACACACTGACAATGAGGGTCAATAGAAATGAGTACCAGGTCCGGTGGTTACCTCAATCTCCATTCCTAATGTAGTCAATGTAAAAGCATTCAGGCCACATCTTGCTTCTGAAGACTCATTTTGGCCACATCCAAGGATCTGAAGGTCTACAATGAGTGGGCCTGGTGCCTCAGTTGCATAGTCACAGTTACTGTGCACTAGCCTGCCCCATACTGTGAAAAGGTTTTGACAGGCCTTGCCCTCTGCAGGCTGAGCATACAGAACCCTCATGAACATCATATTTCTGTCACTTTCATGCATGACATTACATCCTGTGGCCATCCAATAAATGAGCTCAGTGTTGTTGTTGCATTCTGAAGGGCTCCATGAGATTTACTTTGTTGTCATACCACAGTTTACCAAGGCTAGATCTGCGGTGAATGATCAGTGGGACTTTACACATTGCTACCAACATCCTCAACTGACTCAAACAGTATACATACACATCTCATGCTGTAATGCCAATATATTTACTGTGTCATTCACCATCATCAGATCATCACATGTATCATTGTTTGTCTGTAAAGTTCACTTGCATAGACATATGAAGGCAAAACAAGGAGGATCTAGGGCTTATCACACATCACACAAAACAATGGTCATTTGAAATACACAGAGTACAGGGCTGCACACTCCACAACCTGTACATCCTATGTATAAACCACAGATTGTGACAACAGGCACCTAAATAACTCACTGGGACTCAGAGTCACATTGTAGGTTATGAGGAAGGAAAGGGTCATGTTGAACAGAGTCAAATATACCAATGAGGTAGGTACCTGCTCCTCTGGTGAGCCATAGAGCTGGCCATACAGGGCAAAGAAACTCTTCCACCAGCCTCTCCATCTCCTCTGGGGAGAAGGCAGGGGCCCTTTCACATGCTTTGCCTGGGATGATTGCTCTCAGAGGTGGCACACAGAGGCTGACGTGGTGGAAGTGTTGATGGCAGTGAGTAATTTTCCAAAACGCCACATGCATGTCATGTATCAAGTCATACCAGTCAACAGCCACAGCCATTGGCCCGCGACTGTCACAGTCAATACCATTAGCCTATGCCTGTGACCGCAATGGTTGAAAACGCCCACCGGGCTGTTGACTTATGCAGGCGAAGGCAGTTTCCTAAAGTCCAATGAACGAGGTCAGGCATCTGCCATTTCAGCGCTTGAAACTACAGTTTTGCAGACTGTAAAATGTGTCAGAGCATGTATAAATGTGCACTCCTACACAATCATCAGTGTAGTGTGTTTCTGGTCATAGATGCCATATTACCAGAGTGCACTGTAATCCTCCTTTACAATATCAAGGGGCACAAGAGAAGCAGATGGGTGTGTTATATGTGCATATATGTTGTAGACACATGTCTAGACAACCATGGGGATCATAGCTGGACCTTGAGTAGCAGACTGTTTTGATGTGTAATGGGTGTAATGTATTTTCTGTCAGTAATATTTTGCCACATGACTTTGTTGTCACTCATCAGATATGTTGGTCTGGGCACAGTGACTAATGCTTCAAATCATCTGATTCCACAATTAGGTACCCTGGTAGAGGGAGGTGGTGACAACCTCCAGTCTACTGTCCATAACCAGACCCTGAGACCATGGAAGAACATAGCATGATAAAACAGTTCTGTGTGAATACGCAAACAACCCTGGATTTCTGTCATCAGTTTGAGCTAGATCTCATGCCTGAGAACACTAATCTGACATATATACCACCCATTGTGAGACTCAAGGCAGTACTGGCCAAAGGGTCATTTCAATATACAGTGGCTATATTTGGCAGTATGTCAAGACCAGTGTTCAGTGGTGTGTTAAAAAATGTGCTATCAGCAATGCTGAAACACATTGACAGCTAAATAAGGTTCCCCAGATGTGAGGATTTAGCAAATGTAAATGTTGACTTTTATGGATCTAGCTGCCTCCCACATGTGGTGGGAGCCATTGGGGCACACATATTGCATTAGTGCCACCACATGCAAGTGAGCAAGTCAATTGCAACAGGAAGAACTTCCATTCTATTAACATGCAAGTTGTCTGCTTGCCAGATTTGAACATTTCTAAAGTCTGTGCCTGGTTCCCAGGTTCAGCCCATGATTCATTTGTAATGCGGAACAGCTCCATGCTCCGGCAGATGTCACAACTGCAACCAGAGAGGGCCTGGCTTGTTGGTAAGTAACATCTGTCCTAACTTTGTGTGTGCAATGTCTGGTGCTATAATCAGGAAGTGTGTGACTCATTGTAACACTTATGTCTCAATACAAAACAGGAGACTCAGCATATCCCAACAGTCCTTGGTTGTTAACACCGCTGAGGAAATTAATTAAGCCAGGGGAAGTCTGCTTCAATGAGGCCCATGGAAGAACACAGTGGCCAGTGGAGCAGGCTTTTGGACTCGTGAAGGCCAGATTTTGCTGTCTGGCCAAGACTGGGGGAAGCCCTCCTCTACTCACCCGGGAAGGTGTTTGAAATCACTGTGGCCAGATGCATGCTCCATAACATCACCATGCACAGGAACACCCCTTACATGCCAGAGGATGGGAGCCTAAGGTGCCACTGGGTGAGAATTCTGAAATGCCAAATGATGCTAGTGGTGAAGAGGAAGGAGCTGATTTACACTCTCATGAGTGTATGTATGTCATGAGATGTCATGACTTTGACTGTGCAATGAACACTTGTTATGATGATGTAAGGACTATAATTGTAGTACATTAGGAAGGTGAAGCTCTGGCTAAATTTGGCTGTTTGTTGCGGAAGCTTTTGACACAATCACACTTTGGTAATGTTGCTTTGTTTGTTTCACATTTTTTTAATGGACTGCTGGGACATAGAAAGTGAACATGGATTGTTCCTGGGAATGTATGAACTGTATGTAGCTGTTGTAGTGTTTCATCATGGTAGGCCAAAGTGCCTATGGCACATCACTGACATTTGTTTGTGCCATACCACTAGATGCAGATGCACTGGATTGTAATGACCCTGTGATAAGGAACTGTTGTACTGCCATCTGTCTGAATCTTGCATGTTATGATGTTGGTATCCTTTTGTGAGGTATGCAGCATGGCTCCATCTGATGACATCAACCAAATTAATTTTGCCTATTCTACAGGACAATGTATGATATATCCCTCCATTCCATGTTCTGGAGGTCCGTCCTGTAATGTTGGTCATATACACAGTATGATTACAACCTGTATGATTTCCTATGTTTCTGACATCTTGACTGCCTAAGATTTTGACAATGTAATAAAAGAAACCTTGGACAAGATACTTGCATGTATGTGTTGGTGTGGCATGGTTGTGAACCAAAGGTAAACATTTTGTACATGCAACATATCCCTGCTTCCACAAGAAGCTTGTTTTTTCAGTGTATGGTTCACATGTTCTTACATATCTACACTGCTATGTGTGACATTTAAGACAGCAGACAATGAGTTTGTGACTGTTTAATTTATTATAGTGCAAAGGGTGAAAACAAATGTGAGAAAAAGTGATAAAACTGAAAAGAGAAGTTGTCAGTCATGGTGAATGAAATCATAGGAATAGATGCCACGGTATTGGAAGTCCAAAGTCCAGAGCACTCATCCCATCAGAAATGGAACTGGGTTCAGGATCAGTCCGCAGAGTGAATGTGTGACACACAAAGGAGGACACTGACAATGATGTTTCTTGCTGGCAGTGGTGGGTGTCTTGCCATCCGCACTTCCTGGATTCTTACATGGATGTCCCCGCATGCGAGGGACGGGGGGTTCAGCTGCTGCAGAGGTGCCTGAGGCTGATTAGTCCTCTGGCAGGGCCTCCCTTTCTGTGGCTGCCACAGATGTACTTGTGCGTGATGTGCTGGGCCCACAGGAATGGTGGATGTTGGTTTCAAAGCCCTGTTTAGGGTTGTGTGGATGTCCCTCAGCACCTCTGTTAGGGGGCCATGTGTGCATTATGGGCATCCATTTGTTGGATGTGGGCCCTCTGCAGCTGCTTGATTTCCCAGAGTTCGGTTAGCACCTGGCCCATCACGCCTTGGGGCTCATGATAGACCCTCAAGACTTGGCTGATTTTATCCTGGTCAGGAGCAGGCCTAGTGGCCTCACTTCGCTGGCCCAGAGCATGCCTCCCACGTACCCTTCCCCCTACAAGCCTGTGTCCTTGGCACAATGTACCCTCTCCAGAGGTGGGTTGGGAGTCTGGTCACTGGACACTGTCTGGGGAGGTGCTGTGCCAGCTCGACTTGTTGAGAAATAAAATACATTGCTGTTGGTTGAAATGTGTAATCTACATCCAAAGGTTTTGTGTCACAGTCAGTAGAGAGCTTGGATAATCTTAAGGGGTATATTAGCTGACTGTGCAATGTTACCATGGTATTGAAGTTGTTGATCTGACGTGTGAAGCTTGCAGAAACAATCAGACTCAAGCAGCTCATTAGATGTGCTGATCAGGTGTAGGTGTAGGCATGTCACTTGCTGGCTCCCAAAAATACACAAATGCTAAACTCCCATGGGAGGGTATGACATTAGAAAGGTGGCACACACATGTGTTTGGTCGCGTACAGAATGGCCTGTTGGTTTGAGTTACAGAAACAGGGCCTTCTGGTAGTTGTAGGCATGTCATTCTCTCAACTTCCCAACACTTCACAAATGTTTATTTTTACAAATCTGTTGGTACACTGCAGTTAGGTGAGGCTATACATTTACATGTTGACATATTACTGGCAGAATCTTTTGATGATGACACAGTTACAGGCTCCATTCCAATATATTGAATGTAATGAGGAATGTTGCATGTGATGCTCTGTAGGACAATACACATTGACAAGCTTACATCTCTGCTACTCTGGGTGTTGCATGTTGGGAAGTAGTTGAACAACCCAGTGGCAAAATGTGAAATGTGAATATACAGGATAATAAGGATTTGTGACAGATTTATTGGTGTGACATACCAGACTCCGCTCTCCCAGCAATTCCTGTCAAGCCCTCTGGATGCAGGATCGCCAAGACCTTCTCCCAGGGAAAGAGTTGTAACGGGGCACTGGGAGGACCACCACCAGGCTTCAGGGACTCCATGTGTTGCCTGGAGGACAGGGAATGCACCCTCCTCCTTAGGTCATTTCACCTCTTCCTTATGCCCTCCTTTGTGCGCAGAGTGGTGCCTACAGCATTCACTCAGTCAACAATCCTTTGCCACATTTCCTTTTTCCCACTTTGAGGAGTGTTCTGGACTTGGGCTCCAAACAATTGTGGCTCTGCTCTTATACTTTCATCCACAATGACTCTCAACTCATCTTCTTAAAAATGGGGATTTTTGGGACGTGACATGGATGTAAATTACAGTGGGTGACGGACTTACTTAACAGGGAAGGTGAAATAGGGTGTGCAAGGTGGGACATGGGATTGTGAGTCTGTCTGTGGTAGGCAGTAGTGGTCTCTGGTGTCTGTTTTGCCATGCTGCAGTGGAGAGGCAAAGGATCATAGTCTGGGAAGGGGCGTGTTTTATATTGTAATTTGCAGGTGTGTCCACTGGGCCAATGTAGGTCAGCTGTGTTGTTTTTTAATCAATCCAATGGGAACTTGTCTTTTGCTTCGCTGAATGTGCACCAAGGCGACCGACCGATGTGAGCTGACTCCTGCAAGGGGACCGCCACGCCAACTGTATTTTTGTAATGGGCTTGTCGGTTCCATGTGGCCATGACAGCGACGAGTGTGCAGCGGCAAGGTTGCTGGATGCCGCATAGCGGTAGGGTGCTATTTGTCTTGGCGGTCGGCAGTTCAGCCTGCATACATCACAATACGGTGGTCTGGAGACCGCCAGTGCAGTAGTCTTCTTAGGACTGCCAACACAGGCGAAGCTTAAGTTTACTCAAGATCATCCCTGCAACCAAATATAAATATGACCATACTGTTGGCATTCAAATTGAGCCACTTTACACACTTACACCTATGGTCTGAATGTTCCCAGCGTATGCTGCAAAGTAGAAATTTAAGTGACTATTAAATACATCCAAAATAATGGCGGACAATTTATGTTGTGAAGGCGATCTTGCAAATTATTAGTACATATAGGTTTTTTTACCATACAGATTTATGTGGGGACTTAAACCAGGTCGCCTGGTGATATGAAGGGCATGTATTTTTTATAATCTGAATATTAAAAACACTTATGGGTTAGTACCATTCACTCATAATTCCTTTCCTTTCTCTAGTATTAAATGTGATCTATGCTTTCTATACTGTTCATCTCACTCCTGAACTGCCTCTCTAGTTGGAGTTGAATGTTGGTGTCATGTCAATATGTATTTAGTATTGTTCAATCATCTTGCCTGGAGAGTTAACATGAAAGTTAAACGTTGGTGAACATCACTAAAGTACTTTTCCGGTTGGTGGGCTGGGTTATCCCTAACCTTTCTATTTATTTTTAGGTTGGACGTAAGCCAAGACCTTTTGATTTTACTAAAACTATGTGTATAATATACATACATAAAGGGGATTTAAGCTACCTCTTTTCATCCATTGGTCTGTTCTTGTGTCATTCACATTTTGCTTCCACCCACTACAGCATATAACATGGGGCAATGTGTCAGCCTACTTCACCCAATGGCTAACTTCACTTTTAGTTACTGCTTTTACCACTTTCACAAGGAGTACATTCACATACAAGGTACTTCCTTTCACTGCTAGTGTTTTTATTTTTACCTTATTATGATTATAACTTTAGTTTTGCCTTTGTTGGTAGAGCCTGTTTGATAGCAGGATGTGCACTACCAGATGAGAGCTCAGGGCACACTCCAGCTTTATCAGTCCTGTTTCTTGCCAATCCTGTGGTAAATTCATTTTGAAGTGCCCTTTATTTTTCTGATGTTTTATTTTTCACATCATACCAGCAGCTCACATTATTGTGAAATATAAGCTCATGAGGGTGCTCTATCTTTGCAACCCTTTGTCTTTCTACACACACAGTAGTTCCCTTCAGTGTCAGGGAATACTATGGCAATGTGTGCTTTTTGAGACCAAAACAACATGCTTGCCTTTAGCCAATGTTTTTGTTTAGATTGATGAGGGCCTAGTACTTCTCAAACAATAAAGCTTTGCAAAAAATATCTCAAAACAAATCAAAAATTGTCAAAAGGCCGTCAGCCAATGCCAGACCTATAGGCTTTGCCACTGCTTGTTTTAAAGTTTTTATTGGTTTTCAAACAATAACATACCATGAAGCAGTTACGTTACTCCACTGCTCATATAAGGGCAGTGGGTGCTCCCTATAATCTAGCAATATTGCGCATGCCTACAACAATGCCCATTTTATAGAACACCTTTTGATACCGGATGACTGTATTTCCTAGATAAGTCCTGGAAGCTTTAGTCATCTTGATGCTGTTTGGGGTAAGATTATAGCAGAATTATTTTAGATATGACACACACGTACCTTCCTCTGGTATTGCTTACTGTTTTCAGGACCTTGTCGTGTCCCAAATAACAGTCCGATATCCTTCAGCATGGCAGGTTGAAAGCTTATAGGTTATGTGTGGGATTGTTGCAAATGTATCCCAAGTCTGTAATTACAATCTTCCAGGAATCTCAACAGCGCAATTAATCTGCTCACATCGAATTTTCCTTTTAATATCTTATCTTTGTGCACTTTTAATGGATTTTATCGCTTTCGTTACCTTCTGTTACAAGTAATTCAAATACTCGCATAAGTAGATAGGTGTCGAGGATGCTGAAGAAAGTGAGGCTGATGATGAAGAGGAGCAATGCAAAATGTTTTATTCAGCTATTAAAGCTTGATATCGATGCTGTGCTGTGATACAGATGGAAGCAGGGCTAAGGTACTGACTGCTAAGAAAGTCCATGCCAGTGGGTTGCAAAGGTGTCCAATCAGATCATGGCATTGAGTAACTTGCTGACACCCTTGCTACTCACAGGATTGGAAAATACTGTTGTGTACACGTTTTACAATAAAATGCTAGGAATAAGTGTAAGAATTTACCAAACTCATCTCTGTACGTATGCAGAAAGCCACATTCTTAATTTCTTCTTAACAGGGCAAAGCAATGACGTGGACCAGAGAACAAGGAAGAGCACGACTGGTCCCCTAGACAGTGAAAACGAAGAAAATAGCCTGGTCTTGGAAGGTAAAAAAACAGTTTTGTGATATCCATCTCATTTGTTCTTTGTATTCAAAGGTATTTAATGATCCATTAACTCTTGAGATTTGAATACCATAACCTACCAACTAGAAAACTGGCTACCATAACATATACTGTCTTTGTCACTTCTTTATGTAAGTACCATTGATTGACAATGCATTGTAACAAGTATGTTTTCAGCAATATGCCAACAGCACATATGCGAGATGTGGGTACATGATGAAGCAAAAAGACGAACAAAGAGTCATTCTTCAAAGGAATAGAAAATAATTAGCAAATCGAATATTCTCTCAATTGTGCCCATTTGGCATTAAAAGAATCAATGCTCAAAAACATAATTTTCCAAAAAACTGTGCATCCACTGATCCTTTCTTCTCACCAACATCCCCTAGTAACCACACAATTGAAAAGTTACAGATTTTGCAATATTGGCCACTTTTTTTAAAAGCCCAGAAATTTAATTTTGGGCAAAAACGCTAAGTTGTTTAGCAATTGAGCTCAGTTGTAAAAACACATATCCCAAGCAGATCCCACATTTCCCACTGAAGGATGGACTGATATGCCAATTTGCCAAATGATTGAACACCCCTAGTAGCCCCCATTTCTCATCTCTCCATGGATCTACTTCAAGATAGATAGCCCATGTCGCCTTCGAAATCCTTTACCCCAAACAGCTGCATATCTCCATGCCACACTTTCAGTAAATTTGGGCAAATTTAACATTTTTTCTCTAACTATCAAGGATGAAGAAAATACAATCTCTTCAGCAGGCTTTCTAGTGACTTTCCCTGAAAATTGAAAACATGCTAATAGAGGTAACATGAATTTTATATTCTCTCCTTTGAGTAAGTCACTGAAGACCCATACTTTATCACTTTTAACTCGGCATTAACAGAAAATATTCAGTTACTTGAAGAAAATTCTAACATTGGAGAGAGCAATCCGCTGGTGGAATTTTCTTCAATTTATCTTTCCTAACATAAAGGTAATTCCACTTGTGGAATCAACTCCAATTTCACTATTTCCTTCAAATGAAGATTTCCTACCCAGGTCAAAATTAGCCCTTGACTTCCACAACCACTATTTTATTTTAGAACCCCCTTCAACGAGGAAATTCTTCAGACATATAGGGGGTCATTACAACCCTGGCGGACGGTGTTAAAGCGGCGGTAAGACCGCCAACAGGCTGGCGGTCTTTTTTTGAGGATTATGACCATGGCGGTTACCGCCATGGTCATCCACCGCTTCTCCGTTCCGCCCGCCGGGGCAGAGACGACTGCCGGGCTGGATACCTGGGTCTCCAGCCCGGCAGCCGTGACAATACCGCCGCCGGTATTTTGACCCGGCTTACCGCCGTGGATTTCCAGCGGTAGGAACCACCATAAAATCCATGGCGGTAAGCACTATCAGTGCCAGGGAATTCCTTCCTTGGCACTGATAGGGGTCTCCTCCACCCCCCACCCTCACCCCAACTCCCTCCCCTACACCCCCCACCACTCCTGCCACCCCCCAAAGGAGGCAGGACCCCCCTCCCCACCCCGACCCCCCACATTACCTTACACATACACACCCGACACGCACGCAGGCACCACCAACACACATACACGCACACACACTGACATACATGCCAACATCCACACACACAGTCAGACACGCACACCCACACCCACATATAAACATACACGTGCACATCCATACAGACATACCTACAGACGTACACGCACTCATTCCCAATCACACAACACCCCCGCAAGCATACACGCACTCACACACCCCCTCCACATACACCCACGCACACCCCCATGCACCCACACAACACACAACACCCCCCACCCCCCTCCCCTAACAGACGATCGACTTACCTGTTCTGTCGATCCTCCGGGAGGGGACGGGAGCCATGGGGGCAGCTCCGCCGACACCACACCGCCAACAGAACACCGCCGCGGCGAATCACAGGACGTGATTCGCTGGGCGGTGTTCTGTTGGCGTGGCAACCTCCACTTCCACTTCCACTTCCCCGCCGCCCGTCACTATGGCTGTTGGCGGCTCTCCGTCGGAAAAACGACGTAGAGCTGCCAACAGTCATAATACGCAGAGCGGAAAACCGCCACCACTGGCGGTCTTCAGCACGGCGGTCCCTCGTAGGTCTTGTGAAAAGACCGCCGAGGTTGTAATGACCCCCTAAATGCAGTTTTATTTTTACATTAAAAAAAACTATTTCAAAACCAGAATATCATAATGTCAACGGTGCTTCTGCATTGTGAGAGCGCAGTGCAAAGTGACAAGGTGAAAAAAGTGCACTAGTGTAATCCTTATCTATTTGCCTTAAACGCACAGCAGCTTCTGTCTGAGAAAGCTTCCAGATCTGATTATACATAGCATAGAAGAATCTTTTAGAGCATGTCTTCCTAGGACCTAGCAAAAAGTCCTGCAGACTATATCATCAGAAAGAGTGTTAAGATGTTCTTTAACTGCGGATAACGTGTTATACTGTATCCATTGTTGGCACAGTTTACCCACATTGCATGTTGTAACCATACCAGTGTGTTGACCTAAGATGAATCGGGGTCTGGCTGGCTAATCTTGAAATCCCATGAGGAATTAAAAAAACATGCCTGGCATCCATTGGTGTCTATTGGCCAAATCAACCACCCGCTGGGACTGGAAAGTGAAGAGTTATAGGTACAAGCCTGAACCTTTGCATTTAGCTGTTCCTCAGTGACATTCAGGAATTGCCAATCATTAAACTTTGCGGTGTGGTGACACTGAGCGTGTTCATTTGTTTTATTTTTGCCTTCCCCAGACAGGATGTCTGTTGAATGGTGTAACTTAAAAATATAATTTGCACAGGAACCAGGCATGCTCTAAATAGAGATTCCCTACCCTGTATTTGCCAATTTTGTGTACCTCATACAGTACAATGTTCTTCCAGTATTCGTAACCTCCAACTGCAAGGTGGGATACAAAGGAATCTGAATAAATCAGCTTTGTATCAGTTAGCAAAATTTTCATAATTTTTGAAGGAGGTAATTTGAAATAGTATGACTCTGGATGTTTTATGTCGTGCCCAGAAAAATAAGTACATCTATCTGAATAACATTTTGGGCTCCCCACAGGTGGTATTGAGCAGTGTTCCCACTGTGTGTAGTTAAGTATTGGTCTGTGTCTAGTGGCACAGTGCAGGTAGTAATGTCCCCAATTATTATAGCAGAACATTTCCCCATAATTCATTGTATGTCTATATACATCATCACTTTCAAATACTGACTAGTCCTTCATTTCAGTTAACATAGAACTGTCTGGGCATCCCAATCATCAGATACAACATCAGGTGTAATTACATCAGTCATAGAAATTTTGAAGACATATGGAATTTGACTGACCTCAATAGCCCTGTATATATCAAATGGAACATTGTCCCACACAATACAATCAGGAATTGGTACAGCCAAAATGTTCACAAGGGAAAAGTCTCTTCAGACCTCAGAGTGAGGAAAGATATGGAGTTAAGACCTCATCCACAGGTGCAACAGAGGAGCATTCAGGAAGGAAATGACCAATTATGAGCAAAAAGAAAACAGTCAAGAAACCAATCCATAGAAACAATGCAAAAAATGTCAAGCAGAACCATAAATAGTCCCCTGGGTGAATTAAATAGTTATTTTTAAGCCATAGGTACAGCTTACATGTCTTTGAAAAAATTTCAATCACTGGAGTGGATGAGTCTGAAGAAAAGTCATCAATGTCGATAAAATAACCAGAGGCAGTCTCTGTAAATGCAGGAGCAGGTGCATTACCGGTGGATAGATCCACTTCGCGTGGAGGCTCATAGTAGACGGTGTCGTCAGTCTGTGTTGTGTTGGTGTAGAAAACAGCCAAATCCTGGACAGGTGTTGTTGTTGAAGTGGTAACTGGAATCAGCAAGAGCTCATTTTCCGCCCTACCCACGGTCGAGGAGGTACTTGTAGCATCGTTGGACATTGTTGTGTAGTCTGAAGTAGTGCTGTTGTTTCTACTTTGAAGAGGTATGCCTTGTTGGGCAGTGAGAGGGGACCGGGGACTACCCAGGGGACCTCTGGGTCTACTGTGCAGAATCAGCCACATGGTGAAGTTTGACGTTGTCAATGGAAATGAATTTGTTTCCTTTAGAACCAGGCAGC